>NC_143580.1:73459768-73768657 GCF_048544385.1 Mastigoproctus giganteus
ACTTCCATGGGTAGTGTTCTTCTGAATTGGCTTCTATAATTCCCGCTCTCTCTTTCAAAACAGTCCGAACATGTGCCGCCACCAGCCAACATCCATTTCCTGTCCAACTTCAAACCCACAGAACCAACTTTTCATCTTCCTCATTTATTCATTCAACTGCCGTTTTCTGGAACAATCTTCCTTCATACGTATTTCCTGAAAATTACAATCTACAGAAGTTCAAGTCCAATGTCAACAAATATCTTCTTTTGTCTTCTCAACCTCCAACCCAAGCACGGTACCAAGTACTATAGGTTCTAATACCTCTTGTGTTTGGGGTTCACATAAAAAAAAAAAAATTAATGACTCCTCTCTAACAGAGTCTCTCCACTCTCTGTCTCATAGATGTTTCTGCTGCATGTCTTTTCTACAGATACTTCTATGGGCACTGTTCTTCTGAATTGGCTTGTATAATTCCCGCTCTCTGTCTTTCAAAACAGTTCGAACATGTGCTGCCACGAGTCAACATCCGTTTACTGTCCAACTTCAAACTCACAGAACCAACTTTTCATCTTCTTGTTTATTTATTCAACTGCCGTTTTCTGGGACATCCTTCCTTCATACCTATTTCCTGAAAATTACAATGTACAGAAGTTGAAGTCTAATGTCAACAAATATCTTCTTTCTTCTTCTCAACGTCCAACTCAAGCACGGTACTAAGTACTATGGGTTCTAATACTTCTAATGTTTGGGGTTTTCATTAAAAAAAAAAAAAAAAAAAAAAAGTCAAGAAATGATTAGAGTTCGACCTGCACATAATTATTTACTTGCACATTTGTAGTGACATAAGTGCCCCACCCTCTTCTCCCATTGACTTGAATGAATATCACTAAGAGGAAAACTTTTTTAATGTATAGAGATAAATTATTAATTTCATGTGGTATAAGAGTAGTTATTAAATATCGTAATTAATCATCAAGGAATGTATTCTTAGAAGTGCTGGTAGTTCTCATTTGTTCAAGTCCATTTTCAGTCTTTTAGGAAAAGAGAGGTGATATTCTAGTTTACAAATTTCATTCTGAGAGTCTGTTGGCTATAGTGGTGAATATGTATTGCAATCCACTGTTGCTCCTTTTAGCTCTAGGAGAGAGACTTTCTTCTCGCATGTTTCTGGCCCTGCTACGTGGAGGCAAGAGTGGTGCCACCACTGACCAAGTGGTTGACAAAGAAAGTTGAGTTATATATATAAGAAAAGAAAGATGGATTTCCTTTCTGGATTCCTACTTGAAACAAAATTGTGAGAAAAGGCACTAGAAATGAAATGTAATTAATTGACTTAGAAAGAGCACTCTATAAACCACAGAAGAAATTGCCTGGTACTTGGAGCCATAAGAATATGTACAGTATTGTACATACAAATCGTGCATTTGTATGAATTTCCTATGAATAAATCACATTTTTGATTAATAGGCATATTTTACTTCCCATCACTAGTATGGATAAGCAATATTTAATTGTATAATTCTTGCATATGCTGGATAAAGTTTTCACAAAAAAAAAAAAAATTTAATCTTGTTTTTGTTGCCAAATATTAGCATTTCCAATTATTAACATTTGCTAATTCAAGAGCCCTGGTATTTGAAAAAAAATGTCATATTTATATGTGCTTTCCTTAAAAGAATCTATTAAAAATTTTAGAACTTACTTGACATGCTTTTTCTCTGCTGCTGTAGTTAACACATACCATAGCATCAGACAATTTACCATTATAATGCACAGCACTGTTGCATTCTTCTAGTGGTAAAGTAGATACATGGAGGTAACCAAAGGACTGACTGCATGCCTCATCTAGAAAAAGTTTTTCATTAAGTTTTGAATTTCATTATATATTTTACTTCATTAGGCATTTATTATTGAAGGGGTAATATACACTAGGTTTGATCATTTGCAGAATTCATTATCTGGGGGAAATCAAATTGTGTATTAATCACAATAAAAACTAGAGATCATATATATGCACCACATGAAAGTTCAATAATTACTAATACCACTTTATATGAGTGCAGACAGCATCACCAAAAAGGAGAATCTACTATTTGTCTAAAATCCTGGGTACCATTGTATAATAGCTTTGTCAAGGGTTAACGGTTTCTCATCAGATGACAGGTAACCTCTTTTAGTGAACTTATGCTGACCAGTGAATAATATATTGAGTATAAGTGAGCATGGTTTCTAGCATAAAGAGTTCCAATTAAACACAAAACAAATGTTATGTGTACCTTTAACCCCTAATACTGGGTCATGCTTGCCCTATATGGCAAAGTATAGGGGTGGACATATGATTATATTTCAACCAAAAAAATTGTATGCATTTTTGCATTCAATTTCGGTCTCGGCTTATGCTTACATCAGAGATGACACTTTTATCCATAAACGAACCTAAATTGCTAATATCATGTGATACAAATAGTGTCACCAAAATGAAAAAAAATTGCTATTTATCTAAAACTCAGGTACTGATGTGGCAGCCTTGGTCTCTCTCATCAGTAACAGCGATGGTATCTTCAATTTTAGACAAACAGTAAATTCTCCTATGCTATTTATACAGAGGATCATTTAAAATGAGAACCCATGAAAACATGAATAACTATGAGTAAAAGAGTGCCAGACACATTAAATTACAAGTAACATTCTTTATTCTGTGCATGGAGGTGACTATCTCTCAGAAACTTGTGAAACTACGAGTGCACATGCACAGTGAAAGCAGCAAATGAACGTAACATTCAACATATAGAAGCTTATGCGCATAGCGGAACATTACCTCAAAAGAGAGTTGCTTAACCTTAGACACTACTGATAAATGAATATGCATTAATACTACAGTTTGTAAAATTTCCAATTCTGTAAAAAATACAAAAAAAAAATCCTATTCGAGGGAATAATTTTATTTACAAAAAATATTAAACGTGGCAAGTGTGTAACATATCTGAAGCTATTTTACATCATTATCACATTGAAGAGTAGCTTGATGCTTCTACATATTAGATTCTTGCAACATTCACAGTGGTGGTCATCCTCAGCAGTCTTGATGGGCAGAAGGTGCATAATGTGTAAGAGAAAAAGGACCTAGAGCTTAGTAAATATCATCTGAAGGAAATAACATCACTTATGGATTTTTTCTGTAATGTTATGAAAAAAAATCTTATGTAAAAACGAGTTACAAAACTTAAAATGCACCACTAACTGGTGAAAAAAGAATAGTTATTAACAAAATATAATCATGCCAATGCACATGGACAAAAAAATGCGAGAAAACATGCATGCTTGGGTTTATGGTATGCTAATGTGTTTGTTTATATTGATGGAGACCATTTCCGAATTGCAAATTTTATGAGGCATAGTATTCTAGGGTTAAAACTACTCAATGTGACCCTTCTTGTCATGGGAAGCTTATGAAAATGTTTAGGGAGAAAGTGAATGTTGTGACCAAGGAAAGTTTAACATAGATAGAGCAAGTCCACATAAGTCACTTCAGAGGTGTGCACAGCAAAAGAGAATGTCAAATGGCAATTTTCAAGTAGCAACTTTTGTCACCAGACTGCAAAATGGACTATAAGAGACCGTCAGACTACAAGTTTAAAGTTAAATGAGATAAAAATAAGTAAAATGGTTAAAAGGGGTAAAGTTGATGTTTCAAAAGATACTTTGTCTTCTTCTGGACTGAAAATATAAAAGAAAGAAAGAAAAAAAAACAAATGTTTAGAAATGGAATCCTGTTGGGTCAAAGTAGAGTCAAAATAGGGAATAATTTAAATACTGAGAGTTAAAGGGAAAGCCAGGTAAGTGAGCCTTGCTGTTAAAACAAGATACCAGAGCTAACCTGGAATGTCCAGTACTGGCTTACAAAGCACAACTCAACCACACCGCACCTCATGTAGGTTGACTGAGTTGTGCTTTGTAACATAAACCGAAAATGTTCTCTATAGCCTTCCAAAGAAAGTCCATTGTGTGTTCTTTTTGTTTACTGGTAGAAGGTGTGGGGGTTCCAATATAGGTGGAAGGTTCACATGTGACTTAGTCTTTGGAAATGACTCTTCATCCAAGTCAAAGCTGATTCCTGGAGTTGAAGATTTGATGGCATCAAGTGGGAAAGTGAAGTTTGGAGATGTTGGCTGTGGATTTCCTTGGTTGTTATTGCTTGATAACCTGGGAGAGGGGACCTGGGCATTAGACTTCCCATTATTATTTATGCCTCTGCACATGGGTTATTTTGCTCTGTTTCAATTTCCTGGATCTGTTGCTTGTCTTTTCACCAGTTTCTCTGCACAATTCAAGAACACTAGGCAGAGTATTCTCTGGTGTTGTTCTCTTTTTCTCCACAGCTGACACAAGCAGGAGAGTCACAACATGCCACCTGACAGCAACCATATTTATTGTACCTAAAACATTGCAATGGATTAGGGATATAGAGTCTTGTGAAACAGTTCCGATGTCCATCGGCTGAATTAGTGTGGTTGTGTTCTTTGGCGGAAATGCGACTCTGATCTTGCCATCTTCCACTTTCAGGACATCAGCTGAAGGTTGAGTTGGGCAGTGATGCAACAGCAACAGAGGCTTCTCACTGATGCTACACTCACTTTCAAACCACAAAGCAAAAATATAACTCTTCATCCAAGCATTGGATCTATTTTTATAAATCACAGGTAGAGATATCATGTTGATGTGCTTAAAATATTGGGATTTCGATTTTTAACAATGCACAATGGCTTTAGCTTGTGATTTACTTGTCATTGTGCACAGAAACACAATAATTCTCTCTCTTTGTAAGTTTTTATGCCCTCTGTTGGGTTCTTTTTAATATCCAATGACTCAGGGAGAAGTTTATAATATGGTGCTGTTTTTTGCAGTTGCACACCTGTTCAACTGTGAACTCACCATCTTGAATCACATTACGTAGAAACTCGTATAAAAACTAGAAGTAAAATAAAAATTTTGTTATGCCTTGGAGGTTTCATTATGCTTGGCTTGAAAGCATATACAGGCATACCTCGAATAACGAATAGGATGCGTTCCACGAAATTACTTCGTTAAGCGAAACTTCGTTTTCAGAGGTAAAAATACTATGGCCAGAATAGGGATACGTTCCTACGTAAAGAAAATGAAAAGCTTTTTTTTCGAACAAAGAAAAGTTTTATTAAATAAACAGTCAACTTACATACAAAGTGAAACCACATTTTAAAATACGAGTCTAAAGTTGATTGTTTATGCTCTTTTTCTCTTTCATTTAACAATTGCCTATACGGAGTTATTGCATTTAACACAGATCGCTTAACAATAACACTTCTTCCTAAATCAGGATCATTTTCACTAAAAAAATTTAAAACGTTTTCATTTAAGCATGTCATTTAAGCACCTTTTTAAATCTTTGGTTGTTAACACTTTTTCGGCAGGAACTTCTTTAACTTCGTCATCATTATCTTTGTCTTCGTTGCTAACAAGGTTTTCTAAATCTTCCACTGAAAAACCATCATCTTCTGCATTCAATAAATTTCTAACATCCTCTTCATCGACATTTTCGAAACCTATTGATTGAGCCATCTGGATAACTTCATTTCTAATTTCTTGGATGATGTTATTTTCTTCTTCTAGTACAACTTCTGGCCATATTTTGCGCCAAACTCGATTTAAGCATTTCTTAGTGACTTCTTCCAAGAACTATCAATGTTTTCAATTGCGTTTTTAATGGTGTAGTTTTTCCAAAAAGTTTTAACTGTCATTTCCTCTTTATCCTCTAGTTCAGTTAAATTGCTTAATGTTCGACGCTATTACTCCCTGATCCAATGGTTGAATCGGGGAAGTTGTGTTTGCTGGAAGAAACACAACTTTGACAGGAATGCATGTGTCCAACGTGTTAAGATCAGTAGGATGTCCCGGAGCAACGACAAAAGAGCTTTTTCTTCAAAGTTGTTTTTTTGACAATACCGTTTTACTTCAGGACAAAAGTGGTTAACAAACCAATCAGTAAATAACCCCTTGGTAACCCACGCTTTTCTATTTGCTTTCCATATTACAGGTAAATTCATTTTTATGTTACCTATTAATGCCCTTGGATTTTCTGAATGGTAAACTAATAACGATTTTAATTTATAATCGCCAGAGGCATTTGATCCAAAGAGTAACGTTAAACGGTCTCTGGCTGCTTTGAACCCAGCAGCTGATTTTTCTTCAATAGAAATGAAGCTTTGTGTTGGTAGCCGTTTCCAGAACAAACCGCTTTCATCAACACTGAACACCAAATTTGGAAAATTTTCACGTTCAATTGTTTCCTTTAGTTTTTTTGGAAACTTATTTGCAGCTTCTCCTGTTAATTTTACACTATGAATCCTGGCCCGTTTTTTAAATTTCTTGAACCAACCACGAGAAGCCCCAAAGGTTTCCGTAATTTCTTCAGTTTGTTTAGATTTCAGGTGATTAAACTGGAATATATTTTTTTATGTTAAATGGGGCTTGAAATTGCCGACTTCGTTATATCGAAGCTTCGTTATAAGAGGTTACGTTAAGCGAGGTATGCCTGTACTGTTTTTCTAAATCAATCTGAAACTGTTGCTTCCATGCAAAATATTGGTATGATCAAAAGATTTAAGTGGCTGATTTCTGCAGAGCCATAAATAATCAGGAAAATTATGAGAATCTGTTGGTAAATGTGCAACAAAGAGCAACAAGATTAGTTACTGATTTAAAGAATCATTCCAACAGAGAGCGACTTCAGCTTTGTGTTTTTCAGTCTCATGATCATATATGTGATTTGAATGAGGTATTTAGGCTTTGAAAGGCTTTATTAAATTAATAATACAGTTATGCATTAGTTTTATTTGCAGGTGGTACAAATTGTAGAATGTCAGGTTATACAGATGCTTAGAGTAGATATAAACTAGCCTGCAATCAAGTCAGGCACGCTAAGGCAGATTACGAAAAATCTCTGCCAAAGAATGCAAAAAAACAGCAAAGACTTCTTTATTTAGGCAAACAGTAGAAGGAAGACGTTATCTCACACTGGTTTACTAGATATGAATGGAGTAATTGTTGATGATCCTGCTCAGGTTGCTGACAAACTGAATGGATATTTTGCATCTACATTCACACATAACGAATTTTGGCAGGTAGCCAAATAATTTTCTAATAACTGAGAGGAAAGTGTAGGAGAAATTTTTGTAATTAAATATAAAAAAAAGGCAGCTGGAGTGGAAGGGATCTATCCAGTTATATTAAAGGTGGCAGCAAATGAGGAAGCAAACCTACACCATGACTATCAGAACATCCCTGAATTCAGAGGAGGTCCCCATAAACTGGAGAGGTGCAAATGTATCCTCAATTTACAAAGGGGAAATCAGAAGATGACGTGACATTATAGACCTGTTAGCTTAACTTCTGTTATAGGGAAAATATGGAATCACTGGTTAAAGAGCATCTTGACAGGAATGCAATTATACTGCAGTCACAGCATGGATTAAGGGGTGATCTTGTCCAAACAATCTGATTGGATAGTATAACATTAACAAAAGGAATTAGAAACAAAAAATAATTTTGACATTATATACTTAGATTTCATAAAAGCTTTTGATACTGTTGCTGATAAGAGCCCGACATACAAATTGTTGGAGCAGGGTGGCATTAAGGGAAAGCTTCTGCCATAGATAAAGGGTTGGTTGACAGAGAGTAGTTATCAATGGGCACTGCTTTTCTTGGATTAATGCTTTTAGCAGAGCTTCCAAGGGTTCAGTGCTGGGCCCATTGTTGTTTTCTATATTTATTAAAAAGATAGATGAAGGCATATTAGGCTTAATGTCTAAGTTTGCAGATGATACAAAGGTTGGCAAGGTAGTTAATTTCAGTATTCGGGGTATGCTACTGCAGCAAGCTCTAGGTTGATGGGTTGAGAAGTGACAAGTGAAGATTAATATTAACAAATGAAAGGTACTTCATGTGGGGAACAGCAATCCCAGATTAACACTAGCTGTATGGTACCACACTCAGGGCAGTGGACAACGAAAAAGACATGCAGGTAATTTTGCAGTCAGATATGAAGTTCTCTGAGCAGTACAGACTGGCTGCCATGACAGTTCATGGGGTTTTGTCAATGGTATACAAGAATTTTGCCAGCAAGGATAGGGAGGTGATTATCCCATTGTATAAGGCAGGGGTCGGCAGCCTTTTTTGAGTGAAGAGCCATTTTTGATCTAATTAAAGAAAAAGAATCCGAAGAGCCGCACCTCAGCTCAAGCTGGGAGGTGAGGGAAGTTTTTTAAGAAATGGAATAGAGTGGGAAGATGTTTTATTTAAAAAAATATATATTTTGAAATATTATTTATTAATACTGAAAAAACATATCATCATTAGCCATTTTCAATCCACTGCAGGATGAAGGCCTCTCCAGCAACTTTCCAGTTCCTTCTATTTTGAGCACTGGCCATCCATTTACTACACAAAAACTCATGAATTTCATCTATCCATCTCCACCTTTGTCTTCCAGGTTTTCTTCTAGCTCCTCTTGGGTACCATTCTGTTATTTTCTTAGTCCATCTGTCATCATGTCTTCGAGCTATGTGTCCTGCCCAAGACCATTTTAGTTCTTTAGTTTTGATAAGAATGTCCTTTACTTGAGTTTGCTGCCTAATCCATGTGTTTCTCTTCTTATCTAACAGTCTGATTCCCAATATAATTCATAACATTCTTCGCTGTATAGTTCTTAGCTTCTCTTCCATTCTTTTGGTGAGTGCCCAAGTTTCACTTCCATAAGTCATAGTGGGGAGTATACATTGGTTCATTATTTTACGTTTCAGACAAACTAGGATATTGCTCTTCAGTATGTGACTATATTTCCTGAATGCTACCCATCCAAAATTTATTCTTCTCTTGACTTCCAGCCATTTATCATTATTACAGCTAATAACTTGTCCCAAATAAGTATATGACTCCACCTTTTCAATTACTGCTCCTTCAATCATTATTTCCTTTTCTGTGGCATACTTGTTCATCATTACTTTTGTTTTAGCCATATTCATCTTTAGTCCCAAATCCTTACTAACTGTGCATAACTGATTAAGATTTTCCTCTAATTCTTTGGGATCGTGGCTTATGACCACAATGTCATCTGCAAATCGTAAATGGCTTAGGTACTCTCCATTCACATTGACTCCTTTCTGCAACCAGTCTAATCTTCTGAAAGCTTCCTCAAGGGCAGCAGTAAACAGCTTCGGAGATATTGTGTCTCCTTGTCGAACTCCTTTCTCAATTTTAAATTTCCTACTGTCTTTGTCTAGTCTAATAAAGGAGGTAGCACTCTCATATATTTTCTTCAAAATCATAATATATGGGGTATATATGCCTTGTCTTTCCAGTGCCCGAAACATTGCCTTATGCTGTATGGAGTCAAATGCCTTTTCATAATCCACAAATGCCAGGCATAATGGTGTTTTATATTCATTTGCTTTCTCCATTAGCTGTGATATTACGTGAAGATGATCCATAGTTGAGAATCCTGTCCTAAAGCCAGCTTGCTCTTTCAGTTAATTCTCATCAAGTATTCTTTCTAATCTGTTAGTAATGACCCTTGTGAACAACTTGTAGATGTGGGATAACAAGTTAATTGGTCTATAATTTCCAATTTCTGATTTATCTCCTTTCTTATGCAGCAAAACTATGATTGCATTATTCCACTGCTTAGCCGTCACACCTTTTCTAATGCACTTTGTGAAGAGCCTTGCCAGTTTTTGTGTTATGTCTCCTCCTCCCAATTTTAACAACTCTACAGTAACTTCATCTTCCCCCGGGGCTTTCTGATTCTTCATTTTCTTCAATGCATGTTCTACCTCATCAGGAAGAATATCGGGTATGTCGTATGTATTGCTACTTTGCAATCCACATTCCCCACTGCTGGCATCATTCCCTCGCTCCTTGTATAATTCTGTATAGTAGTCTTCTGCTATTTGAATTATGCCTTCTCTGCTGTGTATAAGTACACCATCGCTATTCTTCAGTTTCAGTATCATTTGTCTTTCTGTATTACTGCTCATGGCTGCTGATTTAAATCCATTGTTTTCCCTTAATGCTTGTTCTACTTTTCTTGTGTTAAAACGTATGTCCTCTCTGAGTCTCTTTCTAATGGCTTTGCATAACTCAGTATACTCAATTTTCTCCCTCTCAAACTTGTTCTTAGGTTCCAGTACGTACTGCTTTTTTTCCCTCTTCTGTTATCTCAAAGACCTTTGTATTATTTACTCGAGTCAGTTTTTTCCTTTCCTGCATCTATATCAAGTGTACATCTTACCATTCTGTGATCACTTCCAACATTTACCTTATTCAGGACGGTAACATCATTCACAATATATCTTCTGTTAGTGAGGATGAAGTTGATTTCATTAGTTGTTAATGCATTTGGCTCTTCCATGTCCACTTTCTGTTCACCCTTTTCTTGAAAAAAGTGTTCATTACCGACAGTCTTTGAGATTCTGCAAATTCCACAAGTCTTTCACCTCTTTTATTTCTTTCACCAATTCCAGAATTTCCTATAGTTCCTCTTTCTGCACTGTTTTGCCTTTTTCCAACCTTAGCATTGAAGTCCCCCATAATAATAGTGGGTTTTCTGCTAATCTAGAAGACTCTCAATTTCGGTGTGCATTTCTTCAACGTCTTCATCATCATGGCTCGATGTTGGTGCATAAATCATTATAATCTTTAGCTTGTACCTCTTAGAAATATTGAGAAAAAACATAACAAACGTCTAATTAGGTATGAATTAATTGACTTTTGCTGCTGAACTTCTTGAGCCAGCCTCTCAACATCAGGTGAGTATGCCATAATTTTCATCTTTAAACGTGCCAAGAGACTTGCATTGTTCAGACAGTTTCTTGATTTATCTTTAATTTAGTTCATGTTCAAAAATATTTGTCCCCAGAAATTCATCAAACCAAAAACTGAGAAGTCCAAACGCAAATATTTTAAAATTTGTATAGGTGTCCGGTAAGCTACTCCATGCATCAAACACAATTTGGTCTTGCTTTTTCAACTCATCTATTTCCATCCATTTGTGTAGAATTGCAAGGGCAGCGTTTTGCCTCTCCAAATCCTCACTTTCAGTTTTAAGGCATTTTAGACTTGCACTACACATATCCTTGAATTTTAAGTCCTCTAACTCCATTTCAAATTATGCTTCATGTAAGCTAAAAGTTAAAGAGCCGCAGGTTGCCGACCCCTGGTATAAGGCAATGGTAAGGCGACATCTTTGAATGCTGCATACAGAACTGGAAGCCTCATTTTAGAAAGTGTGCACATCTGTTGGAACAAGTGAAGAGAAAAGCAACAGGACTGCTCACACATTTAGTTTGAAATTGATGTACTAGCTGACATATGGCAGAGGCATTTCATACAGAAAACAGTTCTTCTTTGATTTATTTTAATTTAATTGTTGTACATAATGAGTTTTTTTATTATTATTTATTTGTTTATTTCTTTCTTTCTTTCACAAAATGCATTACTATGTGTGCAAATTTAAAATTTGAAATTTTGCTCTTAATAGCTCACAGAATGGAAAATAGACGTGACCTGTAACTTTGTTTTTTCAATTCAGCAGAATTTATATTTAAAAAAAAAATATATATATATATATATATATCATTTTTTAAAATATTTAAATTTTTTATTAACATTTTTTTCGCAATCCATTAAGTTTTTTTTTTTTTTTTTGTTAGTTGTTGGGGAATCGGCTTCTGTGGCCATAATGCACTTCCCAAAGTTTTTGCATTTTACTCTGATCGAAGCTCGAGGTGGGATTCGAACTCGCGACCTTTGGTTTGCCAGGGAGGCACTTTACCCACCTGGATAGCCCGGTCGGCCCATTAAGAAATATTGCAATCCATTAAGAAGAGAAACACTGGTATACCACAAGCAAAATAAAAAAAATAATAAAAAAATGTTTTCCAGAAACAAAAATAAAGTTGGGCACCTGTTGGGTTCTGCATGAATGCATTTGTTGCATATAGAGGCACAACTGCTGCTGGGACAATAGCATGCTATTACTAAATTATATCATTTTTTTTTATCTGCTGCTCCTAAATGGGGGTAATAAAACAGGCAATTAAGTGTGGCCTATTACTGTACATTAATTTATTAATGATACTGATGTTTGTTTGTTTATGGGCTTTACAGCGCAAGGGCAGAAAGGCCACAATGCGTCTAACTATGGCGATATCAAATACACAGTTTATGTATATAAATTTTGTTGTACAGTTGAGTCTGTTTAAGGAATGAAAAATTTTGGCCAGGAGTCAGTAATACTGAAAGGAATGATCGTCCTGGAAAAAGGGGTAAACATAGCTTGTCGGTCACTATTGTATTTGGGGCAATCAATGAGTACATGTTGGACAGCGAGCTGAGTGTTTCAGTTTGTACATAGTGGTGGATCAGTGCCTGCAAGAAGATAAAGATGTGTATAGCCTATTCAAGTCAGGCTAATACGACTTCTTCATGCCTGTTTTCACATATAGTGGATTTCCAAGGTTGGAGATGTTTCTTTATACGGAGTAGTTTGTTCCCAACTTGACTTTGTCAGATGTGTTGCCATTTTTCAAGACATAGCTTCTTTATAATTGACTTGTAGTCTGTGATCGGTATACTAAATGGTTGATCTATAGGATATGTAGCAGTTTTCGCAACTAGATCCACACGTTCATTTCCAGAAATTCCAATGTGACCAGGGATCCAACAAAAGATGACAGGTAAAATTTAATGTTATGAAAATTGCACAGAGTTCTGCAGAATAGTAGCTGCATTCAATGGGAAGTTTCTTGACTATGGTAAGGTTGGGAAAAACTGCTGCTGCACCAACAAGGATGTCAGTTTTAGATCCATCCGTGTAGATTGGTGTGTACTCTGCATGCTGGGTTCTCTCAATGCTGCATGAATTTGCAGTATGTTCTGTTGGGGTACGGTGTGTTTCCCCAACGATGTGACTGAAAGGTCGCACAACGGTATGTGATATATCCAAGGTGGAGCTGTGCGAGAAGTAGTAGGCTGTATCATGGCTAAGTAGGCTAAGGTTAATTTGCCAGTCACTGAGCAGGGAATGCAGGTGTATCCCTGTTGATGGGTTTTTAGATGGATAGGCTCTGTAAAGGTTCTCCCATTTGGGTGAGAAAAGTCCATTCCGAGTAGAGTTGTCTAGTTGCCCTTTGACTTTTGCTGCATAGTAACAGAAGCATTTGTCTGCACAGATATAAAGAGGTTTCAGTTGCTTCAGCATATAAGCTCTGGGCTGGTGATGTACGAAATGCCCCTAGTGCAAACCGAAGAGAACTGTGGTGTATGGGATCAAGCCAACGTAAGGCACTTGGTCTAGCAGAGCTGTAGACCACAGAGCCGTAGTCTAGTCATGACCGTATTAATGCATGATACAAATGCAATAGTGTTTAACGGTCAGCTCTCCATGTTGTGCCAGATAGTATCTTAAGATCTTTAGCTTCTTAAGGCAAGTAGTCTGGGGCTCTTTTATATGTTCGAGGAAGGTAAGTTTTTGGTCAAGAACCACACCAAGAAAGCGGACACTGTGAACCACTGGGATGGTTTGATTTTCTAGGTGAAGTTCTGGGTCTGGATGTAGGTTACGCTTCCTACAGACGTGTATCCCAACAGTCTTTTGTGGCGAGAGACGGAAACCATTATTTTGGGACCATTTTAAAACTTTGTTAATGGCACCTTGCAATTGTCTCTCTACCATTCGCATATTAAGCGAATGGCAGGAGATACTGAAGTCATCGGCATACAGGGTAGTGGACACTGTTTGTGGTAGATCCTGTGTTATGGAGTTCATTATTATGTTAAATAGGGTGGCACTCAGTACTGAACCTTTTGGGACCCCTTCTTCCTAGATAAAATTGGAAGATAACTGGTTGTTGACTCTTAACTTAAAATGAGTGATGATTGAGGAAGTTTCTGATAAACTCTGGCAGATGTTCGCATAGTCCTAGATCGTGCAAGTTTCACATTATACCATACTTCCAAGCTGTGTCAAAAGCTTTTTCTAGAACCACGACATGGTGTTCTTTTCATACAAAAGCATCACAGATGTTTATTTCTGCCTTGATCAGCAAGTCAAGAGTGAATCTTCCTTCACGGAAACTGCATTGGGTTAAGAAGGCTGTTTTGGACAGGCAGGCATTGATCATTTTTTCACCTTGCTCATACAGCTGGTGAGTGCAATAGGTCGGTAGTGTTGTGGATTTGTAGTATCTTTTCCTGGTTTTGGAAATGCCAAAACATAAGCTTGATGCCACTTGTCTGCGAAGGTATTCTGTTTGAAAATTCTGTTATAAAAAAGTAACAATGTCTTAAGGACTGGTTCAGTAAGTTGTGCTAGCATGATATAGTGTATTCCATCTGGCTCTGTTGCACTGAGTTTGGTGGTGGCTAAAGCATGGTGCAATTATGTCATTGTGAAGGGGAGACTGTATGTGGCATTAGATGCTGATTCGAAGTTGATAAAATGTTTCTCAGCCTGTGCCTTGTGTACCTGAAAATGAGGTGTGTAAGATATCGTTGGCTGAGATTTCCATGAACAATTCACCCAATGCATTTGCAATCTCCACTGGTGTTGTAACATCACAACCATTTACAGTTAGTATGGGAAGGTTGATGCGTGGATGTTTAGAGTACATATGTCGTATTTCGGTTCATGTCATTTGCGTTTTTCTAGTTCTGATTGTGGAGGCGAAGCGTCTCCATGCTTCCCTTTTGCAAGTCTGCCTAATACGTTTTGCTTTTGCCTGGGCCTGTTTAAAGTGGATTAGATTTGCAGTTGTTGGAAACTTTCTTCATAGAAACTTCCATGCTTTGTTCTTTTCTTTTTTTAGCTGCACTGCATTCATTATTCCACCAAAATTTTAAGCGTGTTGATATTTTGTTGGATTGCTTTGGAATTGACTGGTCTGCTGCCTGTAGTATTTGGTTACATATATATATTCTGTGGCTAAGTTTATGGACGTTTGCTGGACCTGCTTTTCTTCCAATATTGCTAGTTGTTTATGTATATCCCATTTTGTTTTGAAAAAGTTCCATTTGACAGTTCTGTTAAAAAAGTGGGGGATGTTTGTATCAATCTGGCCTCATCATCATCAGCCATTTTCAATGTTTTGTGCAATGGCCATTCATTTACTACCCACAAACTCATGAATTTTGTCTGTCCATCTCCGTCGTTGTAGTAGTAGTGGCATGTGATGCTTTCTTGAATGTAAGTGTATGAGCTTATGCAGCATCAGCCAAAAAAAAAAAAATTTCACACAACCATTCGCTCTAAATGTTTGTCCAGTTCCTCCTTAAATTTATTTAAACTTCCATAATGACAGACGGAAGTTTGTTCCAGCAATTAACCACCCACTGGCAAAAGGCAAATTTCTGCACATCTATTCTATATCTGTTTTTTTCCTTAATTTGAATTAATGCCCCCTTAGGTTCGTAATCTGAACAAGTGGAAGAATTCCATTAAAATTCAGCATGCTCAACCCATTTAAGGCCTTATACACCTCAATCAGATCACCACGCAGATGACTAGTCTCCAGCCACTGCAATTTGCAGAACTTAAGGCTTTCTTGGTAAGAGGATTCCGTCATTCCCCTCACCAATCTTGTTGCCCTTTTCTGTACCCGCTCAAGCTAATCTACATCCTTCCTAAAATGAGGTTTCCAGACCTGTATGCAGTACTCAAAGCGTGGCCTGATCATTGCCTTATACCAGAGGGACAATTAACTCCTTTTCCCTGCTAGCAAAATTGTTATATATCATTGACAAAACCCCATGACCTGCTCTGGCAGCCTGTCTGCATTACTCAGAAAACTTCGTATCTAACGGTACAATTACTCCCAGGTCTTTTTCATTTTCTACCACCTTAAGTGTAGAACCACACAGTTGGTACATTTCTCTGGGGTTACTTCTACCCATATGCACTATTTTGCATTTGTCAAGGTTAAACTTCAGTTGCCACTTCTCAGCCCATCTGCTCAAATTTTCTAGATCCTGTTGCAGTAGCACACTGCCATTACTATCATTAAAAACCCTGCCAACCTTTGTATCATCTGCAAACTTCGACACTAAGCCTGATATACTTTCATCAATATCATTGATAAATATACAAAACAACAGTGGACCCAACACAGAACCCTGTGGGACTCCACGTATAACATTAGTCCACGAAGAGCAGCACCTATTGATTACTACCCTCAGTCTTCTCCCAACTCAACCATCCTTTTATCCATTGTAGCAACTTACCCTTAATACCATTCTGCTCCAATTTCTACAGTAGTCTTCCCTGCGCAACAGTGTCAAAAGCTTTCCTGAAATCCAAGTATATGATATCAAAATTATTTTTTGCATCCAGTTCCTTTATAACCACATCATAATAACCAATCAAATTTGTCAGACAAGACTTTCCTTTAACAAATCCATGCTGTGTCTGAATTACTGCTGCAGTTTTGTCTAGATGATCCTGCAATGCATCCTTTACCAGTGACTCCATTATTTTACCTGGAACAGAAGTTAAACTAACTGGTCTGTAATTACTCATGTCACCCTTTGTGAATTGGGGATACATTTGCACATCTCCAGTCTGTGGGGGACCTCCCCTGAATCCAAGGATGCTCTCATAATTATGGCTAAGAGTTTGCTTACTTCCCAGGTGCCTTTCTTATGTTTAACTTCAACAATTTCTCCTCCACTTTGTTTTCAGTTATTACAAAATCATTAAGCACTCTGCTACAATTTGATAACCTTCTGCCATTTTCAAACCTTAATAACTCCTCATGTGTGAATGTAGATGCATAATACTCATTCAGTTTGTTTGCTATCTGAGCAGGATCATCAACAGTCGAACCATCAATATCAAGTGGACCAATCAGATTCATCCCCTTCCTTTTAGAGTTTATATAAGTAAAGAAATCTTTGCTGTTTTTCTTAGCATCCTTTGCCAAAGATTTCTCATAATCTGCCTTTGCCTGCCTAACTTCCTTTGTGACTTGATTACAGACTAGCTTATATCTGCCATAGGCTTCTGTGTCGCCTGATAATTTATATGCATCCCATGCATTTTTCTTCTCTGTCACGAGTCTCATTAGTTCATTTGATAACTATTTAGGCCTAAACCTTGAACAATATTTCTTAATAGGTATGAAACTTTTAGTAGCATCCACGATTAATTCCTTGAATGCGTCCCACTTAGAATTTACTGTTGGTAACATCATCAGTTGATCCCACTGTACAGAATTTAAAAACTGTCTGAGACCATTGTACTCACCTTTACAGAAGCAAAAACCCTTTCCTTTACCCCTGATGGTAATTATATCTTTAAGTAAATCCCACATCAGTACACTGTGATCACTGCCACCTAGTGGTTCTTTTATTTGCAAATTCTTAATACACGAATGATCACTGCTGATAACCAGATCAAGAGTATTACCCTCTCTGGTTGCCTCTCGAACATGCTGCTGCAGAAAACAATCATCCAATAAATCCATAAAAGTCTTACTAGTGTGTGAGTGACCAACCCATAGGTCCCAGTCAATATCTGGTTAAAATCCCCCATTATAAGACATTGTCTTCCAGATTTTCTTCTAGCTCCTCTTGGGTACCATTCTGTTATTCTCTTAGTCCATCTGCCATCATGTCTTCGAGCTTTGCATCCTGCCCAAGAACATTTTAGTTCTTTAGTTTTGATAAGAATGTCCTTTACTTGAGTTTGCTGCCTAATCCATGTGTTTCTCTTCTTATCTAACAGTCTGATTCCCAATATAATTCGTTCCATTCTTCGCTGTGTAGTTCTCAGCTTCTCTTCCATTCTTTTGGTGAGTGCCCAAGTTTCACTTCCATAAGTCATGGTGGGTAGTATACATTGGTTCATTATTTTATGTTTCATACAAATTGGGATATTGCTCTTCAGTATGTGACTATATTTCCTGAATGCTATCCATCCAAAATTTATTCTTCTCTTGACTTCCAGCCATTTCTCATTATTACAGCTGATGACTTGTCCCAGATAAGTATATGACTGGCATATCACTGGGTAATGGTCACTACCCAGTAGATTGCTAATGAACAGTCCATTCAAATATAGGATATATGGATGCTGAGCATAGTGAGACATCAACAGCTGAAGTAGATCCTGTAGGTAAATGTGTATAAGTGTTTGCACCATTATTGAGAGTAATCAAATTGTGCTGGTCAAGTAACTTTTCTATAATTTGTCCTTGCTTGTCCATATTTTGATTTTCCCATAGCGGATGATGACTATTGAGATCCCCTAGGATGAAGTAGGGTTGAGGAAGTTGTATCACTAGTTCTTCTAGTTCGGTGTAGCTTATATTTTCTTTAGGCAGCAAGTATAGTGAGATGATAGTCAAGTCAAAATTAACGATGACTTGCACTGCAATTGCCTCAAGGTTTGTTTTTAATGGGAGTGGTTTGGAGGGTATTTGAGCACTGATTATTAATGCCACACCTCCATGCACCGGATTGTTAGGGTTGTGTACAATACGATCCTGCCGATAAATTATATAGTTCTGGAGAGAAACAGTTATATGTGGGGTTAGGTTGGTTTCCTGAGGGCAGTATGTGATGGGATCATATTGTGTGAGGAGATCTTGGATGTCATTTAAATTACTGTGATATCCTCTACAGTTCCACTGCAGAAATGTAAACATTATTTGGGTTTAGTAGAACCCTCGATTTCTTTTTGAGGGGCTGAACATTTGTTTCGCTCAGGTTTGCTTACCCCTTCTTTGGAAAGTATGGTTTTCCAGTGTCCATATACTTGTTGGTGAATAGTTCTAGTACGTGCTATTCTTGCTGTGAGCTATCTATTCTAAGTCCATGCAATCTGTTTGGTTTGCATCAGGACTAGTAGTTACTTTAGTGTTCTTCTGTGGGGAGGCATCTGGTTGTACAGTAATTAGAGTATTTATGACTTTACTTTGTTTGCTAGTTGTTTGGTTTACTGGTACAGTGGGCCAATACTGACCTTACCCACGGAGATAGCTTGTTTGTTTGTTATTTGGTTTTTAGGAGCATTAGCAACTAAGGCCATATTGCTCCGAGATATGCAGTGGTCATTCCTTGACCTTTCCGCATCCTCCGTATTTGGTGGTGATGGGCTCGAACCCCGGTCTAATCAAGAAGTGTGTGCTACGCACTGCTGCTCCTTCCCACCTGGCTACGGAGGCGCCCCACGGAGATAGCAATTCACTTGGTGGTGTGGTTACCACCGTTTGAGTTGCAATTGATATATGTCTTCTGGTTGCTTGAGCATAGGTTTGTTTATTCAGGGCTGGTAAAGATTTTTTTGGCCTCTTGGTAGGTGACATGGTGTTCAGTTTTGTATTGCTGTATGTGTTTTTCATGTTTCCAAAGAGGACACTCCTTTGAAAATGCCAGATGTTGTTCTCTGCAGTTTGGACAACTAGGTGCTGTAGCTATGCATTCAGTGTTTGTGTGTGCAGTGGATCCACCTGCGGCACAGGCAGCTGCTCCTCTGCAGACTGTCTGTAAGTGTCCAAAGTTCAGGCACTTGTAGCACCATAAGGGGTTTGGAATATATGTTTTAATTAAGATAACCTGCTTATCTTAATTAAAGCAATTAAGATAACCTGATTTGATCACTGTTGGTGGTTTTGGTTTATTGAAAGTGAGTATTATGTTCCGAATAGCAACTAGTATGCCATTTTTTTTGTCATTAAGCTTATTACATTTATTACTCCTTGATCTTGTAGTTCTTGTTTCAGCTCTTCATCTGACACGTTCATGAGGTCCCATTCGGTGATGACACCTCTTGACGTGTTCAGGGAAACGTGTGGCGAAATGGTAACAGAAGTTTCACCAAAAGTTTTTAGTTTTAGTAGTTGCTCAGACTGTCAGGCAGTGGCAACTTCAACCAGTAAGTCTCCTGATCTTAAGCGATGAACTGTCTGGGGAGTACCTATTATGCTTTCTAGGCATTTCTGCACTATAAAAGGCAAGAGTTTGCCAATAGGTTGTTCTTCGGTTGAGTGAATGATAAGGAAGGTTGGAGTTCTCATTTTGGCTAGGCTACATCAGTCTTTTGACATTTTAGCTGCAACAAAATGAGGCTCTGACTGTTTTTGCTCTGTAAGGGCCTCATCAATGCACCCAGTGGATTTCTGGTTTTTGGGAACTGATTGCTCCATTTTGCCCTGGAAGGTAGAGCTTTTTCCCATCCAGGTTACCGGCCCTGCCACGTGGAGGCAGGAGCAGTGCCACTTTTGTGACCAAGCGGTAGTGGGTTAGTAATAGAACAAAAAATTAAGAGAAGAAAGAAAGAAGGTTACTTCTTCTTCTGATCTAGTAAAGTGGTTTCTTTACTGAATGAATTGAGTGTTTATGTAATGCTGAAAATAAGGAAACGATTTTATTTCACCAAGAAAGAGTGCTAATTTACTTGCAAAGACACTTGATCACAAAGTTGCTTGGCACCTGGGGCGGTGATATTGATTAAGGTATATTAGGCTTAATGTCTAAGTTTGCAGATAACACAAAGGTTGGCAGGGTAGTTAACGACAGTAGTTTGGGTAGCTACTGGAACAAGATATAGAAAAATTAGGCTGATGGGCTCAGATATGGCAATTAAAGTTTAACACCGACAAATACAAGGTACTGCATATGAGAATTAATAAATTAATAAAGGCATATTTGTTAAGTATATTTATTACCTGATGAATTAGTCTTTTTCCAGCCTACTGCAATACAGAAGTGCTGTGGCTGCATTTCTTTATCTGCAAGGCAAATGCTGTCATAATTATAAAAATTCATGGGATCTTGTAATTTTACAAGTGCAGCATCATAAAATGTAAAAATATGATCTTTTTTGGCATCAGGGTGGGAGACTATCTCTTCCACATGATGTTGCATTGACTTATGAGAAGAGTCCACTCTGTCTGTGCTACTTACAAATACCCACAGTGAAGGATTCATTGATGGGTCTCTGGAAAAACAACAGAAATTTCATTATTGTCCAAAATGCATTAATAAGAAACTTTGTTTATATATTCAGCAACTTGAACAGTTTTAAATTCATAGTCCAATATTATTTTATATAGTATATTTGAATATGGCTTTTACACTTACTCCTGTACACAGTAATCTTTAATTTGTCAGAAAGGTACCTCTGTCCATGCAGAAAAAAATAACTTTATCTCTCACTACTCCCAATTTTAACAAAATTAATTTTATTAATACATTACTCCATATTTGTGTTTAAATTTGAGTGTTTTTTTCTTGACAGTGACTCTGTTGGTGAAGTAGTCTCACCTTCTCTAGACAGTGGAATACACTATGCTATGAGTTATGACTGTTAAATTTCAGTGGTTGTGCACTGCATTATGCACGTGTGCAATAATGGGGGTCTTAGATTACTAAGGAGGTGGGGTCTGTAGTAGAGGGCCCACTGTGTATTTCCACTTAGGAACTAGACATGCACACAAACATGTAAAGTAATGAATTTTATTTAATATATATATGTCACATCTGAATGGAATATAGATATTTCAGATGATTGCAATTAACTGAATCAGTGTTCAGATAATGTGTATATTTATGTACAAATTGTCTAAATTTTTTCATATATGCTGCTATTTCTTATCTGTATTTCCAACTAATAGTAGACACAGTCTTAATAGATGGCAAACATGAATGTAGCTTTGAAAATTCTTCAAATAAGCCTCTCGGGTTGGGAAAGTTCTGATTCATAATAACTGCAATGTAATATATCAACTGCATAACTGAAACTTTATTAAAATAGAAATAACATTAGACAGGATCAAATTAAAATGATAAAATAAAACACACAGATTGTACAATAAAAGTAGTAAAACAATAAAATATAAAGAATAGCAATTACACTACATGGAATTAAAGCAATAAAAACAACCGTAGCTTTGAAAAATTGGAAATGAACATTGTCATATCTGTTGGCCACTTAGTCTGATTTTGGCTTATAAAAGCCAAATTTATAATTTTTTAAAATAATTAAATGCACATGGCATAATACTTTAAGAGTTTAGTATCTATATAATATCGGTGTTTTGATACACCATAGACACTCTTAAAAAAACTACAAAGTAGTTGTTGTGGGCATCATTTGCTCTTTCTCATATTGTGCTCTGCCTTCACGACGAGTTGCCACGATACTGCACTACCTCAAATAAGTAATGCTTCAGTAATAGAGAAGGCTATTGTTACTTATTCTCAGTGAGTACCACCACCCAGACATGTTTCAAGGCTATTGGCCTATCATCAGTGGGTGGGCAGGTACCCTAGTATTGCAGACATGACGACCCAGTTGTGAAGTTAATCGCACAATATGAGAGATGCCAAAAGATGTATAAGATAATATTTAAAATAATTAAATGCACATGGCATAATACTTTAAGAGTTTAGTAACTATATATTATCGGTGTTTTGATACACCATAGACACTCTTAAAAAAGAGTGTATTTCCAGAGTGTACACCTTTTGGCATCTCTCATATTGTGCGATTAACTTCACAACTGGGTCGTCATGTCTGCAATACTAGGGTACCTGCCCACCCACTGATGATAGGCCAATAGCCTTGAAACATGTCTGGGTGGTGGTACTCACTGAGAATAAGTAACAATAGCCTTCTCTATTACTGAAGCATTACTTATTTGAGGTAGTGCAGTATCGTGGCAACTCGTCGTGAAGGCAGAGCACAATATGAGAAAGAGCAAATGATGCCCACAACAACTACTTTGTAGTTTTTTTAAGAGTGTCTATGGTGTATCAAAACACCGATCTTATATAATTTTTTAAATACAGAAGTTGGTGAAATCGAATTAAATCATACATAAATAGAAGTAGAGAATTATTACTTAAAAATAAAAAGTACAGTATTATGATGTAACTTAACCTCTGAATGATATCAAAGCCATCAGCATAAAAAAAAAGAAAAGAAAAGAAAAGAAGAAAAAGAAGCCACTATCACATACAATTGAGATGTCTTACGTTTGCAAAATGAGCAGTAATCAATTGATTTTTTTTTTTTTTTTTTTTTTTTTGTATACGTTGTCAACATTAAAAGATTAGTAGTAGTGGCAAATCATGCAGGAAAGCAAGCTCATATAGCATCAACAAAAAAAAAAAAAAAAAAATCTACACAGTTCACTCATCTGTACCCTCAAGAATTTGTCTAGTTCTTCTTTGAATTTATTCAACACACCCACTTCCACAACAACAGATGGAAGCCTGTTCCAACAATCAACCACCCACTGGCCGAAGACAAACTTTCACACATCTATCCTGCAGCCATGGTTCCTCAATTTGAATTTATGTCTCCTCATGTGTGTAGTCTCAGGAAGTGGAAGAATACCATTAACATTCAGCTTACTCAATCCATTCCAGGCTTTAAACACACCTAAATCAGATCTCCCTGAAGTGCCTGATCTTCAGATGCTGCAATTTGCACGACTGAAGCCTTTCTAGGTAATAGCACCTTTTTATTCCCTTCACCAGTCTGGTTGTACTTCTCTGCACCCGTTCCAGCCAGCAGATCTACATCCTTCCTAAAGTGGAGCCTCCATTGCCTTATACAAAGGGATAATCACTTCCTTATCCCTGCTAGAAAAGTTTATGTATATCATTGATAAAATCTCATGAGCCGTCCTGCCAGCATGTCTACAGTGAATTGCATTTGTCAATATTAAACTGGAACTGCCATTTTTCAGCCCATCAACCAAATTTTCCTAGATCTTGTTTCAGTAGCTCACACTTATTACTGTCATTCACCACCCTGCCCACCTTTGTATCACCTGAAAACTTAAATATTAAGCCTGATATACCTTCATCAATATCATTAATAAATATTGAAAACAACAATGGTCCTGTACTGAACCGTGGGGGACTCCACCGATAACATCAGTACACGAAGAGTAGTATCAACTTATAACCACTCTCTGTTTATTATTATTAGCTGTATGGTGAAGGAAGCCTGAGGCTTATGCTGCACCGGCCAAAAAAAAAAAAAAAAAAAAAAAAAAAAAATTTCCCTATTACCCTGAGAGAGAGAGAGAGAGAGAGAGAGAGAGAAAAGAAAGGAATCACCAAGGAAGATGATATCCAGCTCAGTTTTCTTCCACTTAACCATCCCTTTATCCATAACAGTAAGGTGCCTTGATGCAACTTGGTTCCAGTTTCTACAGCAGTCTTTTATGTGCAATAGCATCAAAAGCCTTCCTGAAATCCAAGTATATAATAACAAAATTAGTTTTTGCATCCAGTTCCTCGGTCACCACATCACAGTAATCTATCTGACAGGTTAGATGAAACACTCCTTAACAAATACATGCTGTGATTGCAGTATAATTGCATTTTTGTCCAGATGGCCCTACATTACTTCTTTAACCAGCAACTCTCAGAAACAGACATTAAGCAAACATGTCTGTAATTACTCGTGTCACCTTCTGATCCCCCTTTATGAATTGGGTATACATTCACACAGCTCCAGTTCATAGGGACCACCCTTGAATCCAGGGATTCCCTCATAATTATGGCTAAGGGTTTGCTTATTACTTTGCTGCCTCCCTTAATATAATTAAATACAGGGTGTCAAAAAAGCCTGGAACCAAAATCCAAGATCTTTGCCACCTTAGAGAGAGAATGCTGAGAAGAATCCAAACAAACATGGGGAACACCAGCTGAGGAAATGCATGGAGAGTCAGGTTGGACACGTTGAACACATATTGTAAATGAGAGTAAGTATACATAGTGTAAATCCAATTGGTTACAGACTTTTTGGACACCTTATAGATTCCATCCACCGAGGTGCCTTTTTTATGTTCAGCTTCAACAATTTCTCTTCCAATTTCCTTTGAGCTATCACAAAGTCATTTAACTCCCTGTTAGAGTTTGATAAACTGTATCTGCTTCCCTAAAGAGTTCCTGTGTGTAAATGTAGAATCAAAATACATATTCAATTTGTTAGCAACATGAGCAGGGTTATCAACAGTTAGCCCATTGACATCAAGTGGCCCAATGTGATTCTATCCCTTCCTTCTACTGTTAATATAAGCATAGAAGTCTTTGCTGATTTTCTTTGCATTATTTGCCAAACTTCTCACAATCTACCTTAGCTTGCCTAGCCTCCTGTTAACTTGATTACAGACTTTTCTAGTACTTTCATATTCCAAAAGAGGAAAGCATTAATATTAATTTTTTTTATACAATTTGGATAATTTTGCAAAGATAATTAGATCTAGTATTTTTTTCTCCGCCATTTTAATGAGTATTTTAACTCTGCCATTGCTGGTCCAAGGCCCGGATGAGAAAGGAGGAGCATACTTCATGTAAAAAAACCCCAGGCTCAGCCGGCTCTGGCCGACAGTACCTGGGATGGGCCCCTGTCTGGGTTACAGGCAAAGATGGAGGATCTATCTTCAGCAACAGTGGAAATCTGTCACTCTTCCAAGATACTGGTCCCATCTAAATTGTGGACTATGCAGCAGAGGAATGGCAAGCCGGTTGCATTATCTGCCTTAAACCCTAGGGATCTCAGTCATTATAAGATAAACAGTCATGCTACCACGCTCAGTGTAATCAATGTGGCTGTTCTTCTACCATGGAGAACAGCTGTGAAGAAAGTTATATGGTCAGCTAAAACTCAAATGTATCTCTCAACGCTAAACGTAAGATAGCTTTACAAGCCCGGGAAAATAAAATTGGTAGAAGAAGAATTGAAAAAGCTCAAATGGCATATCCTAAGAATGTCAGAGACACATTGGACAGAAGAAGGAACACTGGATATGACAGAAGGAAGAATATTTTACTCAGGGAGAAGAGACAACATACATAGAGGAGTAGCTTTATTGTAAAGAAATATCTATTAAATTCAATAACAGGAATTCACCCACACAGCTCAAGAATGATAAATTTAAGAATAAAAGGAAAAGAAAAAGGAATTTTCATAAAAATAATCCAGGTATACACCTCAGACTCCTCACATGATTATTATTATTATTAGCTGTATGGTGCAAGGAAGCCTGAAGCTTAATGCTGACCAGCCAAAAGAAAATTCCCGAGTTACCCTGAGAGAGAGAGAGAGAGTGTGTCAGAAGTAAAAGGGAATCACCAAGAAAGAGAAGAATGATGATATCCAGCTCAGGACCCTGGGTGTGCCAAGCCCATACTCACCAGATGTGAGCCCCTGAGGTTAAATGATACAGAGACAGCTGCCTTCTATTCAAACCTACAAGAAACCATAGATAACACAAACAAAAAAGATATTTTAATAATAATGGGAGATTTTAACGCAAAATTTGGAGACTTTTCGACAGACTTCAGTGACGTATTAGGAAAGTTTGGGATAGGAAATAGAAATGAGCAAGGAGAAGAACTCTTGAACTTCTGTAAAGAAAATAAACTATTCATCACCAACACACTGTTCTCCCACAGATCTCAAAAGAAGTATACATGGACATCACCAGATGGAAATACAAAAAACTATATTGACTACATTTTAATAAATAACAACTGGAAATCATCCACTCAAAATGTTAAAACTCTTAGAAGTACAGATTTTGACACCAACCATGAACTGCTAGCAGCAACAATTAAATGGAAATTTAAAAATACGAAGCCAAAGAACAATATGCAACATTAAATATACCATGATTTGAAGAAGACAAAAGAAAGGAAATTTATGGGAAAACACTACAAGAAAAATTAAAAGATATTATTATCATTAGCCATATGGTGCAAGGAAGCCTGAGGCTTATACTGCACCAGCCAAAAAAAAAATTTTTTTTAACCCTGTGAGAGAGAGAGAGAGAGAGAGAGAGAGAGAGAGAGAGAGAGAGAGAGAGAGAGAGAGAGAGAGAGAGAAAACACGGGTCAGAAGTAAAAGGGAATCGCCAAGAAAAAGAAGAATGATGATATCAGCTCAGGACCGACCCTGGGTGTGCCAAGCCCATACTCACCAGATGTGATCCCCTATTCATTATCTGTGGCAAATATATGGGAGAAAACTAAACAAATGACTAAAGTTGCAGCCTTAGAAACCTTGGGAATAAAACAAAAACCATACAATCCTTGGATTACAGCAGAAATTTTAGATATATGGATGGAAAAAAGACAAATGAAAAACCTCCTAAACAAAGAAAATAGTCAAGAAAAATATAAAACCATAAAAAAAAAATATAGACAACCTATGTAAAGCTGTTAAAATGAAATGGTTGGAAGACAAAGCAAAGCAGTGCAAAAAGGCAAATAAATGTCACAACTCTAAAACAACTTACTGGGTTACAAAGGAACTCTCTAAAACATACATCCCGAAAACACAGACGATGAAAAATACAAACAATATAAAAACAGGAAATTCGCAAGAAATTTTAAAAATATGGAAAGAATATTACCAAACCCTGTTCAAAGGGGAAGGAAAAAACGCTCTTGCCTTAGATAATAGAAGAGATAAAGCGCCCTCAATAACAAAAGAAGTTCAGAAAGCAGTTAGCCAATTGAAGAATGACAAGGCACCCGGAAATGATGGTATCCAAGCAGAACTATGGAAATTCGGAGGCGATGCAATGTTAAAACACCTCGCACAATTGTTTAATCTAATTTTATTTACAGGTGATATACCAGAAGACTGGAAAAGTGGAATAATAGTACCTATACACAAAAAAGGAGATAAAGAAAATTGTCAGAATTATAGACCCATTACCCTCCTAAACCATATATATAAAATATTTATAAGGATCTTACAAAATAGGATACTTAAAACATATGAAGAAACAATAGGGGAAGAACAAGCAGGATTTAGAAAAGACAGATCAACAACAGATCAAATATTCACACTAAGCATCATTGCAGAAAAATATTGGAATAAGAAGAAACCTCTATCTGTCCTTCATTGATTTCAAGCAGGCATTTGATTCTGTAAACAGAGAAAATTTAATGAAGCAAGTACAAAAAATCCCATTTGATCATGAAATAATCATGTTTGTAAACAATTTCTACAAAAATACAAGAGCAATAGTAAAATTCAACAACCTTAAAACAGAGAAATTTGAAATAAAGAAAGGAATCATGCAGGGATGCCTTTTATCCCCATATCTATTTAATACTTAACTAGAAGAACAAATGAAATCAATTGAAGAAAGAGGCATAATAATAAATGGAAAAAATATAAACCACATAAAATATGCAGATGATATTGTGATTTTAACAGAAACCAAAGAAAGCCATGAATTAGGGTTGAATTTGAAAGTGTCTGCAATTCTGCCCAGACATGATAGGAGGAAGTATATGATGAGAGCCTTGTCGAATGATTCGGCCCTGGAAAGATTGTGCAAGGCTCAAGGGGTAGAATTTTTTTCAACCTGGTCTGTACTTGTTAACAGGAGAGACTGTTTCTACAGGGATGGGATACACTTAAATAAAAAGGGTGCAAGAATATTTGCTGATGCTATCGAGGCAGTGTTAGGTGAGTCAGAAAACTGCTAGCTTGGGGGGGGGGGTATACAAGGACTAATAGATTAACAGCAGCCACTGGCACAGGTGAAAGTGATTCTTGCACTGTTTCTATTGGAATCAGCAGCAGCCTGGAAAACAAGATGCAGGATATTTCAGAGACTGCTGGGAGTCATTGCTGAACAAGTAAACACATGGGTTGTGTTAGGGTAGCTAAGAATAGGAACAGGTGCATGTATACTTGCGTGTACACCAATGCTAGGAGTTTGGTAAATAAATTTGATGAATTTGAGGTATTGCTCAAAACATCAATGGCATATATTGTTGGGATATCAGAGACGTGGTGTCACACAGATATAAGGAATGCAGAACATGAATTTGGGGACTACAATGTGTACAGAAAGTATAGACAGGATAGGAAGGGAGGCAGGGTTATGCTATTAGTTAAGAAACACATAAAAACCAAGGAAGTGAAGCCAGTCGACATCGCTGGACAGTGCAGTGTGGAGTCAGTTTGGTGTGACATAAACATTGGGAGATCAAAATTGAGAGTAGGAGTGTGCTATAGGCCTAATTACTCTGATGAGTATAATAAGAAATTGTAAAGGGGAATAGAGTGGGCCAGTAAATCAGAGTGTCTTATAATGGGGTATTTTAATTTCCCAGATACTGACTGGAATTTGTGGGTTGGTCACTCACACACTAGCAAGGCTTTTGTGGATTTATTGGATGATTGTTTTTCTACATCAGCATGTTCGGGAAGCAACTACAGGGAGTAATACTCTTGATCTGATTATCAGTAGTGATTCTTCATGCATTAAGAATCTGCAGATAAAGGAACCACTAGGTGACAGTAATCACAGTGTGCTGAAGTGGGATTTACTCAAAGAGGTAACTACGATCCGGGGTAAAGGGAAGGGTTTTTGCTTTCGTAAAGGCAACTACGATGGTCTGAAACAGTATTTAAATTCTATATAGTGGGACTAACTGATGATGTTATCAACAGCAAATTCAAAATGGGAAGCATTCAAAGAACTTATTTTGGAAGCTACTAGACTTTACATACCAACTAAGAAATATTGTTCAAGGTTTAGGCCTAAATGGATGTCAGATGAACTAATGAGACATGGCAGCGAAGAAAAATGCATGGGCTACATATAAATTAATGGGTGACATGGAAGCCTATAATAAGATATAAGCTGGTCTTAAACCAAGTCACAAAGGAGATTAGGCAGGCAAATGCAGATTATGAGAAATCCTTGGCAAAGGATGCAAAGAAAAACAGAAAAGTGTTCTTTACCTATGTAAACTCTAGAAGGAAAGGGATGAATCAGGTGGTCCACTGGATATTGATGGTTCAACAGTTGAGGATCCTGCTCAGGTGGCTAACAAACTAAATGAGTATTTTGCATCTACATTCACACATGAGGAGTTATTCAGGAAGGGGAATGCCAGAGGTGAAGTAAACTGTGGCAGTGAGCTAGATGATTTTGTAATAACTGAGAGGAAAGTGGAGGAGAAATTGTTGAGGATAAACATAAAAAAGGCACCTGGGGTGGATGGGATCTATCCAGTTATATTAAAGGAGGCAGCAAAGGAAGTAAGCAAATCCTTAGCCATAATTATGAGAGCTTCTTTGGACTCATTGGAGGTACCCATAGACTGGAGATATGCAAATGTGACCCCAATTCACAAAGGAGGATCAAAGGCTGACACAAGTAATTATAGACCTGTGAGTTTAACTTCTGTTCCAGGAAAATTAATGGAGGCACTGGTTAAAGAAGCACTGCAGGCTCATCTGGACAAGGCTTCAGTTATAGCTCGGACACAGCATGGTTTTGTTAAGGGAAAGTCTTGCCTGACCAATTTGATTGGATACTATTACTATTATGTGGTAACAAAGGAACTGGATGCAGAGAATAACTTTGATATCATATATTTGGATCTTAGAAAGGCTTTTGATACTGTTGCACATGGAAGACTGCTGCAAAAATTGGAGCAGTGTAGCATTGGAGTCAAATTGCTGCTATGGATAAAGGGACAGTTGAGTGGGAGAAGACAGAGAGTGGTAATCAATGGACACTGCTCTTTGTGGACTAATGTTATTAGTGGAGTCCCTCTGGGTTCAGTTTTGGGTTCATTATTGTTTTCTGTATTTATAAATAATATTGCTGATGGTATATCAAGCTTAATGTCCAAGCTTGCAGACGATACGGAGGTTGGCAAAGTTGTTAAGGACAGTAATGACACTTGTCATGATGAACCGATGACAAATGAAGAGCAAGAAAAACACTGACAGGGAGAAAATTGAGTATACTGAGTTATGCAAAGCCATTAAAAAGAGACTCAGAGAGGACATAAGAAGATTTAACACAAAAAAAAAAAGTAGAACAAGCATTAAGGGAAAACAAAGGATTTAAATCAGCAGCCATGAGCAGTAATACAGAAAGACAAATGATACTGAAACTGAAGAATAGCGATGGTGTACTTATAAACAGCAGAGAAGGCATAATTCAAATAGCAAAAGACTACTATAGAGAATTATACAAGGAGCAAGGGAATGATGCAGCAGTGGGGAAGATGGATTGCAAAGTAGCAACACATACGACATACCCGATATTCTTCCTGATGAGGTAGAACATGCATTGAAGAAAATGAAGAATCGGAAAGCCCCGGGGGGAAGATGAAGTTACTGTAGAGTTGTTAAAATTGGGAGGAAGAGACATAACACAAAAACTGGCAAGGCTCTTCACAAAGTGCATTAGAAAAGGTGTGACGGCTAAGCAGTGGAATAATGCAATCATAATTTTGCTGCATAAGAAAGGGGAAAAATCAGAAATTGGAAATTATAGACCAATTAGCTTGTTATCCCACATCTACAAGTTGTTCACAAGGGTCATTACTAACAGATTAGAAAGAATACTTGATGAGAATTAACCGAAAGAGCAAGCTGGCTTTAGGACAGGATTCTCAACTATGGATCACCTTCATGTAATATCACAGCTAATGGAGAAAGCATATGAATATAAAACACCATTATGCCTGGCATTTGTGGATTATGAAAAGGCATTTGACTCCATACAGCATAAGGCAATGTTTCGGGCACTGGAAAGACTAGGCATAGATACCCCATATATTATGATTTTGAAGAAAATATATGAGAGTGCTACCTCCTTTATTAGACTAGACAAAGACAGTAGGAAATTTAAAATTGAGAAAGGAGTTCGACAAGGAGACACAATATCTCCGAAGCTGTTTACTGCTGCCCTTGAGGAAGCTTTCAGAAGATTAGACTGGTCGCAGAAACGAGTCAATGTGAATGGAGAGTACCTAAACCATTTACGATTTGCAGATGACATTGTGGTCATAAGCCAGGATCCCCAAGAATTAGAGGAAAATCTTAATCAGTTATGCACAGTTAGTAAGCATTTTGGACTAAAGATGAATATGGCTAAAACAAAAGTAATGATGAACAAGTATGCCACGGAAAGGGAAATAATGATTGAAGGAGCAGTAATTGAAAAGGTGGAGTCATATACTTATCTGGGACAAGTTATTAGCTGTAATAATGATAAATGGCTGGAACTCAAGAGAAGAATAAATTTTGGATGGATAACATTCAGGAAATATAGTCACATACTGAAGAGCAATATCCCAGTTTGTCTGAAACGTAAAATAATGAATCAATATATATACTCCACACCATGAATTATGGAAGTGAAACTTGGGCACTCACCAAAAGAATGGAAGAGAAGCTGAGAACTACACAGCAAAGAATGGAACAAATTATATTGGGAATCAGACTGTTAGATAAGAAGAGAAACACATGGATTAGGCAGCAAACTCAAGTAAAGGACATTCTTATCAAAACTAAAGAACTAAAATGGTCTTGGGCAGGACACGTAGCTCGAAGACATGATGACAGATGGACTAAGAAAATAACAGAATGGTACCCAAGAGGAGCTAGAAGAAAACCTGGAAGACAAAGGCGGAGATGGATAGATGAAATTCATGAATTTTTGGGTAGTAAATGGATGGCCAGTGCTCAAAACAGAAGGAACTGGAAAGTTGCTGGAGAGGCCTTCATCCTGCAGTGGATTGAAAATGGCTGATGATGATGATGATGACAGTACGCTGCTGCAACAGGATCTGGAAAGGTTGAGCAGATGGGCTGAGAGGTGGCAAATGAAGTTTAACATTGACAAATGTAAAGTACTACCTATGGGAAGCAGTAACCCCCTGAGTGACGTATCAACTCTGTGGTACTACACTGACAGTGGTAGAGAATGAAAAGGACCTGGTGGTAATTGTGCAGGCAGATATGAAGTTTTCTGACAGTGCACACAGTCTACAAGAGTAGCTCATATTGTCTTGTCAATGATATACAGGAATTTTTCTAGCAGGGATAAGCAGGTGATTATCTCCTTGTATAAGGCAATGGTCAGGCCACACTTTGAGTACTGTATACAGGTCTGGAGGGCTCATTTTAAGAAGAATGTAGAGCTGTTGGAACGATTACAGAGAAGGGCAACAAGATTAATGAATGGAAAAAAGGGTTGCTCTTACGAAGCAAGTCTTTCGTTTTGCAAATTACAGTGTCTGGAGACTAGGCACCTGCGAGGTGATCTGATTGAAGTGCATAAAGCCTTGAATAGTTTGAGCAATCTCAATGCTGATAAGATTCTTCCTCTTGCTCAGAATAATCACCTGAGAGGGCAGAAATTCAAATTGAGGAAAGACAGATGTGGGATAGATGTGTGGAAATTTGCCTTTAGCCAGCGGGTAGTTGGTTGGTGGAACAGACTTCCATCCTTTGTTGTGGAAGTTGATAGCCTAAATAAATTTAAGGCTGAGCTGGACAGGTATTTGGAACGAATGGAGGGGTGAAATGGGAGCGTGCTTTTTTTTTCTTGGCTGCTTGCTTTCTTGCATCATATGCCTCTACTAATGCTAATACTAATCAAAGCATTGAATTGGAGAATAAATAAGAAAGAAAGAAAGGCAAAAAATAAGGGCATTTGAAATGAGATGTCCAAGGAAAATCAATAAAACAAATTGGAGAGAACATAAAACTAATGAACAAGTAAGGAGAGATCTAAATCTTGAATGCAGAATAATAGAGCAGATCTTCAAAAAACAAGAGACGGTCGTCTACTAGAGACGGTCGTATTCCAAGCCGCTAAGTGGATTTTTCTTATTTATTGATTTGAAATTATTGTTTTTCTAAAACTTTTGATTTAAATTTAGTAGTATAACATTATTTTGTGATTTTCTGATTAACTTGGTGTATTTATTCTTTACTCGGCCTTGTAATTGCATAAAAGTATCGGTAAAGGTTTCCACGTGTTTCAACTCCGCTAGTGTTCGTAATTTTCCCGCCATTGTGATACGATAGTTGTATGCCGTACTAGATAGCGTTAGTTGAACTTCGTTAGCAGTTAAATTGTACGTTTAAATAAATACGTATAACGACTTTGATTACAAACGTAATATAATTAATTATATTTAACATAATTAATAACATAACATAATTAATTATAATTAATTAATTAATTAATAGAATCATGACTCAGACCAGAGCAGCAAAGCAAAAGGCTCAAGCTAATGGAAGCGCTGTGGCTCAGAGCAGAACTGAGGGGGGCAGTTGTACTCTGACTCACAGCCTTATAAAATGCACTGTTTGCTTGATGTTTGCAGAGCAATCGGGTACGGGACATGATACTGCCAAGGGGGATGTCTTTGTGTGTGCGCGATGCAAGGAGTGTATCGATATCAGGCAACAACTCGGCGTTCTTGTGGGCCTATATGAGAGCTTGAAGGACAGGGTGGATGCCCTCGAAGAAACTAAATTGAGGGGCCCATCAAGCTCTCAGCTGCCCACATCAACGCCAGAGCTTGCACTTGGGCATCGCGTGACACAGAGACAACCCCCAAGGCAGAATGCGCTGGTCCCGAAGGAACTAGTAGTTGTTGGTGACTCTATTGTCAGGGAAACGGGGAACATGCTTTGTAAAAAAGATAGGTGGAACAGGACCAGGGTATGTCTGCCAGGGGCAAAGGTTGATGACGTTGTAGAGCGAATATCATCTTTTAAGGGCACAAAAGGTGATATAGTTGTACACGTTGGCACTAATAATATTAAGAGTAGGAGACCGGCAGAATTACTTAACAAGTACAGGTCACTGTTGAACAAAAGCCGAGAATTAGGGTTGAATTTGAAAGTGTCTGCAATTCTGCCCAGACACGATAGGAGGGAGTATATGATGAGAGCCTTGTCGATCAATTCGGCCCTGGAAAGATTGTGCAAGGCTCAAGGGGTAGAATTTTTTTCAGCCTGGACTGTACTTGTTAACAGGAGAGATTGCTTCTACAGGGATGGGATACACTTAAATAGAAAGGGTGCAAGAATATTTGCTGATGCTATCGAGGCAGTGTTAGGTGGGTCGGAAAACTGCTAGCTTGGGGGGAGACAAAGACCAATAGATTGACAGTAGCCACTGGCAGAGGTGAAAGAGATTCTTGCACTGCTTCTATTAGAATGAGCAGAAGCCTGAAAAACAAGATGCATGGTATTTCAGAGACTGCTGGGAGCCATTGCGGTACAAATAAACACATGGGTTGTGTTAGGGTAGCTAAGAATAGAAACAGGTGCAGGTATACTTGCGTGTACACCAATGCTAGGAGTTTAGTAAATAAATTTGATGAATTTGAGGTATTGCTCAAAACATCAAAGGCAGATATTGTTGGGATATCAGAGACGTGGTGTCACACAGATATAAGGGATGCAGAACTGCAATTTGGGGAGTACAACGTCTACAGAAAGGATAGACAGGATAGGAAGGGGGGAGGGGTTATGCTATTAGTTAAGAAACACATAAAAACCAAGGAAGTGAAGCCAGTCGACATCGCTGGACAGTGCAGTGTTGAGTCAGTTTGGTGTGACATAAGCATTGGGAGATCAAAATTGAGAGTAGGAGTGTGCTATAGGCCTAATGACTCTGATGAGTATAATAAGGAACTGTACAGGGAAATAGAGTGGGCCAGTAAATCAGAGAGTCTTATAATGGGAGATTTTAATTTCCCAGATATTGACTGGAATTTGGGGGCTGGTTACTCACACACTAGCAGGGCTTTTGTGGATTTATTGGATGATTGTTTTCTACATCAGCATGTTCAGGAGGCAACTAGAGGGAGTAATACTCTTGATTTGATTATCAGCAGTGATTCTTCATGCATTAAGAATCTGCAGATAAATGAACCACTAGGTGGCAGTAATCACAGTGTGCTGAAGTGGGATTTACTGAAAGAGGTAACTACCATTAGGGGTAAAGGGAAGGGTTATTGCTTCCGTAAAGGCGACTACTATGGACTGAGACAGTATTTAAATTCTATACAGTGGGACCAACTGATGATGTTACCAACAGCAAATTCAAAATGGGAAGCATTCAAAGAACATATCTTGGAAGCTACTAGGTTTTACATACCAACTAAGAAATATTGTTCAAGGTTTAGGCCAAAATGGATGTCAGATGAACTAATGAGGCATATGGCAGAGAAGAAAAATGCATGGGATGCTTACAAATTAACACATGACACAGAAGCCTATGATAGATACAAGTTGATATGCAACCAAGTTACAAAGGAGGTTAGGCAGGCGAAGGCAGATTACGAGAAATCCTTGGCAAGGGATGCAAAGAAAAACAGCAAAGAGTTCTTTACTTATGTAAACTCTAGAAGGAAGGGGATGAATCAGATTGGTCCACTTGATATTGATGGGTCAACTGTTGATGATCCTGCTCAGGTAGCTAACAAACTAAATGAATATTTTGCATCGACATTCACACATGAGGAGTTATTCAGCAAGGGGAATGCTAGAGGTGTATTCAACTCTAGCAGTAAGCTACAGAATCTTGAAATAACTGGGAGTAAAGTGGAGGAGAAACTGTTGAAGATAAACACAAGAAAGGCACCCGGGGTGGATGGGATCTATCCAGTTATATTAAAGGAAGCAGCAAAGGAAGTAAGCAAACCCTTAGCCATAATTATGAGAGCTTCCTTGGACTCAGGGGAGGTACCCATAGACTGGAAATGTGCAAATGTGACCCCAATTCACAAAGGAGGATCAAAGGCTGACACAAGTAACTATAGACCTGTGAGCTTAACTTCTGTTCCAGGAAAATTAATGGAGGCACTGGTTAAAGAAGCACTGCAGGATCATTTAGACAAGACTTCAGTTATAGCTCAGACACAGCATGGTTTTGTTAAGGGGAAGTCTTGCCTGACCAACTTGATTGGATACTATGATGCAGTCACAAAAGAACTGGATGCAGGGAATAACTTTGATATTATATACTTGGATCTTAGAAAGGCTTTTGATACTGTTGCACATGGAAGACTGATACACAAATTGGAGCAGTGTGACATTGGAGGCAAATTGCTGCTATGGATAAAGGGGTGGTTGAGTGGGAGAAGACAGAGAGTGGTAATCAATGGACACTGCTCATCGTGGACTAATGTTATTAGTGGAGTCCCTCAGGGCTCAGTGTTGGGTCCATTATTGTTTTCTGTATTTATAAATGATATTGATGATGGTATATCAAGCTTAATGTCCAAGTTTGCAGATGATACAAAGGTTGGCAGGGTTGTCAAGGACACTACTGACACTACACTGCTGCAACAGGATCTGGAAAGGTTGAGCAGATGGGCTGAGAGGTGGCAAATGAAGTTTAACATTGACAAATGTAAAGTACTACACATGGGAAACAGCAACCCCAGGGCAACGTATCAACTCTGTGGTACTACACTGACAGTGGTAGAGAATGAAAGGGACTTGGGGGTGATTGTGCAGGCAGATATGAAGTTCTCTGAGCAGTGCAGACGGGCTGCAAGAGTAGCTCATGGAGTATTGTCAATGATATACAGGAATTTTTCCAGCAGGGATAAGGAGGTGATTATTCCATTGTATAAGGCAATGGTCAGGCCACACCTAGAGTACTGTATACAGGTCTGGAGGCCTCATTTCAAGAAGGATGTAGAGCTGCTGGAACGAGTACAGAGAAGGGCAACAAGATTAGTGAATGGAACAAAGGGGTGCTCTTACGAGGAAAGGCTTAAGTTTTGCAAATTACAGTGTCTGGAGACTAGGCACCAGCGAGGTGATCTGATAGAGGTGTATAAAGCCTTGAATGGTTTAAGCATGCTCAATGCTGATGGGATTCTTCCTCTAGCTCAGAAAAATCACCTGAGAGGGCATAAATTCAAATTGAGGAAAGACAGATGTAGGATAGACGTGCGGAAATTTGCCTTTAGCCAGCGGGTGGTTGGTTGGTGGAACAGACTGCCATCCCTTGTGGTGGAGGTTGATAGCCTAAATAAGTTTAAGGCTCAGCTGGACAGGTATTTTGAACGAACAGAGGGGTGAAGTGGAAGTGGGTTTTTTTTTTTTTTTTTTTTTTTGGCTGATGCTGCATAAGCTTGCTTTCTTGCATCAAATGCCTCTACTAATGCTAATGCTAATGCTAACAACTTCAGTGGTTTGGACATGTGAACCGGATGAAACAACACAGGCTGCCTAACGTAGTACTGACAGGAAGAATATTAATTCTGTACTGACAGTTAGATGTTAATTCTGTTATTTACACTCAAAGGTATTCTTTGAAAATTGCTAAAATAATCTGTTAATCTTGATCCTGTTATTAAATAGTAATAGGCATTAGAGACAGTAATTAGGGATTTCCTAATCTCTTGCCAGCCTGCACACCAACCCTGATGTCCAGAGCATGGGAGCAAAGGTTACCCTAGGGTTCCACTACACAAGAATCCCGGATCTAGGATAAAACCTGGCACCAAGCAGCATGGTCTGATGATGGGTATCGGTAAGATACCCGAAACGTCATCTTATTAAACTATATTATAATTAATAATATAGTTTTATATTATAATAATGTAGTTTATTAGGCACACAGCCTAATAAACAATATTATTAATTTCACATGTGTGATATAAGAGTGATATGAATATAATAATAACCTTTATGTTAAAATATTTCATAAAATTTTAAGACTCGTCAGTGCTTATTTTAATATTCACGAGTACTTTTTTTTTTTATTTCCGTGACCCCATAAAAATCATATCAAAGTTGATGTCGAAAAAAAGAAAAGTTGATGCTGAGTGTTGCATTTTTAATGAGTGGTGGCCAAATTAATTACTTTTTTGCACTGCTCAATGATACTTGCACATGTCTTATTTGCAATGAATATAATTTGATAATAAATTTATTATCACTACACCACAAAACATGTCTCAAGTTACGATAAATTTCAAGGAGCTATGTGGCAGAAAAAACTCCAAGAAGTAACCCAAAATTTTCAAAGTCAACAACAGAGGATTAGAACTTTTACTCATCAAAATTTGTCTGCAGTTAGAGCTAGTTTTCGAGCCTCTCAAATCATTGCCGAAGAAGGAAGGGCCTTTACGGATGGAGAATTTGTAAAACAAATTTTTTTTTGGCAATTACAGAAGAAGTATATCCTGAGAAAGTAAAGAATTTTGCATCTGTAAGTTTATCTTCATCAACTGTAATGGGAAGAATTCAATATTTAGGAGCCAATGTTCAAAATCAACTTGTAGAAAAACTTTGTGAATTCAAACATTTTTCAATAGCAACTGATGAGAGTGAAGATAAAATGGCAATGCAATTTCATTGTATAATTCACCGGCAGTCTTTGTGTGGAAAATTTTTGGGTGTAGAGTCAGTCATATCAACAGTAAATTTTATTCGCAAGACTGGTCTGAATCATTGGCAATTCAAAAATTTTGTTGAATCTATTGAGGCTGAATATATATGGTGATTTGTTGTACTACGTGGAAGTACGATGATTGAGTTGCAGTAACGTGTTGAAGCAATTTTTTGAACTTTTATTTTTATGAATGAAAAATTGAAACCCGTTCTGGAACTGTCAGAACAATGAACTGTATTATAATGTCAAAGCATTTGAAACAAAACTGGAGTTATTTAAAAGTTAACTACTTCGGAATAATTTTTCACGTTTTCCATGTTGTGATAATTTATGTAAAAATATGCCTAGTTGTAATTTTTCCACTGAAAATTTTGTTCAAAATGTTAGTTTGTTACAGAAAAATTTTGTGGCTAGATTTTCTGATTTTAAAAATAATTCAAAGGTGTTTGAACTTTTTCAAAATCCGTTTGACGTATCCATCAATGATGTTGATGAAAATTTACAAATAGAGTTGGTAGACCTTCAATCTAATGATGCACTGAATAAAATATTTAAAAATGAAAATCTAATTCAATTTTATATAACATTATCTGAGTCAGATTATCAAAAAATTAAAAATTTTGCAAGAAAGGTTACATCAATTTTCAGAAGTACACATATGTATATATATGTGATGTGAGCAGACCTTTTCAAAAATGAAATATGTAAAATCAAAAGTACGATCACGTCTAACTGAACTCCATTTACATGACTTTTTAAGAATTGCAACTAGTGCTTTAAAGCCTGATGTTACGAAACTTAGTCGCACTCTACAACCACATTAATTGGATTAATTATAATTTTGTTGTATTACTGACTGTATTTTTGTGATTAGTACAATAAATAATAATTAAAATTAAAATTTGATATAAACAAACTGGTGTATTTTATATTACATATCCAACAATTTATTTTTGAATCTATAGGTATAGGTGGTAGGTATAAAAATTGTTTCCCTGCATAACTTTAATGTTATGCAGAGAAACATTCCAAAAATTCATATGTGGCCCCTTCTCTAAAAGTTTGGAGACCCCTGACTTAAGAGTTAAGGTAACAGTTAACTCAACCATGGTGAGATATTTCTGAAGAGGGCATCGGGCACTTCTATGACTCCATGCCATGACTCATAATGACTTGTAACACTGCCAGTGGGGAGTGAGATTATGTATTCTGATCTATAATGTTTTTTTTTTTTTTTACATTTAATACAGATCTTTTATTCTGATCACTTCTTGTCTTCACAACTCTATATACCAAAGCTCTGAAAAATTTACCTATACTTTTAGGCTGACCATTTTTTCTGATACTGAGTGTTTCATGTAAGTGATGAGAGCATCTTTGGATTCAGAAGTCCCCACAGACTAGAGATGTGCAAATGTATCTCCAATTCAGAAAGGGGATCAAAGGGTTACGTGAGCAATTACAGACCTGTTAGCTTAACTTTTGTTTCAGGGAAAATAATAGGGTCACTGGTTAAAGAAGTAATGCAGAACCATCTATACAGGCATGCAGTTATACTTCAGACACAAAATGGTTTTGTGAAGGAGAAATCTTGCCTGACCAATTTTATTGGATGTTATGAAGCAGTCACAAAGGAACTGGATGCAAAAAATTATTTTGATATCATATACTTGGATTTCAGGAAAGCTTTTGATACTGTTGCACATAAAAGACTGCTGTACAAATGAAGCAGTGTGGCATTAAGGGAAATGTTACTGCTATAGATAAAGGGATGGTGGGTGGGTGGATGGATGGATAAATAAAGGAAGGACACCTACACACTGGCACCTATATAATTGGACCTTTTGTGCTCATTGTGTGGAGTTTTATACAATTTTTTTTATTCTAAACCTTTCATCCCTCAACTTTTTGCAGGGTGAAAAATCCAACAATTGTAAGGACTGGGTGGGAGAGGAACACACCCCCCCTCCAAAAATTTCAAGGATAAGATGTGGAATATATTTTTAAGTCATAATTAGTAAAAACCAGTTTCCAAAATCTGACTGGCTATGATAGGCTATAAATGTACTTCAACTGGAGGTGCAACTACTGCAGGGATTAATTTGATTAAGGCAGTATATGTCTTTTCTTTCTAAAAAGTTAGGCTTTAAACTGCACAATATGGATCATATAAAATTACAATGCAATACTAAGAGTGAGGTTTATAACAAGCAAGTACACCACATTCATATTATATTATAATCATAAATATCTAATTATTAATTACCTGCTTTTCAAACAGCCTAATGATGTTAATATCCAGTGAGGTGAAATAATGCTTGCAATACACGAAATTGTTATGTTTGTTTTGTCTTGAAGTAATCCGACAGAGGGCCACTGTCTATCATGAATTATCTTACCATCTGCTAGCAGAGCTTCCTGTGATGTGTTTTCAGTTGTGAAACTCCAACTGCTGCATCCTTATATAAAAAATAAATAAAAGAAACAATTATAAAAAACAATAATATACACAAAAAAGCAGAAGTATATTAAAAAAATGAATTAATATTCTTCAAAATTAGGAAAGAAAACCTCACTTGCTCCAGGTGTAGTTTCCCTTTCTAAGTTTACAAATAATTCAATGACTTACAAATTTATATCCTGAAATAAGAGCTACAATTTTCAATTGAGAAATTGAAAATTAGTCTCTGATATCAAAAACACACAAGATATCTGTAATTATGGTTTGTCCACTCGAAAGAATCAGTTAGCATAACTAATAGCTGGAAAACATTTGGATGCTATGCATGAAAGCTTGAGATGGAAGAGAATTATGCAAGATGAAAAAAAAAAAAAAAAAAAAAAATCTATGTAGTCTTCCTGAACTGTAACATGCTTAAAAATTAAAGTAGTAAATAATAACACACAAGTAGAAGTTATCTCAGGCAAGACATTTGTAATATGTTGGGTAATGCTAGCTCCAGTTTTTGCAGGGTTCAGGCCAATAATGAATGCCAACATACACAATCATTCTTATATTACATGCAGATCACTTTATTTATGGGGTTTTTTTGCATAAATTAATAAATTATATAGGGGTGATGGAAGAAATTGGCAATTATAAAAAAAAAAACAAAAACTCCCTGAAATGCTTTTTTCAAAAGAAATTATAAACATAGCTACTTAAAGTACAGAAAAGAGAATCTTAGACACTCCTCCAATCTTAAGTGTATATTATCTATTTTTCTCATTACTTCTTCTGGAATTCTGATTTTAAGCTTGGCAATAGTGTGCTGTGAAATCAATGTAGACCTTGCTTTTCAAACAGCCCTAAAAAAAAAGCAAGATTGCCTAGTTAGATGGCAATGTATACCATAAAATCAGGCAATCTTGCTTGCCAACAAATGTTCCCATTTCTGGACATGAGAAGATTAGGTACAGCTGTCTTACAGTATTCACTGGCATTGTAACAGTATGACAAGTGAGAAGGCTTGTTGAAACATTCATCATTAACCAAATCAGAAACCACATCATTTCTTGCATCAGAAATGGTTCAACTGTTGACAATCCTGCTTAATCACATGAGCACAGTAGGCAGATGTCATGGTCATCACATTGTCATTACTTTCCTCAACAAAGTAAGGGCTGATAATGGGAAAGATGATACTGCATGCTATATAGTTATAGCTGTCAACTTTTGACATTCATAAAGCTGAGGTTAGGTAACTGTAAGCAGAAGGAAAACAGATTTTTTTTGGAAAAACAGGAGCTTTTTCACAAAACACACCTTTTCAAAAAATCAGGAGTTGAAGGGCAATCTAATACACGCAGAAGATAAAATGATACTGTACTATGAATGAAAGAACACCGTTTCTTACTAAGTATAAAAAAATAAATAAATAAATAAGTTTTTCAGCATGAGGTTTTATAAAGTTCATGGCATACCAGAAATTAAATTTCATTGACAAGACATTTTTTATTTTATATATTTTTAATTTTAAAATAGCCATGGGATTGTTTACCAGTACATTTTCACTTTTTTTTTCCCACCTGGCTGAATATTCTCTGTGCTCAGCATTGTTGTCAGGAATTGTTAAAATGCAAAGCAAGACTTGGGATATTTTGTTATAATTCAAAATTTCCTTGTACATTTGTCAGTTTCCCCATCACGGACTACTGTAAATCAATTCTTTCTTCTTTCATAATATATTTGACAGCTTCTTCCCCCATTGAAATTTACAGAACTGATACTGCAAAATATCTATTACATAACTGCCATGTCCATAGCTGTGCAATGCATATTGTATCAATTAACAATTATAGCACTAATACTATCCTGTGAAACCTATGCATGAGCAGTACAGCATAGTCACATTTAGAACTTGCCAATCTGTCATGTCTTAAACTCTGTACAATAACTGTGATAACCCAAGTATAGGATTATCGTAGTTAACCACAGATTTGTTTATCAGTGCAGTATGCTTTTTAAAAATTAGTTTACCTAACATTTACCTGCCTGTGGATTTCTACTTCGATATTCTGCTAGAAATCAGATTTTCATTGCTTCAAGAAAGATACTGTTGCAGACTTTGTACTCTTCAGAAATGCTGTGTCAATGTTTTGTTCTGATGATGGCCCTGCTGTCTAGACATGGCTGTGAGGAGCATTTCCAAAGTTTCAGCAGAAAGAAAAGATCTCAACTCAGTTTCTCCAACCTGGCTGAATATTCTCTCACAATCAGCACTACTATAAGGAAATGTTAAAATGCCAAGCATGATTTTGGCTATTCCTCCCTTGGAGGGGCCCATCAAGCTCTCAGCTGCCCACATTAGCATTAGCAGAGGCATATGATGCAAGAAAACAAGCTTATGCAGCATCAGCCAAAACAAAAAAAAAAAAAAAACCTCCATTTCACCCCTCCGTTCGTTTGAAATAACTGTCCAGCTGAGCCTTAAATTTATTTAGGCTATCAACTTCCACAACAAGGGATGGAAGTCTGTTCCACCAACCAACTACCTACTGAATATACGCAAATTTCCACACATCTATCCTACATCTGCCTTTCTTCAATTTGAATTTATGCCCTCTCAGGTGATGATTATTCTGAGCAAGAGGCAGAATCCCATCAGCATTGAGCATGCTCAAACCATTCAAGGCTTTATACACCTCTATCAGATCACATCGCCGGTGCCTAGCCTCCAGACACTGTAATTTGCAAAACTTAAGCCTTTCTTCATAAGAGCAACCCTTTGTTCCATTCACTAATCTTGTTGCCCTTCTCTGTACTCATTCCAGCGGCTCTACATCCTTCTTGAAATGAGGCCTCCAGACCTGTATACAGTACTCAAGGTGTGGCCTGACCATTGCCTTATACAAGGGAATAATCACCCCTTTTCTCTGCTAGAAACATTCCTGTATATCACTGATAAGACACCATGAGCTACTCTTGCAGCCCATCTGCACTGCTCAGAGAACTTCATATCTACCTGCACAATTATCCCAAGGTCCTTTTCATTCTCTACCACTGTTAGTGTAGTACCACAGAGTTGATACGTTGCTCTGGGGTTGCTGTTTCCCATATGTAGTACTTTACATTTGTCAATGTTAAACTTCATTTGCCACCTCTCAACCCATCTGCGCAACCTTTCCAGATCCTGTTGCAGCAGCATAGCATCAGTAGTGTCCTTAACAACCCTGCCAACCTTTGTACTGTCTGTAAACTTGGACATTAAGCTTGATATACCATCATCAATATTATTTATAAATACAGAAAACAATAATGAACCCAAAACTGAACCCAGAGGGACTCCACTAATAACATTAGTCCACGATGAGCAGTGTCCATTGATTACCACTCTCTGTCATCTCCCCCTCAACCACCCCTTTATCCATAGCAGCAATTTGCCTAAAATGCCACACTGCTCCAATTTGTGCAGCAGTCTTCCATGTGCTACAGTATCAAAAGCTTTTCTAAGATTCAAGTATATAATATCAAAGTTATTCCCTGCATCCAGTTCTTTTGTGACTGCATCATAGTATCCAATCAAATTGGTTAGGCAAGACTTCCCCTTAACAAAACCATGCTGTGTCCGAGCTTTAATTGAAGTCTTGTCTAGATGATCCTGCAGTGGTTCTTTAGCCAGTGCCTCCATTAATTTTCCTGGAACAGAAGTTAAACTCACAGGTCTATAATTACTTGTGTCAGCCTTTGATCCTCCTTTGTGAATTGGGGTCACATTTGCACATCTCCAGTCTATGGGTGCCTCCCCTGAGTCCAAGGAAGCTCTCATAATTATGGCTAAGGGTTTGCTTACTTCCTTTGCTGCCTCCTTTAATATAACTGGATAGATCCCATCCACCCCAGGTGTCTTTTTTATGTCTATCTTCAACAATTTTTCCTCCACTTTACTCTGAGTTATTACAACATTATCTAGTTTACTGCCAGAGTTGAATACACCTCTGGCATTCCCCTCGCTGAATAACTCCTCATGTGTGAAAGTCGATGCAAAATATTCATTTAGTTTGTTAGCTACCTGAGCAGGATCATCAACAGTTGAACCATCGATATCAAGTGGACCAATATGATTCATCCCCTTCCTTCTAGAGTTTACATAAGTAAAGAGCTCTTTGCTGTTTTTCTTTGCATCCCTTGCCAAAGATTTCTCGTAATCTGCCTTCGCCTGCCTAACCTCATTTGTAACTTGGTTACAGACCAGCTTATATCTATCACAGGCTTCTGTGTCACGTGTTAAGTTATATGCATCCCATGCATTTTTCTTCTCTGCCATATGTCTCTTTAGTTCATCTGACATCCATTTACGCCTAAACATTGAACAATATTTCTTAGTTGGTATGTAAAGCCTAGTAGCTTCCAAGATATGTTCATTGAATGCTTCCCATTTTGAATTTGCTGTTGGTAACATCATCAGTTGGTCCCACTGTATAGAATTTAAATACTGTCTCAGACCATCGTAGTCACCTTTACAAAAGCAATAACCCTTCCCTTTACCCCTAATGGTAGTTACTTCTTTGAGTAAATCCCACTTCAACACACTGTGATTACTGCCACCTAGTGGTTCCTCTATCTGCAGGTTCTTAATGCATGAAGAATCACTACTGATAATCAAATCAAGAGTGTTACTCCCTCTAGTTGCCTTCTCAACATGCTGATGTAGAAAACAATCATCTAATAAATCCACAAAACCCTTGCTAGTGTGTGAGTGACCAACCCACAAATTCCAGTCAATATCTGGGAAATTAAAATACCCCATTATAAGACTCTGATTTAGTGGCCCATTCTATTTCCCTGTACAGTTCCTTATTATACTCATCAGAGTCATTAGGCCTATAGCACACTCCTACTCTCAATTTTGATCTCCCAAACTGATGACACTGCACTGTCCAGCGATGTCGACTGGCTTCACTTCGTTGGATTTTATGTGTTTCTTAACTAATAGCATAACCCCTCCTCCCTTCCTATCCTGTCTATGCTTTCCGTAGACGTTGAACTCCCCAAATTCCAGTTCTGCATTCCTTAAATCTGTGTGACACCACGTCTCTGATATCCCAACAATATCCGCCTTTGATGCTTTGAGCAATACCTCAAATTCATCAAATTTATTTACCAAACTCCTAGCATTGGTGTACATGCAAGTATACATGCACCTGTTCTTTTTCTTAGCTACCCTAACACAACCCATGTGTTTACTTGTACTGCAATGACTCCAGCAGTCTCTGAAATATCCTGCATCTTGTTTTCCAGGCTTCTGCTCATTCCAATAGAAGTAGTGCAAGAATCACTTTCACCTCTGCCAGTGGCTACTGTTAATCTATTAGTCCTTGTATCCCCCCCAAGCTAGCAGTTTTCTGACCCACCTAACACTGCCTCGATAGCATCAGCAAATATTCTTGCACCCTTTCTATTTAAGTGTATTCCATCCCTGTAGAAGCAGTCCCTTCTGTTAACAAGTACAGACCAGGTTGAAAAAAATTCTACCCCCTGAGCCTTGCACAATCTTTCCAGGGCCGAATTGATCGACAAAGCTCTCATCATATACTCCCTCCTATCGTGTCTAGGCAGAATTGCAGACAATTTCAAATTCAACCCTAATTCACGGCTTTTTTTCAACAGTTAACGCCACTATTGCACTTGATCATCAAGCAACACAGCGGCAATCCCCAAGGCAGAATGTGCTGGTTCCACAGGAGCTAGTTGCTGTCAGTGACTCTGTCAGGGAAATGGGATATAAAGGGTGATTCACTACCAGTGCGACAAACTTGCAGGAGGTGTAGGGGGCACAAAGACAAATCGGAATCACATAGCATTGCAGGGTCCGAAATGCCTTCATCATGCGGTAGAGGACGTATAACGGGAGGTCGCGTGAACAGCGAATCCGCTGGAAGTCAGCATTTGCGAACCGGTTCCCGAGGCAGTAGGATGGACGAGTATTCAAATGTTGAACTGGCCGACATGCACCTTGCGTATGGAGCTGCGGACTGTAATGGGCGCACCGCTCTGGACTTGTACCAGGAACGTTTCCCGCACAGGCGTGCTCCTCATCATACGATTTTCGCCCGTGTGCACAGAAGGTTACATGAGACTGGTTGTTTCACGAGAGGTACCATGAATCGAGAGCGAACGACAAGGATGCCAGACAATGAGGAGAATGTCCTATGTCTTGCAGAAGGCAATCCGAGTACGAATACTCGAGCGATAGGCCAACGATTGGGTGTTTCCCAATCCACTGTATGGAGGCTACTGTCAACAAACCAAATGAGTTCATACCATCTGCAAAGCATCCAATCATTGGAGCCTGCGGATTATCCACTCCGGAGGACTTTTACTACTTGGTTTCTTCAACAGAAACGGTTCGCAAATGCTGACTTCCAGCGGGATTGCTGTTTACGCGACCTCCTGTTCAACGTCCTCTACCGCATGATGAAGTCATTTTGGACCCTGCAATGCTATGTGATTCCGATTCGTCTTTGTGCCCCCTACACCTCCTGCAAGTTTGTCGCACTGGTAGTGAATCACCCCATATATTATGCAAAAAAGGATAGGTGGAAGAGGACCAGGGTATGTCTGCCAGGGGCAAAAAAAGTTGATGATATTGTAGAGTAGATATCTTTTAAGGGCACAAAAGGTGATATTGTTATACACATTCGCACTAATGACATTAATAGGAGATCTGCAGACTTACTTAACAAGTACAGGTCAATGTTGAAAAAAAAGTCATGAATTAGGGTTAAATTTGAAAGTGTCTGCGATTCTGCCCAGAGAAGATAGGAGGGAGTATACGACGAGAGCCTTGTCAATCAATTTGGCCCAGGAGAGATTGTGCAAGGCTCATGGGGTAGAATTTTTCTCAGAATGCTCTGTGCTTGTTAACAGGAAAGACTGCTTCTACAGGGATGGGATACACTTAATTAGAAAAGGTGCAAGAATATTTGCTGATACTATTGAAGAAGTGTTGTTATTTGGTTTTTAGGAGCATTAGCAACTAAGGCCATATTGCTCCGGGGATATGCAGTGGTCATTCCCTGACCTTTCTGCATCCTCCGTATTTGGTGGCTTACAGGCTTGAACCCCGGTCTAATCAAGAAGCATATGCTACACACTGCTGCTCTTGCCCACCTGGCTACAGAGGTGCCTTGAAGAAGTGTTAGGTGGGTTGGAAAACTGCTAGCTTGGGGCGATACACAGACATAGATTAACAGTAGCTGCAGGCTGAAGTGAAAGTGATTCTTGCACTGCTTCTATTGGAATGAGCAGCAGCCTAGAAAGAAAGGTGCTGGGGGATTTCAAGAACTGCTGGTGGTCATCATGGAACAAGTTAATATATGGGCTGTGTTAGGATAACTAAGGGTAAGAAGAAGTCCATGTATACTTGCATGTATACCAATTCTGGGTGTATAATGAATAAATTTGGTGAATTGGAAGTACTGGTCAAGACAACAAAGGTGGATATTGTTTGGATAACAGACATGGTGTTACACAGATATAAGGAATGCAGAATTTGAATTTGGGAGTACAATGTGTAAAGACAGGATAAGAAGGGAGGAGTGGTTATGCTGTTAGTTATGAAACACATAAAATCCAAGGCAGTGCATCCAGTTCACATGGGTGGCCAGTGCAATGTTGAGTCAGTTTGGTGTTACATAAGCACTGGGAAAACAAAAATGAGAGTAGGACTGTGTTATAGGATGAATGACTGTGATGAGTACAATGAATAACTGTACAGAGAAATAGAGTAGGCCAATAAATCAGAAGGTCTTATAATGGGGGTATTTAACTTTCCAGATATATTGATTGGAACTTGTGGGTTAATAACTCAAACGCTAGCAAGACTTTTGTGGATTTACTGGATGAATGTTTTCTACAGTACCATGTTCGAGAGGCAACCAAAGGGAGTAATACTTTTGACCTGATTATCAGCAATGATTATTCATGCATTAAGAATCTGCAGATAAAGGAACCACTACATGGCAATGATCACAGTATACTGATGTGGAATTTACTTAAAGATGTAACTACCATCAGGGGTAAAGGGGAGAGTTTTTGCTTTTGGAAAGCTGACTATGGTGGTCCTACACAGTTTTTAAATTCTATACAGTAGGACCAACTGATGATGATGATGTTACCAACAGCAAATTGTAAATGGGAAGCATTCAAGGAATTAATCTTGGAAATTACTAGGCTTCTCATACCAATGAAGAAATACTGTGAAAGGGTTAGGCCCAAATCGATGTCAAATGAACTAATGACACTTGTGGCAGAGAATCAAAATGAATGGGATGCATATAATTATCAGGTGACAGAGAAGACTATGTTAGATTTATGTTAGTCTGAAATTAAGTCACAGATGAGGTTAGGCAAGCGAAGGCAGATTACGAGAAATCTTTGGCAAAGGATGCAAAGGAAAAAAATGGCAAAGACTTTTTTACTTATGTAAATTCTAGAAGGAAGGGGATGAATCAGATCATTCCAGTTGATTATTGATGGTTCAACTGTTGGCGATCCTGCTCAAGTAGCTGACAAACTGAATGAGTATTTTGCATCTACATTTAGACATTATGAATTCTGTAGGGAAATGGAGAAGAGATGTTTATTGAACTCTAACAGAAAGCTAAATGATTTTGTAATAACTAAGAGCAAAATGGAGGAGAAATTGTTGAAACTGAAGATAAGGAATGCACCTGTGCTAGATGGGATCTATCCAATTATATTAAAGGAGGCAGCAAAGGAAGTAAGCAAACCCTCAGCCATAATTATGAGATCATACTTGGATTCAGGGGTGTCCCCATGGATTGGAGGGGATACATTATGAATTGGGCATAACCCTTTGAGCCCCCCTTCTTTCTTATTTCCCCCATTTTGCTGATGCTGTATAAGCTTGTTCCTTGCATCACTTTCCAGCACTAATAACTTTATAATAAGAGTTTTCAGGAAGTTTTGTATGAATCATGGGTACACTTATCCATGTTTAGAGAGTTCAACAAGTTGACTCTATTTGCATGGAGAGCTTCCTCATGCTGTTAATGTTGTTCAGGTTGTATTGTAGGAGGCACATACAGAACATGCCATCAAGGGTGGGATGGTCAGTCCTTTCTGTATAGATCTGAGCTAAAGAGAGTATATTCACAGCCAATAGTTAATGTCCTCTTAGTGTTTCATTTAGGTTGGTGCAGAGACCTGATATGTAGATAGAGGATTACCCTCCACCCTGATTATCCAGCGTAGCAGCTAGTGCTCCAGTTTGGATATTCTGCTAGAAATCAGGATATCTGGTTATCAATATCACCAAGAAATTTCTTTGGATATAATTTGGGCACCAATGATCAGGTGAGATGACTGAGGCATATAAAGGGATTGAAAGGAAACACTGATGTACATAGGAAATGGTCTTGGTATTTGCAGCCCCCTCTAGTTTCTGTTCAAAACACCCACACAGCAAGTAAGCCTTCATCCTTGAGAGGTCAAAATACTTTGAAAAGTGAGATTCTTGTCCTTTGTCAGGTAAAGATCTTTATGGAAATTAATGGTTTTTTTAATTGGTACTCCCTGAACAAAGGTTGTGATGTCATTCTTCATTTTCTTATTGAAAAATCTGATAGAGCCATCTTTTCTAGACTTAGTATTAGCAATGGCCACATGGTGCAAGGTAGCCTATGGCTTATGCTGCACTAGCCAAATAAAAAAAAAAAAAAATAAAGTAATAATAAGAAAATTAAAAAAAAAAATAATAATTAATAACCATAGGTGGAGGTCAACTATCCAGCTGACCTCTGAATTTCCCCAAACTGTTAGCCTCCCATAAGTTACCACCCATATAGGTAACTTATTCTAGTAATTTATAACTCGCTGGCTAAAATAAAATTTCCTGCAATCCACTCTAAACATCTCCCCACGTAACCTGAATTTATGGCCCCTAGTTCTAGAATCATTTATAACCATGAAAATTTCATCCTTGTTCATTTTAATTATGTTTCTCAGAGCCTTAAATACCTCAATCAAGTCTCCTCTAAGATGCCTAGTTTCTAAGCTCTGCAACCAACATATTCGAAGTCTTTCCTCATATGGACACCCTTTTGCCGATCTCACCAGGAAAGTTACCCATCTTTGGACCTTTCAAGAAGCTCAATGTCTTTCTTTAGGGTGCTCCACACTTGAATACAGTATTCCAAGTGTGGTCTAACAATAGCCTTATATAATGGGATTATGATGTCCTTATCTCTACTAGCAAATGTTCGATAAATCATAGATAGGACACCATGGGCCTTCCTTGCAACCTGTCTACAATGCTCGGAGAACTGTGTGTCTGATCATATCATAACACTCAAATCTCTCTTGTCCACTACTGGCTTTCATTTGACTCCACAAGTGTATAAGTTATTTTGGGATTACTGTTCCTGAAATGTAATACCTTACATTTTGCTGGATTTAAACATAGCTGCCACTTATTACTAAACTAATAGATTTGTGTGCCTAAGTTTTAGTTAATGGTTATGGCATTACATAGTTCTTTAGATATGATAAAATATTTCAAATCATTAGAATAAAACAGGTTAGGGAGGTGCCAGTGTTGGATGCTCAATGTGGTTCAAGGCCTGTCACAAAAAAGAGTAGGTGATAAGAGTACACCTTGTGGGATGTTCCTGAGAACTATATAGTGTAGCTACATTGATAACTAATTTTTAGTAGTCTGGGTGTCAGAATGGGATTAAGAATGTTTAGCAAAGCTCCATCTATCCTGAAGTAATTTTTTAGGATGTGGATCAATAAAAGTATTGACATACTATCATATGATGGTTTAAAATTGAGGAATATGATACACGGTTGTGGCTTGTCATTGAGGGCACTCTGAATTCTGAATAATGTCTCTGAAAGGTTGGTTGATGTTAATTTTTTGAAAATTGCAGTACATAGGTGAGGTAGTCTGTGCTTAAAGCAATCAGATAAGGCTGGTTTGAATGGGATGCATATAAAATCCTGAGAACTATATAGTGTAGCTACATTGATAACTAATTTTTAGTAGTCTGGGTGTCAGAATGGGATTAAGAATGTTTAGCAAAGCTCCATCTGAAGTGGAGGTAGTCTGTGCTTAAAGCAATCAGACAAGGCTGGTTTGATTGTTCCTCTAAAATTTTGAGGAGGCTGAAAATTGTGGTGATTGGTCTATAATCAGTTTGTTTTCTTGGGTTTTACTTTTGTAATGGGTCCTACAAGATACTGATTTGACGAATTTTGGATTTTGCCACAACTGCCAGTTAGGGTACGAGGTTTATTACCATGTTGACCAAGATTTTTGCAGCTCCAGTGAACGGCAAGTTTTCATTTATATTTAGTCGTTTTATTGACTTAATTGTTATACTAAATTATTTTATATAAGTAGTTTTATAGTTCTAGCCCAGTTCCACGGTTTATTTTTTAATTTAGATAGTGATTTTGAAAGTTAATACTTAGTGTCCATAGATTTTATGTTTGTAACTTGCTGCCACTGTTATATGATACAGAATAGCTTAAGGTTTAATGTAAAACTAGATAGCAAAAAACGTAGCACTGTATTAGAAATCTGTTAGATTGGTATAGTAAGATCAATTAATCAGTAAAATTTATTAATCTTATTAAAGTTCATTGTTAATTAAATTATACCTAATGGAATCGTGACCTAGACTAGAGCAGCAAAGCAGTGTTCACAGAATAGCCAGAGTGCTGTGGCTCGCGGGAAAACTGAAGGGAGCAATTCTTCAATGCATCACAGTCTAAAACAATGTGCAAAATGTGAAATGTTTGTGCAGACCTGTCTAGAACAGGACATGATCTAGCGAAGGAGGATGTCTTTGTGTGTGTGCTAAGTGCAGAGATTGTGAAGAAATTAGGTGCCAACTCAGCGTTCTGATGGGTGTCTATGAGAGTTTCAGGTGTAGGGTAAATGAAGGCCCTTGAAGAACTTAATATAAGGGGCCGATCAAGCCCTCAGCTACCCAACTCAATGCCAGGGCTCACTCCCGTGCATCAAGCAACACAGCAGCAATCTCCAAAGCAGAATGTGCTGGTCCCACAGGAACTAGTTATTGTTGATGATTCTATTGTCAGGGCGATGGGGAATATATTATGCAAAAAAGGATAGTAGTAGTGGCATGTGAGGCAAGAAAGCAAGTGTATGAGCTTATGCAGCATCAACCAAAAAAAAAAATCACACCATTCCCTCCAAATGCCTGTCCAGTTCCTCTTTAAATTTATTCAACCTATCAACTTCCACAATGACAGATGGAAGTTTGTTCCAGCAATTAACCACTCGCTGGCTAAAGGCAAATTTACGCACATCTATTCTACATCTGTCTTTTCTTAATTTGAATTTATGCCCCCTTAGGTTCGTAATCTGAACAAATGGAAGGATCCCATCAGAATTCAGCGTGCTCAACCCATTCAAGGCCTAATACACCTCAATCAGATCACCACGCAGGTGCCTAGTCTCCAGCCACTGCAATAGGTGGAACAGGACCAGGGTATGTCTGCCAGGGGCGAAAGTTGATGATGTTGTAGGGCAGATATTATCTTTTAAGGGCATAAAAGGTGATATTGTTATACACATTGGCACTAATGACCTTAAGAGTAAGAGATCTGCGGATTTACTTAATAAGTACAGGTCAATGCTGGAAAAAAGTCACGAGTTAGGATTAAATTTGAAAGTGTCTTTGAAACCGGCGGAATTACTTAACAAGTACAGGTCAATGTTGAAAAAAAAAAGCTATGAGTTAGAGCTGAATTTGAAGGTGTCTGCAATTCTGCCCACACACACAAAAGGAGGGAGTATATGATGAGAGTCTTGTCAATCAATTCGGCCCTGGAGAGACTGTGCAAGGCTCAAGGGGTAGAATTTTTTTCAGAGTGGTCTGTGCTTGCTAACAGAACAGACTGCTTCTACAGGGATGGGAATCACTTAAATAGAAAGGGTATCTGCTGATGCTATCGGGGGAGTGTTAGATGGGACAGAAAACTGCTAGAGGGATTAACAGACTAAAAGATTAACGGTAGCCACAGGCAGAGGTAAAAGTGATTCTTGCACTGCTTCTATTGTAATGAGCACCAGCTTAGAGAGCAAGCTGCTGGGGAACTTCATGAACTGGATATCAGAGTCATCATGGAACAAGAAATACATGGGCTATGTTAGGGTAACTAAGTGTAAGAACAAGTGCATGTATACTTGCATGTACACTAATGCTAGAAGTATAGTAAATAATTTTGATGAATTTGAAGTGCTGATCAAGACATCAAATTCAGATAATGTTGGAATATCAAAGACATGTCACACAGATATAAGCAGTGCAGAACTGGAATTTGGGGAGTACAATGTGTACAGAAAGGCCAGACAGGGTAGGAAGGGAAGAGGGGTTATGCTGTTACTGAAGAAACACACAAATCTAATCTAAGGAAGTGAATCCACTGGACATGGGTGGACAGTGCAATATTGAGTCTGATTGGTGTGACATAAACATTGAGAAACGGAAAATGAGAGTAGGAGTATGTTATAGGCCTAATGATTCTGACGAGTACAATGAAGAGTTGGGCAGAGAAATAGAATGGGCCAGTATATCAGAATGTCTAGTAACGGGGAATTTTAACTTTCCAGATATTGACTGGAACTTGTGGAATGGTTACTAGCACGCTAGCAAGACTTTTCTGGATTTATTGGAGGATTGTTTGCTGCAGCAACATGTTCGAGGGGCAAGCAGGGGGAGTTGGTAACATCATCAGTTGATAATGTTACTGCTGATAATCAGATCGAGAAACACTTGATCTGATTATCAGCAGTGATTATTCACTTATTAAGAATTTGCAGATAAAAGAACCACTAGGTGACAATGATCACTGTGTACTGATGTGGGATTTACTTAAAGATGTAACTACCATCAAGGGTAAGAGTTTTTGTTTTTGTAAAAGTGACTACAGTGGTCTCAGACAGTTTTTAAATTCTATACAGTGGGATCAACTGATGATGTTACCAACAGTGAATTTTAAATGGGAAGCCTTCACGGACTTAATCTTGGAGGCTACTAGGCTTTTCAGACACCAACTAAGAAATACTGTTCAAGTTTCTGGTCTAGATGGATGTCGGATGAATTAATGAGGCTCGTGGTAGAGAATAAAAATGCGTGGGATGCATATAAATTATCAGGCGACATAGAAGCCTATGGCAGATATAAGCTAGTCTGTAATCAAGTCACAAAGGAAGTTAGGCAGGCGAAGGTAGATTACAAGAAACCTTTGGCAAAGGATGCAAGGAAAAACAGCAAAGAGTTCTTTACTTATGCAAACTCTAGAAGGAAGGGGATGAATCAGATTGGTCCACTTAACACAGATGATTCTATTATTGATGATCCTGCTCAAGTAGCTGATAAACTGAATGAGTATTTTGCATCTACATTCACACATGAGGAGTTATTCAAGGAGGGGAATGCCAGAAATTTATCAAACTCTAACAGGGAGCTAAGTGATTTTGTAATAACTCAGAGCAAAATGGAGGAGAAATTGTTGAAGTTAAACATAAAAAAGGTACCTGGGGCAGATGGAATCTATCCAGTTATAATGAGGGCGGCAGCAAGGGAAGTAAGCAAACCCTTAGCCATAATATGAGAGTATCCTTAGAGTCAGGGGAGGTCCCCATGAACTGGAGATGTGCAAATGTATCCCCAATTCACAAAGGGGGTTCAAAGGGTTACATAAATAATTATAGATCCGTTAGTTTAACTTCTGTTCTGGAGGAAAATAATGGAGTCATCGATTAAAGAAGTGATACAGGATCACCTAGACAAGACAGCAGTAATAGCTCAGACACACATGGACTTGTTAAGGGAAAGTCTTGTCTGACCAATCTGATTGCATACCATGATGTGGTCACAAAAGAACTGGATGCAGGGAATAACTTTGATATTACATATTTGGATTTCAGGAAAGCTTTTGATACTGTTACTAATGTTATTAGCCAAGTCCACCAGGGTTCGGTGCTGGGCCCATTGTTGTTTTGTGTATTTATTATTGATATCGATGAATGTATATCAGGGTTAATATCCATGTTTGCAGATGATACAAAGGTTGGCAGGGTTGTTAATGACAGTAAAGACAGTATGCTACTGCTTGTTGTTTTTTGTTTGTTATTTGGTTTTTAGGAGCATTAGCAACTAAGGCCATATTGCTCCGGGGATATGCAGTGGTCATTCCCTGACCTTTCCGCATCCCCTGTATTTGGTGGTCACGGGCTCGAACCCCGGTCTAATCAAGAAGCGTGTGCTACGCACTGCTGCTCCCGCCCACCTGGCTATGGAGGCGCCGTATGTATGCTACTGCAACAGGATCTAGAAAAGTGAGACAGATGGGCTGAGAAGTGGTGACTGAAGTTTAACATTGCCAAATGCAAAGTACTGCATATGGGTAGCAGCAACCCAAGAGAAACATACCAATTGTGTGGTACTATACTCAGGGAGGTGGAGAATGAAAAAGACCTGGGGGGTAATTGTGCAGTCAGATATGAAGTTCTCTGAGAAGTGCAGATGGGCTGCCAGAGCAGGTCAAGGAGTTTTTTCAATGATATATAGGAATTTTGTTGGCAGAGACAAGGAGATGATTATCCCTTTGTATAGGTCAGCCCATGCCTTGAGTACTGTATACAGGTCTGGAGGCCTCATTTTAGGAAGGCTGTAGAGTTGCTAGAACGAGTACAGAGAAGGGCAACAAGATTGGTGATTGGAACTAAGGGGTGTGATTACGAAGAAAGGCTTATGTTCTGAGAGTTGCAGCATCTTGAGACTAGGCACCTGCGAGGTTATCTGATCAAGGTGTATAGACCTTGAGCAGGCTCAATGCTGACGGGATACTTCCACTTGCTCAGATTAAGAACCTGAGGGGGCATAGATTTAAATTGAGGAAAGACAGTTGTAGAATAGATGTGCAGAAATTTGCCTTTAGCCAGTGGGTTGTTGGAACAGACTCCCATCTGTTGTTGTGGTGGAAGTTAATAACTTAAATAAATTTAAGGTTGAACTAGACAAACATTTGGAGTGACCGGATGGGCGAAATGGGAAGGTTTTTTTATTTTATTTTTTTTTTTTTTGGCTGATGCTGTATAAGCTTGCATCATAGGCCTCAACTAATGCTAACAGAGATGGACCAATAAACATACATTGTTGCCAACTCTATAGATTTACAGTGGAGAATCTTCTTTTATTATTTCATTTGATGTCTTCTCCATCTCACTGTCATATTATAGCTGATGACAAAAATTTCTCTGTCTCTTTGTAAAAACTTAGTTTTTCTCTTTTGTTATTTTTTCTTAAAAAATAGTAGAGCTGTGTTAAAACTGGAATTAGCCATCAGGTGGGCTAGTCTATATTTCTAGATAGAACTATTGGATAAAAGCATTGTTCTCTGTAACGTGCAATCATTTCATGTACTTCTAAATATATTTCTTGATGAAATGTCAAAGAGTATGAAAAAAGCTGTTTAAGCATGGGTAATAACATCTTTATAATTTCCTACTACCCAGATAGTAAGCATGCATCATTTTATTATATCTCATATTGCGAACATCTTCACAATGAGTTGCCTAGGTATTGCACTAATTCAAATAAGTAACACTTCTCTGGTAGAGAAGACTACTGTTACTTATTCTCAGATGGACACCACCACTCAGCCAGTACCGTTTCGAAGCTGGTTGGCTTCATCATCTCTCATATTGTGGAGTTATACTTCATAAATGGGTTATCACTATTGCAACAGAGTACATGCGCAACCTAGGGATGATGAAGCCAACCAGCTTCAAAATGGTGCTGACTGGTTGGTGGTAGTACCCATCTGAGAATAAGTAACAGTAGCCTTCTCTACCAGAGAAGCATTACTTATTCAAAGTAGTGCAATACATATGCAACTCATTGTGAAGATATTCACAATATGAGATATAATAAAATGATGCATGCTTTCTACCTGGGTAGTAGGAAATGATGGAGCTGCATTACCCATGATTAAACAGCCTTTTTCATTTCGTGTACTTATTTGGTGCAAAACTAATTAACAATATCTGGCAAGAGTTAACTAAACAATCTTTCTAATGACACAGAAAACTTTCCTGAGAAACCAATTGCACAATTAGTCAATTTTGCTGACAATCTTTGTCTCTTTTTATATCTCACTGGTTTCCACTAATGATTATGTATTTTTGAGATAGCATTATGCATATGTTCCTCTGCTACTCCTGTTTGCTTATGGTTAAATCACTGAATATTTAGAAGTCAGTGTTTTGTTCATTTTCACAACCTTTTCAGCAGACATTTCGAGATTACGGCTTCTTCATTTGCAAATTTATTTTTTCCATCTTAGTACAATAAGATTATTGGGTGCAGTTACATTACAGAAATTTACTGTACTAAACAGTAACAAAATACCCTGCTCTGCTTTCTTAGGAAGGCTCAGACACAACTTTTCATTTGTGATCAGTGGCGGATTAAGGATAGTTGGGGGCCCTAGGCAAATTATATTTGCGCCCTCCCCCCAAAAAAAATAATTAAAAAAAAATAATAAAAGTTAGGTGGCAAATAAATGAAATTTTGTACTTTTGAATTTTTTGAACTTCTGGATTTTTCTGCCTGTTAAAGGGTTCAAGGATGATAAATAATAAAACTTTTTAGTTTAATGAATAATTTTTTATTCAGTTTTTACAAATTTACTTTGCAAATTTTAGAATTCGCGAATTTATTGATTATGTCTTCAAAGTTCATTTTTTTGGCAAACTCGTGTTCAATGGAAATTAGGGATAAGGCATTTAATCGCTCTTGGCTCATTACAGCCCTCCTTTAATTCTTTATTAATGCCATCTTAGAAAAAGATCACTCACCTTCACACACTCCGCATGCTAATATCAAATATAGGCGAAATGTGATACTCACGTTTGGATAGCATTTCATGGACAAAATTTCCTTAAATGTGTCTATGATATTTCCTTCATTTTCGCCCTTTTCCTCGATGTGAAGCACGATATGTTGGTGAAATTGAATTATTTCATTTTCTAAACGTTCTTCGAGATCGTTTGAATATTTTCCGACAAGTTGTTTAGCTGCCTGTTGTTTCTGTTGTAAATTTAAATCTCATTATTCAAAGAGAAACGAAAAGTTTGAATGAAGGTTTTCGTAGGCAAGAGAGCATTTTGCCATTTCTGTGATTAGACTGTCAACATATAGCTAAATATGTTTCAATTTTGAACCGATCCTTTGCCGAAAAATTATCATGGTATGTGGAACGAGATTCGTCTGGAAAAAACTTCAATTTTATTTTACGCTTCTTCAGTTGTCGATCAGTTTAAACTCATTCAAATTTTTGATGGACTCTAAAATTTTTTTCCCTTCTGTTTCAAATTGATCAAAATTTCCTCGAATTTGTTTTAGATATTCTATTAAACTTCTTAAATGATCTGTAACCTCTTTCAATATGACTGCATCTTTTGAAACATGTTATTGACCTTATCAATTCTTTCCAAAATATTGTACCAAAATACACATAGTATACATGTTTCTATTTCGCATAGTGTGAACAAAATGTTTGCTGCTTCACTTCTTGTATCGCAATTTTGTTCAGTGTTTACTGCTAACATTTTTAAAAATTTAATGATTGAAATATAATTTGATTTTAAAGATCTAACTGTGTCAAATCACGCAGACCATCTTGTATCAGAAAGGGATTTAATCATAAAAGGTCGATTATCGCTTAAATTATTTAAGTGAATTTGTTCCTTTAATAAATTCCATCTGTAAGTAGATCCACACACAAAGTTAAATAGTTTTTGAATAAGTCCAAAAAATGAAGTTGCTTCAACACAAATACTCGCTGCGGTTTGTCCCACGAGATTTAGAGAATGAGCGCTGCATGTTATGTATTCGGCCAGATCATTGATTTCTTTTATTTGGCTTTCCACTCCACTGTATTTCCCTGACATGTTTGCTGCATTGTCGTAACTTTGAGAATGACAGTTTTTTATATCGCGGTTGCAATCTTGAATAAATTGTAAAATCTCTTGAGATAATGCACTGCCTTTGTGACTTTTAATAGGCAAAAATTTCAGAAACCTCTCATGTACTTCAAAAGTACTTGGATTTACATATCTTATTGTAAAAGTCAGCTGATCGACATGTTGCAAATCAGGAGTGGAATCTACTGTAATACCAAAGTATTTTGCTTCTTTAACTTCTTTTAGTATTTTTTCAAGTACATACTCTCCTAACAATTGAATAAATTCGTCACAAATAGTTGAGGAGAGGTATGACACATTTCCACGTCCACAATTTGCAAATTTCTCTATGTGATTTGCCAGAAACACATCATATTTTGCTAATAATTCTAGCATACCCAAATAATTGCCATTGAAAGGCGATCCAAACATTTCGTTTTTTCCTCTTAGTGCAAGCCCTCGCTCACAAAGAAAAAGTATTACATCGACTATTCTTCATAATACTTATTTCCAATATTCGGACTGAGTTCCAATTTTTTTAATAAAAAGCGTATCCAAACCCTTCTTGTTAGATCAAATGGACCAACTCACAACCGATCTTGAATGAGCCGCGCTATTTTCATGGGTCGAAAGCCGAGATCCGGCATTTTTCCAGTCATTAAGACCAACTATTAGTTGATCCCAAACTTCAACCAAAGAAAATAACTTGCAAAATCCGCAATACACCTTTTTTTGTCTTTGGTGAAAAAATTAGCCAAGGATGATCAATTTCTTCACCATTCAGCATTTTCCGTTTGAAAAAGGATTTTGAAATGAACCGTTGAACTCCTCCACTTATTTGGAGCGTAGACTTTATCGTTTCTTTGTCATCAAAATCAATACTTTGGGAAAAATAACCTTTTTGAACAAAATATTGAAAAAGCTGTTCTTGCTCACAATTATTCCATTCAGCAGAATTATTTGGCGAAACATGAACAGTCACCGTGTGTGATGCACTCTCTTGTCCATTATTATCATTAAGCACAAATTTTCCTCTCTCCTTAAAATTTTCACCATTTGAACTGGAACTAGGTGGAGAAGAAGGTGAAATTACTTGTTCATCATTTTCATTTTCATAATAGAGCTCAAGGATGTTGAAGAAACGCTACTAGCGTCATTAGCTTTTAATTCAAGAAATCCAAAATTTGCTAAAGATGTTTGCCCCTTTGCTTCTCTTCTTGTTGTACTTTCCGCTTTTCTGCTCCACTTCGGTACCGCCACTTCATAGTTAAACAGTGAAGGGTAAAATAAGTAAATTTAAAAAATGTTTATGAGGTTTAGTTTTGAGTTTTCCAAAAAAAAATTTTTATTACTTACGTTTGCTCTTTAACCTGATTGTTTATCAGTTTTTTTACAATTTTACAAAGTTTTTTTTACTTGCTGTTTGTTTGTTTGTTATTTGGTTTTTAGGAGCATTAGCAACTAAGGCCATATTGCTCCGGGAATATGCAGTGGTCATTCCCTTGACCTTTCTGCATCCTCCGTATTTGGTGGTGACGGGCTCGAACCCCGGTCTAATCAAGAAGCGTGTGCTATGCACTGCTGCTCCTTCCCACCTGGCTACGGAGGCGCCTTTTTTACTTGCACTACACTCAAATAATGAAAACACGAAAAGTCACGCTAAAAAGTTATTTTTTGAAAAAAACACCTCACTCTTACACGATTCAATAACAAATAAAGTTAAGGAGCAACCGGGCAAAACTTCCTATCTCGGCAATGCAATCAGTTTTTGTGACCTCGAAGCTGTCAACAGCGCCGTGCGCCCTAGAGATTACCCTACGATTGTCTCCGATGGTACCACGTGGTTCAGTTGAAATTCTGGAGGTCGCAACCATAAAACAATAAAAACAATTAGCAGTCACCTGTTTATTGGGCTTTTCTGTTAGTGAAATCTATCATAAACGGATAGTAAACTCGAACTTATTGAATTTGCGATAATACCGACAGCTGGAATTCTGTGGGTTATTATGGTGAAATGTGTTTACACTTCCAAGAAATCTTCAATCATATAAAAAAAATTAATTTTCAGATCTTCTCTTCATTCCTATTTTTAAAGCTTTGTAACTTGTTACTCCTTTCTCACTTGCGCATATCGTGTTACTTGTAATTTGTGTGTATTGTGTTCTTTGTTATTGATTGCTTATCTTTTTACTGTTTTTAGTTTTAACTCCGACCCACAAATGTCAGTGAACAGAAATGTCAACTAGTTCATATGTACATATTACAGTACGTATTAATTATTCCGATTTTCACGTATCATTTAATTTTTTTAATTGGTAAGGTAATAGGTAAATTTGTGCTTAATATATCTTTGCTTTTATAGCCTGTGGATAATATTCCTCCTATTTTGGTTAATTAGAATCGCTGTTTAATAGAATTAAAATTCAATTCACAAACGTGATCACAATGAGCAACGCTTACTACACATTGTATAATGAATGGTACTTTACTATGGTGAGTTCATCATAAAGTGATTTGATTATACAGTGAACCAATTGTAAAGGGGGGGGGTACATTGTATTTTTAACTATTTACATGAAACTTTGAATAATTGGGGCAGCCGCTTAATCGGGCCAAAATGCACTAGTCCCGATGTGTCCCAAATAACCGGAATGGACTGTACAAAATACGAAGCTTGTCAACTAGCGCCGACATTGGTATTGCGGCATTATTTAAAGCATAGATAGTCCGCGCTGTCAAAATACGTATTAAAATGTAATAATTGTTTTGAAAAATAATCAAGATTTTTTAAAATAATCAAGATTTTTATGATGTTTACTGAAAACATTAATCTATTTTAGAACACTATAGGAATATTTCTTGGCTTGGGCCCCCCCAAAACCGGGGGCCCCTAGGCACGTGTCTCATTGCCTTAATGGGTAATCCGCCACTGTTTGTAACACTATTTCTGTAACTTCTAAAGAACTGTCCGCTTGACTGATTTTTTTTTTTTTTTTTGATTTGGTAGTTGTTGGCGCATCGGCTTCTGTGGCCATATTGCACCTCCCAAGGTTTTTGCAGTACTTTGATCCAAGCCCGAGGCGGGAATCGAACCTGCGACCTTTGGGTTGCCGGGCAGGTACTTTACCCACTCGGCTAGCCCGGTCGGCCCCGCTTGACTGATAACTGAAAATGTATGTCCAAGCACTCCAAAGAAAGCAGAGCATGTTATTTTGAATTGAAATAAAATTTTAATTTTATGACTGTTATGGGCATTTTCCATAATGTAACTGTGATTTTTTAAATTTGTAAAAAACTGAGTTTCTATAATGAAACTCAATTATTTAAAAATTTCAGTTTCTTCAGTTTATTCTTGTTTCATACTTTAGTATGAAACTGTACACAACTGTGTTGTTATATTATGGTTAAGTTACCAACATTTGAAAAAAGAAAAGTCCACAATTCAGAAATTCATGAAAAAGAAAGCAGCAAAAGCACAGGGCAACTGAAGTTATCTGTTGTGCGAAACATCATGCTCACCATGTGTTACTTTAGAAATAAAATTTTATTTTGCCACCTGCTCTGCAAAACATTATACTCTTAATGCAGCATATTGCTTTACTTAAAAATAAAAAATTTTGTTTTTCACCTTGTTCAAAATTCTAAATGATTTCTTTAGCCAATATAAAAATTATTTTAGGGAGTTTCACTCAAAGAGGACCTGTGAAGTTCTCAAGAGCAACTGCTTGTGTTTCACCAAACTTTTCCATTGAATTTAGGCCTAATGACTCTGATGAGTATAATAAGATATTGTACAGGGAAATAGAGTGGGCCAGTAAATCAGAGAGTCTTATAATGGGGGACTATAATTTCCCAGATATTGACTGGAATTTGTGGGTTGGTCACTCGCACACTAGCAAGGCTTTTGTGGATTTATTGGATGATTGTTTTCTACATCAGCATGTTCGTGAGGCAACAAGAGGGAGCAATACTCTTGATCTGATTATCAGTAGTGATTCTTCATGCATTAAGAACCTGCAGATAAATGAACCACTAGGTGGCAGTGATCACAGTGTGTTGAAGTGGGATTTACTCAAGGAGGTAACTACCATCAGAGGTAAAGGGAAGGGTTTTTGTTTTCGTAAAGGCGACTATGATGGTCTGAGACAGTATTTAAATTCTATACAGTGGGACCAACTGATGATGTTACCAACAGCAAACTCAAAATGGGAAGCATTCAAGGAACTAATCTTGGAGGCTACCAGGCTTTACATACCAACTAAGAAATATTGTTCAAGGTTTAGGCCTAAATGGTTGTCAGATGAACTAATGAGACATGTGGCAGAGAAGAAAAATGCATGGGATACATACAAATTAATGGGTGACATGGAAGCCTATGATAGATATAAGTTGGTCTGTAACCAAGTCACAAAGGAGATTAGGCAGGCAAAGGCAGACTATGAAAAATCCTTGGCAAAGGATGCAAAGAAAAACAGAAAAGAGTTCTTTACATACTTGAACTCGAAAAGGAAAGGGATGAATCAGATTGGTCCACTGGATATTGATGGTTCAACAGTTGAGGATCCTGCTCAGGTGGCTAACAATCTAAACGAGTATTTTGCATCTACATTCACGCATGAGGAGTTATTCAGGAAGGAGAATGATGTAGGTAAAGTAAACATTGGCAGTGAGCTGGATGATTTTGTAATAACTGAGAGGAAAGTGGAGGAGAGATTGTTGAGGATAAACATAAAAAAGGCACCTGGGGTGGATGGGATCTATCCAGTTATATTAAAGGAGGTAGCAGAGGAAGTAAGCAAACCCCTAGCCATAATTATGAGAGCTTCTTTGGACTCAGGGGAGGTACCCATAGACTGGAGATATGCAAATGTAACCCCAATTCACAAAGGAGGATCAAAGGCTGACACAAGTAATTATAGACCTGTTAGTTTAACTTCTGTTCCAGGTAAATTAATGGAGGCACTGGTTAAAGAAGCACTGCAGGATCATCTAGACAAGAATTCAGTTATAGCTCAGACGCAGCATGGTTTTGTTAAGGGCAGGTCTTGCCTGACCAATTTGATTGGATACTATGATGTAGTCACAAAAGAACTGGATGCAGGGAATAACTTTGATATTATATATTTGGATCTTAGAAAGGCTTTTGATACTGTTGCACATGGAAGACTGCTGCACAAATTGGAGCAGTGTGGCATTGGAGGCAAATTGCTGCTATGGATAAGGGGATGGTTGAGTGGCAGAAGACAGAGAGTGGTAATCAATGGACACTGCTCAACGTGGACTAATGTTATTAGTGGAGTTCCTCAAGGTTCAGTGTTGGGTCCGTTGTTGTTTTCGGTGTTTATGAATGATATTGATGATGGGATATCAAGTTTAATGTCCAAGTTTGCAGATGATACAAAGGTTGGCAGGGTCGTTAAGGACAATACTGACGCTATGCTGCTGCAACAGGATCTGGAAAGGTTGAACAGATGGGCTGAGAGGTGGCAAATGAGGTTTAACATCGACAAATGTAAAGTGCTGCATATGGGAAACAGTAACCCCAGAGCAACGTATCAACTCTGCGGTACTACACTGACAGTGGTGGAGAATGAAAAGGACCTGGGGGTAATTGTGCAGGCAGATATGAAGTTCTCTGAGCAGTGCAGACGAGCTGCAAGAGTAGCTCATGGTGTCTTGTCAATGATATACAGGAATTTTTCTAGCAGGGATAAGGAGGTGATTATTCCTTTGTATAAGGCAATGGTAAGGCCACATCTTGAGTACTGTATACAGGTCTGGAGGCCTCATTTCAAGAAGGATGTAGAGCTGCTGGAACGGGTACAGAGAAGGGCAACAAGATTAGTAAATGGAATAAAGGGTTGCTCTTACGAAGAAAGGCTTAAGTTTTGCAAATACAGAGTTTGGAGACTAGGCACCGGCGAGGTGATCTGATAGAGGTGTATAAGGCTTTGAATGGTTTGAGCATGCTCAATGCCAATGGGATTCTTCATCTTTCTCAGAATAATCACCTCAGAGGGCATAAATTCAAATTGAGGAAGGACGGATGTCGGATAGATGTGCGGAAATTTGCCTTTGGCCAGCGGGTGGTTGGTTGGTGGAACCGACTTCCATCACTTGTTGTTGAAGTCGATAGCCTAAACAAATTTAAAGCTCAACTGGACAGGTATTTCGAACGAACGGAGGGGTGAAATGGGAGTGGTTTTTTTTTTTTTTTTGGCTGATGCTGAATAAGCTTGCTTTCTTGCATCATATGCCTCTGCTAATGCTAATGCTAATGCTAATTTGTCCATAAATGGGTAACATAAGCCAGAATATCACCAGTTGATCGACACTGACAGAAATCATACTGACGATCATTGATCATACGGATGATTTCTAGGTTGTTTAAGAGTTGGCGGTTAATTGATTTCTCCATTACTTTATAAAGAGTAGAAGTAATTGCAATGGGATGATAATTGGATGGGAGGGATTTGTCACCCTTTTTATGGACTGGCTGGATATGAGCAAAGTTCCAAGTAGAAGGAAAAATACCTTTGGAATAAGAAAGTGAAAAAAGGCAGCAAAGAACAGGAGTAAGTTTGGGTGCACAGATTTTGAGAATAAGTGGAGAAATACCATCAGAACTTGGAGCTTTCTTTGCATCAAGATTCATCAAAATCCTTCTGACGGAAGACTACAGGAGGCATTGAATGGAGCATGTTGGGAATGGTGGGAGGTGTTTTACCAAGATCATTAATATATGAGTTGGAAGAAAAATGGGATGCTGGCAGGTCAGCTTTATCCTTGGCTGAAGTGACAACAGAACCATCTGGTTTTGACAGAGATGGGCAAAAGTTGCAGCCAATAGCTTTAGCAAGAGACCAGAATGCTCAGCAACCATTAGGGCAAGAAGCAAGTTTTCTACTTTTTGTCTGTTCAAAATCTAGTTTGGACTGATTAATAACTGCTTTACAATTGTTGTGAACTTTGGCGTAGGCAGAAAATGAAACTGTAGAACTGAACCAAGCCAATTATGATATGCAACTTTCTTCTCTTGAACAGCCTTAGCACATTTATTGGAAAACCAAGGTTTAGATAAAGGACGAGATGTTAAAGTGGAGTGTGGAATAAAGGATTCCATTCCTACTAGAATAATTTCACTGACACGATCTGAGCAAACGTTGACATCAGAAGTTTTGAAACAGTAATCAGACCAAGGAAAAGAAGAAAAGAAGTCTCGCAGGTCATCCCATTTTGCATTCTTGTAATGCCAAACAATATGAGGTTGGGAATAGCCATGAGATAAAGGCCCCATTGGAGAAGAGAAAATCACCAAGTTGTGATCTGAGGTGCCTAAAGGACCACTCACTTCGAACGTGTACTTAGAAGGGTTATTTGTGAGAAAAAGATCAAGCGTGTTGGCTCTATGGTTAGGATTGTCCAGTATTCTTGTAGGTAAATGAACAATCTGTAAAATGTCATAAGAAATGGCAAAAGCCTCAGCATCTCGACCAGCTGGGTCAGTGTGACTATAAAATAGAAGCCAGCTGGAGTTGTGAACATTAAAATCACCAAGGAAAATTACCTCACTGTCAGGAAAGTTGGACTGGAGAAAGTCAATTTGCAAAGAGAGGAAGTCGAAGAGCTCCAAGTGATTAATGGAGTTGGGAGAATGGTAGAGACAACAGATGAATTTGGCACGAGGTAGAGAGATTTTAAGCCAGAGAAGATCGAAAAGAGGAGATTCCAAATTGTCAAGTCTTTGACAGGGAATATCGGAAAGGACATATGCACAAGTACCACCTTTGAGGCAAAAGGAATCATACAGGAATAATTTGGGCAACTGAGATGAGCAGTGGTTGAATCAACCAATAACTGATATTCTGTCAGAAAAAGTACATGGGGTTTGGTAGACTGCAAGTGGAAATGGTGGACGTTGTTGAGTTTAGAATTGAGACCACGTATATTCATGAAATGAACTAGGAAGTGTTTGTTCTGTACATTAGCATTAGCATATTAGTAGAGGAATATGATGCAAGAAAGAAATGAAGCATTACCATCAGTATATCAGTAGAGGCATATGATGCAAGAAAGAAATGCCTTTGAAATATGACACGTCTTAGAAAAAAATAGCCACTTGGATATTATTCAAAAATGTTAAAGAAAGTTTTCTGAGTAATCTTATGGCTTTGCGTTGAGTTGCAATATGACTCTGATGTTTTATTTTTGTACAGCTACATTAACTACTTCCTTGAGAAACTTGAAGTATGAAAGGCAATGAAATGATTTGCCTAAACATCAAGAACACAGAAAAATGGTAACCAAAATGAAATGTGACAATGACTGAATACTTTTGGTGTTTAAAGAAGAATCTCAGATTACATTAAAATAAAAATCATTAAAAATAAATGTGTCATATTACTAGACCAATGGTTAAGGGCCATTATCACGAGTGCTGACATACTTGCATTGTTAACTCTAGATGGAAAACTTTCCAATGCTTCTGTGAGAATCATAATTTATTGATGATTTTTATTAACATTCATTATTGCTGATTTTTTGTGACAGCATTATATGATAGAACACAATCAATAGTATATTTGGAATCAGGATCACCCAATTGTCAAAGTCCATCTATTTTCAAAACAGCAACTTTTTTTTTTTCAAATGTATATCATTGTAACATATAATAAAATAAAATGTACATAATAGACAGTGAAGTAAATTTACCAAATTACTTACCAAATTTCTTGCAGGATATGGAAACAATTTTTCCACTAACGCATGAGATATTCTCTCTTTTGAAAATAAATAAATAAATTATAATAAAGCATTAGAATAAATAACATATCCATAAATATAATATAAAAAAATCAAAATCTGAAAATAGGAAGAGTTGAAAATCAAAATCATATTTTCAGATTTTTATTTTACTTTCTTAGAGTATGGGTTCTTAACTTTTTCCAGCTAGAACCCAGATTAAGTTTGGGAATCAGCTTCATGACCCACATTTCAGTTTTGAATTAATAATGTATTTCTTTTAATTACTTTATTATTATCTACAATTTATGTTATTATTAATAAAATATAACTAACTAATGCTTAGGAAACTAAGCATTAGTTAGCTATATTTTATTAACAAAAATTCAGTAATGCTGAAAATTTATTTATTAACAATAATAATATCAACATTAAAAATGTGGTTAATAACACTGGCCAACACAATTTTTACCTCCACTAATATATCAGCTGTTTACAGTCAATATTTATATATTGAATTTGAAAATAATCCTTAAAATTTCATATCACATCATAATTTCTAAGTACACAAGTTTTTGTGTCTACTCAAAAATAGGCATATTTTACTACAATTTATGGAAGCAGATATGACATTGAACCGTTCTATTACCTGCAAATAATGTTTGCATACGCTCACAGATGGCAATAATGTTGGGGAAGGTTAATGTGTTTAACCTTGTCTGCCAGCTTCTCACCTCTCTTTCACAGTAACAAAAAAGACAGTTGCGTATGTGTGCAGTTTATCTGCATATTAATTTACATTTTGCTTGTTTCTCTGTGTTTTGCTTATCACTGCATTGTTAAAATGTTTAAACAGAAGCAATGGAAGTATTTGAATCACCCTGACAATTTCTGCTAAGCGTGTGAATGGTTTACAAAAAAAACTTAGAGGAAGAAAATCTACAGTATCATTAAATGTGCATAATCTTTTTACTTTGTTGCAAGATTGGTGATTGACAAAACCTGTGTTCGCATATGTGCTGTATTACCTGCACCACAAATCTGAGTACGTGGCTAAATGGAAAAAATAAAAGTATGCTTTTTGATGTTTCTATGGTGTGACGAGAACCACAAAACCACAATTGACAAACATATCATCCAGCAAAAGCAAGCACAGCCTCAACTATCCTAACATGCCATTTGCAATAATTCCTGTTCCACAAAATGAAGACTTGAATGAAGCAAGAAAAGTTTTGGACGACTTACTTCATGATTTAAACTTATCTAAAGAGCAAGCAGAAATCTTTGGTTTTAGATTACAACAGTGGAGGTTGCTTGAAGTAAGAATTAAAATTGTGTTATATCGAAAACATCACAAAATGTTTTTCAAAATATTACATCATGGAAGACAGCATGTGTTTCTGTAAGGATATTATTTTTATGTATGAACTGGGCAGTAAACACAATCCTAATGAATGGCATATATTTTTTGATTCCTAAACATTAACTTTAAAAGCGGTTTTGACGAACAGTGAAAATGCATTCACATCAGTTCCTCTACTTCAAGCTGTTGGCTTGAAAGGAACATATGAAAGTATGTTCAAGATCCTGAGTTCAATAAAGTATCATGGCTTTGCTTGGAATGTCTGTCATGATCTTCAGGTAACTGGATTGCTCACTAATCTACAGGGAGGATTCACAAAATACTGTTCTTTTCTATGTTTGTGGGGCAGTCATGCAATAGAAACATCATATTGTGTGGCAGTGGGAAAAGAGGAAGGAATTTTTACAAGGGAGAAATAATATAAAACATGTTCCACTGGTTTTAAAAAAAATGTTTCTTTCCACCTCTGCATATAAAGATTGGATTAATGAAGAGTTTTAAGGCTCTGGATAAAGAAAGTGTCTCCCAATTTAACAGATGCAAAATTGAAAGAAGGAATTATTAACAGGCCTCAAATAAAGAAACTCCTTAAAGATGATGTATTTGACACATTGCCACAGGTGACACATTAGCAACTTGCTAATCATTTAAAGCAGATGTGCATAATTTCTTTCAAGGAAAGAAGATAATTATGAATCTCTGGTGTCAACTTTACTGCAATGTTATAAAGATATGGGCTGCTGAATGAATGTCTTTGAAAATTCACTTCCTTCATTCCCAAATCAGTTTTTTCCCCTAAAAATTTATGGAAAAGTGGTATCAAGGTCATTAGATGGGAGAATATTGCTGGTTTTTCAAGAGGGGGAAAGCCAAAATGGACTATAAGAAAACCTCTGAGTGGCAAACAATCCTAAGGAAATAGAATGTATGTAGTAAACAATATGTTTGATTCAAATATTTTAAAATAAGCAAGGCTCATTTCTAAGATAGCATATGTATTACTGTACGACATTTTAAATTGGTCCTTCATCAAGTTTCTAAAATTTTGATATTTCTTTAAAATCTGCAACTGTTGATCCAGAGGTATGGATTTTTTATTTTATTATTTTTTTTTTGTTGTTATGTTTATTAATTGGTAGTAGTTTTGAAAAAACATAAATATTAGAAGCTGGCTCAAAATAAAAAATTTATACAGGCAGTTCTTGCTTTACGTATTCCCGGGTTTACGAGTTTTTTTCCCCCAAGTATCAACAAAATCGAAAATACGAACATGAATTGCATAAAATGAATGTTAAACATTCATAAATACCAAATTTCAAACCACGCACGTAGTTATATTATACAGTGTACCCTGCTTTACGATATTAATCCGTTACCATCGTATTGCGAAAATATTGTAATGTGAACCCAATAACACATTGTTTTTTGGTAATTCATTCCACGACCTTGGAAGTTTAAAATTTCGATATATAACTCCCTAAAAGGTCGTTTTTATAATGTAAATTGCGTTAGTTACCAATTCAAATCATTAAACGCACTACACTTTCATCGTTATCATATGTTCTGTTATAAGAACCAATTTTGAACAGCTTTGTGATATTTTTCTAAAGCACATTTCTGGAAGTCACAACCATAAAACAATAAAAACAATTTGCACTTTCCGTTTTATTATTGGGCTTTTCTGTTACTGCAAGCAATTATAAATGGGTAATAAACTCGATGTTATTGCCTTTGTGAAAATACTGATAGCTGGAATTGTGTGGTTTTTTACATTATTATGGTGAAATGTGTTTGCCCCTTACTGAAATCTTCAATAGTATAAAAAACATAAATAAATTTTCAGAATCTTCTCTTCATTCCTTTTTTTTTTTAAACTTGCTATTCCGCACAAATCGTGTTAGTTGCAATTTGTGCGTTCCGTTAAAAAGTGCTTATGCATGCTATTGAAATTGATAAAGAAAAGAGAAGATTATCTTGGAAATAAATGCCTATTGAAGCATTTTTGAAGACGACGACTTCTTGTGCGACAAACCAACGAGTGATCAACGAGTGTGCATTTAGTCGATGATGATTATGATGAAGAATAAACATTCTTTAACATTTGTAAGTCATAAATAATTTCTCTATTATTATAATTTGCTTGATTTTACAGGCTACGTTTTCATTTCTTTCGATAAATCAATCATTGTTTAAACAAACTAATTAATTTCATTGTTGATAACGTAATCTCTATTTTTAACATTATGTCTATGGGAAATAAATTCTCACTTTACGAGTTTTCGCTTTATAAGCGCATGCTAGGAACGAATTAACTCGTTAAGTTGAGAACTACCTGTAATGTGAACCTTCAGCTTGCAAAAGCTATGAAAGTTCTTATGTTGTTGTTATTTGGTTTTTAGGAGCATTAGCAAATAAGGCCATATTGCTACGGGGATATGCGGTTGTCATTCCCAGACCTTTCCGCATCCTCCGTATTTGGTGGTCACGGCCTCGAACCCCGGTCTAATCAAGAAGCGTGTGCTACGCACTGCTACTCCTGCCCACCTGGCTATGGAGGCACCATGAAAGTTCTTAAAACTCTGGTCACATATTTGAAAGGATGCAACTCGTGCATTGCACTGATTGCAGAGAGCCTCAAAGCTTAGTTTTATGTGGCACATGCTGAAAAATCTGATTCTTATAAGTAGGTTATAGAAAAGAGTAGTAAATTTTGAAGAGCCTCATTTCTTGGAATTGGTTTTTCCTTTACACTTTGTTCCAGAAGGCATACAGTGATTCTGTTTGTTTTTAAAAATTGTAGTGCAGTACCTCATGGCCTCCATAGCCGAGTGGTTAGGAGCGGGAGTGCAGTAGCACATGCTCTTTGAGTAGACCGGGGTTCAAGCCCTGACTGATAAATACGGTTGATCTGCCAACCTGCACTGGACCAGCGTGGCAGATTATGGTCCATTTCCCTCAGCATGAATTGTTGAGGAGGCTTCCATCCTGCAGTGGGTTGATAATGGCTGCAGTTTACCTTTTTAAACTCATTTGAACTGTGTTACAATCGCTTTGGATGTCAAAAGGCTGCTTTTGAAGGCCAGCAGCAACTGAAATGCCATCTGCCAAATTTTTTTATATCAACATTAAATGGGTTGTGCGGCCAGCTATACGAGGGCTGTTCAATAAAAAATGATCATAATGTTTTTTTTCACAACATACCCATTATTAATTATCCATATTTTGATGGTTCTTTTCAAGGCAGTCACCATTTGATGAAATGCACTTATTCCAAGGTTTCTGCCATTCAAAACATGGTGGAAGCCATTTTCTGACATGAATTTGAGAATTGCCTCCAATGTCTTTACAACTTCTTCTGACAAGTGGAAATGCAACTCCTTCTTTGACTTTGGAAATAAAAAAAAAGAATCGCAGGGCATAGATTTTATCGGGGTGCTCCCATCAGTGGATTTAACAATTGGATGCAGGTAACAATGCTGACATTATAAACTTAGACTTCTGATACCATCCTTCATGGAAGGCCAATGATAGAAGATTGTCATAAATGGTCAGTTTTCAGAATGGAGCAGTGTAACAAGTGGAATCCTTCAGTGTTTGGTGTCAGTCTCTTATTTTAAATATTGCTGATGAGAGATGACAGAAAGGGTAGCTAACAATTCGAGCTAACAATGCTGGTCATGTTGCTTCAAAAAGACTCAAATCATTTGCATATGTGTCTGGAAAATGTAAACTAAAGTTTAATGGGGAACAGAAACCCGGGAGTCAAGTCACATATAAGCCAGAGGGATAGGAGGTAAAAGTGGTCCAAGACGAAAAATATGAAAAAGGTATTACAATTCAACCTGACAATGAAATTTTCCATGCAGTTTTAACAAGTGGCTAAGAGGGAACCTGGTTTCCTCTGCTAGTAGAGAGAGAGAGAGAGAGAGAGAGAGAGAGAGAGAGAGAGAGAGAGAGAGAGAGAGAGAGAGAGAAGGATGTCATTATCCCTCTATACAAGATGATGGTCAGATCAAATTTGGAGTATTGTATTCAGGTGTGGAGACTGCATGACTACACCTAAAAAAGAGATAGAACTCCTAGAGAGGATTCAAAGTAAGGGACCAGATTAGTAATGAGCACAACTGATGCACACTTGAAGAATGGTTTAGAAGGTGTGGACTGCAAAGTTTGAAAACTAGGCATCTAAAGAGATCTGACTGAGGTGTATAAAGCACCGAAAAGGTTTAATGAAATTAATGGGAAAGGTCTGTTCTCCCTTGAATGTCAGATAAGAACCACGGTACAAAAATATAAAATCCCAGGGAATCACAGAAAACTGTATCTATGGGCAGTGAGAGCAACTAAGTTCAAAGCAGAATAGAATGGCTATCAAGCGTGAATGGGAATAGTGTGAATATTCTGTTTTGTTTTATTATTTTATTTTACATTATTAACTTTTTTTTTGGCTGATACAGAAAAAGGCTGCTTCCTTGCATTATTTGGCCTTACTAATACTAATTATCCCCTCTTAATTTAAATTTATGCCTCCTTGTGTACATAATTAAGAGTTAAAGATGTCTACAGCAATTAGTTTGCTCATGTCTTAGGATCTTAAATGCCTCAATCAAGTTACCCCACAGATACTTTGTTTTCAAACACTAACTTACAGAACTGAAGTCTCTCTTGGTAAGAACAACCCTCTGTGATCTTAATCAATCATGTTACCCTTCTTTGTATCCTCTCCAACAGGTCCATGTACTTTCTAAAATGGAATCTCTAAGGCCTGCGCATGCAGTCTTAGAATTTGACCTAACCATTGCTTTATGGAATAATCACCTCTGTTTCCTATGCATGATGATTCACTGTGTTGTAGCCACAAATTATGCCTGTGCAATGGTGATGGTTACTGGCTTTGGGGATGCTGTCAGTGGCAATTAGTAGAGCTGAGAAAAGTATATAATTACAAGAGTGTTGTTATTCCTGCAGGCTTGATAAGGGCGACGATACAGAAAGTTGGCAGTGATACTTGTCAAAGATCTCTCTCTCTCTTTCTCTATATATATATATGATCCAGTGGTGACTATGTTGCTTTCAGAACAGAATTTTCATTGTTTTTTAAATGGAATTTTCTTAGAAACTGATGTTTGAAATACTTCTTTAAACCTTCTACACCGTTTTGCTGATCTTTGTCAAGGACCCTTGCATGATGGATATTAATGAATGACTCAAGAGGATGTAGGGAGAACCAATATTTGACTTGGTAGTTTTAGAAAATTATGCCATCTTGGTATTCTTTGCAAACTCTTACAGAGAATTTACAAAATTCTATGATGACTGGCTGATGTAAAATCGAGTAGAACAGCAGTTAAATTCAAAAATTGTTGGTGTGTTCCACAGCAGGTTGATTACAGACCATGTCAAGAGCAGGAAAGTGTGCGATAATGCCCCACCCCCATTTCAAGGACAGAACCTGATTTGAAGCAACTATACCATTACTCTTATTTAAATTATAAAAGGCATAGGGGTGAGGTTGCTTGCCCTTGATATAAGTAATGCGGAACTGGAATTTGGGGAATACAATGTATATAGAAAGGATAGACAGGACAGGAGGGGAGGAGGGGTTATGCTATTAATTAAGAAACACATAAAGTCAAAGGAAGTGAAGCCAGTTGACATCGATGGACAGGGCAGTGTCGAGTCAGTTTGGTGTGACATAAGCATAGGGAAATCAAAATTGAGAGTAGGAGTGTGCTATAGGCCTAATGACTCTGATGAGTATAATAATATATTGTACAGGGAAATAGAGTGGGCCAGTAAATCAGAGAGTCTTATAATGGGGGATTTTAATTTCCCAGATATTGACTGGAATTTGTGGGTTGGTCACTCGCACACTAGCAAGGCTTTTGTGGATTTATTGGATGATTGTTTTCTACATCAGCATGTTCGTGAGGCAACAAGAGGGAGCAATACTCTTGATCTGATTATCAGTAGTGATTCTTCATGCATTAAGAACCTGCAGATAAATGAACCACTAGGTGGCAGTGATCACAGTGTGTTGAAGTGGGATTTACTCAAGGAGGTAACTACCATCAGAGGTAAAGGGAAGGGTTTTTGTTTTCGTAAAGGCGACTATGATGGTCTGAGACAGTATTTAAATTCTATACAGTGGGACCAACTGATGATGTTACAAACAGCAAACTCAAAATGGGAAGCATTCAAGGAACTAATCTTGGTGGCTACCAGGCTTTACATACCAACTAAGAAATACTGTTCAAGGTTTAGGCCTAAATGGTTGTCAGATGGACTAATGAGACATGTGGCAGAGAAGAAAAATGCATGGGATACATACAAATTAATGGGTGACATGGAAGCCTATGATAGATATAAGTTGGTCTGTAACCAAGTCACAAAGGAGATTAGGCAGGCAAAGGCAGACTACGAAAAATCCTTGGCAAAGGATGCAAAGAAAAACAGAAAGGAGTTCTTTACATACTTGAACTCGAGAAGGAAAGGGATGAATCAGATTGGTCCACTGGATATTGATGGTTCAACAGTTGAGGATCCTGCTCAGGTGGCTAACAATCTAAACGAGTATTTTGCATCTACATTCACGCATGAGGAGTTATTCAGGAAGGAGAATGATGTAGGTAAAGTAAACATTGGCAGTGAGCTGGATGATTTTGTAATAACTGAGAGGAAAGTGGAGGAGAGATTGTTGAGGATAAACATAAAAAAGGCACCTGGGGTGGATGGGATCTATCCAGTTATATTAAAGGAGGCAGCAAAGGAAGTATGCAAACCCCTAGCCATAATTATGAGAGCTTCTTTGGACTCAGGGGAGGTACCCATAGACTGGAGATGTGCAAATGTAACCCCAATTCACAAAGGAGGATCAAAGGCTGACACAAGTAATTATAGACCTGTTAGTTTAACTTCTGTTCCAGGTAAATTAATGGAGGCACTGGTTAAAGAAGCACTGCAGGATCATCTAGACAAGAATTCAGTTATAGCTCAGACGCAGCATGGTTTTGTTAAGGGCAGGTCTTGCCTGACCAATTTGATTGGATACTATGATGTAGTCACAAAAGAACTGGATGCAGGGAATAACTTTGATATTATATATTTGGATCTTAGAAAGGCTTTTGATACTGTTGCACATGGAAGACTGCTGCACAAATTGGAGCAGTGTGGCATTGGAGGCAAATTGCTGCTATGGATAAGGGGATGGTTGAGTGGTTGTTGTTTGTTGTTGTTTTGGTTTTTAGGAGCATTAGCAGCTTAGGCCATATTGCTCCGGGATATGCGGTGGCCATTTCCTGACCTTTCCGCATCATCCGTATTTGGTGGTGACGGGCTCGAACCCCGGTCTAATCAAGAAGCGTGTGCTACGCACTGCTGCTCCTTCCCACCTGGCTACGGAGGCGCCGTGGTTGAGTGGCAGAAGACAGAGAGTGGTAATCAATGGACACTGCTCAACGTGGACTAATGTTATTAGTGGAGTTCCTCAAGGTTCAGTGTTGGGTTCATTGTTGTTTTCGGTGTTTATGAATGATATTGATGATGGGATATCAAGTTTAATGTCTAAGTTTGCAGATGATACAAAGGTTGGCAGGGTCGTTAAGGACACTACTGACGCTATGCTGCTGCAACAGGATCTGGAAAGGTTGAACAGATGGGCTGAGAGGTGGCAAATGAAGTTTAACATTGACAAATGTAAAGTACTACATATGGGTAACAGTAACCCCAGAGCAATGTATCAACTCTGCGGTACTACACTGACAGTGGTGGAGAATGAAAAGGACCTGGGGGTAATTGTGCAGGCAGATATGAAGTTCTCTGAGCAGTGCAGACGAGCTGCAAGAGTAGCTCATGGTGTCTTGTCAATGATATACAGGAATTTTTCTAGCAGGGATAAGGAGGTGATTATTCCCTTGTATAAGGCAATGGTTAGGCCACATCTTGAGTACTGTATACAGGTCTGGAGGCCTCATTTCAAGAAGGATGTAGAGCTGCTGGAACGGGTACAGAGAAGGGCAACAAGATTAGTAAATGGAACAAAGGGTTGCTCTTACGAAGAAAGGCTTAAGTTTTGCAAATTACAGAGTCTGGAGACTAGGCACCGGCGAGGTGATCTGATAGAGGTGTATAAGGCTTTGAATGGTTTGAGCATGCTCAATGCCAATGGGATTCTTCATCTTTCTCAGAATAATCACCTCAGAGGGCATAAATTCAAATTGAGGAAGGACGGATGTCGGATAGATGTGCGGAAATTTGCCTTTGGCCAGCGGGTGGTTGGTTGGTGGAACCGACTTCCATCACTTGTTGTTGAAGTTGATAGCCTAAACAAATTTAAAGCTCAACTGGACAGGTATTTCGAACGAACGGAGGGGTGAAATGGGAGAGGGTTTTTTTTTTTTTTTTTTTTTTTTTGGCTGATGCTGAATAAGCTTGCTTTCTTGCATCATATGCCTCTACTAATGCTAATGCTACTCTCAACACCAATAACAGTTGTAGTTTTTCTGAAGCATGTTCTTAATGTTCTGGATGCTTGTGAGGAAAGCTTTGATGTAATATTTTCTGGCTGTTCTTATAATTTTGCACTTGAGGTTCCTGATGTGTAGAATCAGGCTGTGAATGGTACTGGAGGTTTTAATTTGTGATTCCTTAATTTTTGAACTGCAACTATTAACTTCACTGACTACCCAATATGCATTAGTGAAATTTGCCTGTGTTCGTAATGTAATTTGCATATTATACAGAAATATAAACATTGAATAATTCATAGGGAAATCCTACTTCTGCCTGCATCTCTGCTAACTACTGCCCAAAGCAAAAAAAGACTATGAATTTCAGATGCCATTGGGATTTAACACAGACCTCTCCAAATAAGTTCCAAGGGAAAAAACTACCAATGGCGAAGTGTGTTAGCATTAGCATGGGCACATGATGCAAGAAAGCAAGCTTATATAGCATCAGCCAAAAAAAAAAGTGCTTACATTCCCATGAAATCTTCAATCATATAAAAAAATGAATTTTCAGAATCTTCTCTTCATTCCTATTTTTAAAGCTTCGTAACTTGTTACTCCGTTCTCACTTGCACATATCATATTACTTGCAATTTGTGTGTTCCGTGTTCTTTGTTATTGATTGCTTATATTTTTACTGTTTTAAATTCTATCCCCACCCACAAATGTCAGTGAACAGAAATGTCAACTAGTTAGTATGTACATATTATAGTAGGTATTAATTATTCCGATTATCACGTATATTCTTCCGATTTTCACGTATCATTTAATTTTTTAATTGGTAAGGTAATAAAGGGTAAATTTGTGCTTAATACATTTTTACTTTTATAGCCTGTGGATAATATTCCTCCTATTTTGCTATTCGAATTGGTGTTTAATAGAATTAAAATTCAATTCACAAATGCGATCACAGTGACCAGGGCTTACTACACATTGTATAGTAAATGGTACTTTACTATGGTGACTCCATCGTAACGTTTTTTTTTTTTTTTTTTTTTTTTTTGTTAGTTGGCTTCTGTGGCCATAATGCACGTCCCAAGGTTTTTGCACTACTCTAATCCAAGCCGAAGGCAGGATTCGAACCCACGAACTTTGGGTTGCCAGGCAGGCACTTTACCTACCCAGCTAGCCCGGTTGGCCCATCATAATGTGATTGTACAGTGAACCAATTGTAAAGCGGGGGTCCATTGTATTTTTAACTTTTTTTATGTGAAACTTTGGATGGGTAATTGGGGCAGCCGCTTAATCAGGCCAAAATGCACTAGTCCTGATATGTCCCAAATAACCGGAATCGACTGTATATAGATTTTTTTTACTTGCAAAAACAGGCAATGCAAGAAGTGAGAATAAATTATGTCATTAATACTATTGACAACAGTATTAGTGTTACCTTAATCCATGAGGCTACACCAGCACTAATTATCTGTTGTAGCCATGCCACCCATGGCTATTGACCAACTGTAAACTCTGAAACTTGAGAAATTTGGGAGAAATTAGGATGGAAATTTGTAAAGCAGGATCCTCCAAACAGAAAGATATTTTTCAGCATTCTGATATGGTTCTGCCTAACAGGCATAATTTTTCTTCGTGGCATTTTAGATCAGTTTTAAATTATAAGGCATGTGTAGTAAGCTCCACATATGGTTTGATTGATCTAGTTGTGACCAATATATTTTGGAATGTTACTGTTCTGGCTAGACATGTTGGTATAGCTTGAAACATTAAAACTGCTAAAGTACTGCAAGCAAAGCATCCTATCGGAGTATTTATTTCATTAATGAACTTAGGACACACCTTATGAATCTCCAAGGAAAAAACTGTATCCAGAGAAGGATAAATCAACTACTAGTGGTGTGTTTGTAACATTTTTGATACCAGTTGGACCATATATTCAATTTCCAGTTGATGTGAGGTCTAAGTTTTAGGAAAACATTAACTTTACAAGTTGTCTTTGATCCAGGTAACAGTCACTATCGTGACAGTTAACCCTTTTCCTCATAGAAGTGACATTGTATCATCTTTTCATCAAAAATGAATTGCTTAGAAATACTATAATTCAATTGTATGTCACCTATCTCTCCATATCTCTGTCTAGGCAGTGATGCTGCTCAGTTTAAATATGCCTCAGTGGCCATCCTATTCTTATAATTAGGTGACTATCAAGAATGTCAGTGGACTGATCGAGTGCATGCACCACTCGTATTTTATGTTATTTTTGGAGATGGAAAATTTTTTTACAGATATTGTTTCAGTTGATTCATTTGTATAAGTCCAAATTTCAATCACATATTGGCATGTTACTCCTTCAGTCTTCCTTACTTCATATACTTAGTGAAATCTGGAACTAACCAAGCTTGATGTAGACAAGGCTGACTGTTGATGACAAAATAGTGAACACCACTGTCTTCAGCAAAGCAGTCCATTATACCTGGAAAACTAAAAGACTCCTTGGTCAGGGTTTCAAATTTGTAATTATCATGGCAACAGAGTTCCCAAGAACTATACGTGTTTGGGGGCATGCTATCTGGCTGATAACTACAAATCTGTAGGAGAAGTGTAATAAAGCCACTTCGTCTGCCATTGGCATTTTACTTCCTGAAAAGTTAGCTGCAACTAAAACAGCCTCTGTTGAGTGCTAAAAACAAACCAAACACACTGTTTATAGTCCAGATTCATCAATATTGTGTGTGCCTTTTATACAATTTACAGGGACCAGTTGGATCTGATACACATTCTTTGATTTCTGCCTGTAAAATTTGGTGGTTCATGCAAGTGGCACTAGCCGGTACCATGATTGCTAATAAAGCCAACAATGTTTGTACTAATGTTACTCAATTCAGGCTTCAACTTCAAGTGAGCACGATCCTCTAAATAGCCACACACTCTTTCTGTCGTTGCTCTTACCATATCTCCAGTCTTTTTTTTTTTTTTTTGGTAGTTGTTGACGAATTGGCATCTGTGGCCATAATGCACCTCCCAAGGTTTTTGCAGTCCTTTGATCCAAGCCTGAGGCGGGATTCGAACCCGCGCCCATTGGGTTGATATCTCCAGTCATCAACCCAGCTAAAGCCATTATGCATTAGTATTAGTAGAAGCATATGATACAAGAAAGCAAGCTTATATAGCATTTGTTCCAGTAATAAATAAATAAATTTTCTGTTTATACTCCGGGATGACCAAACGGTCAGAGGAGTTTACAAGATACACAGAATACAAGAAACAGCACTGTATTCAGCAGTCACGGGCTTGAACCCCCAGTCACTCAAAGCACGTGTACTTATGCACCTTTGCGCCTGACCACTAGGCTACGGCGGTCTGTAATCAACCAGCACATCTATTCTACAACTGTCTTTCCTCAATTTGAATTTATGCCCCATCGGGTGCAGATTTTGAACAAGAGGAAGAATCCCATCAGCATTGAGCTGATGTTGCTTAAACCATTCAAGGCCATATACACTGCAATCAGATCACCTTGCAGGTGCCTAATCTCCAGGCACTGCAATTTGCAGAACTTAAGCCTTTCTTGGTAACAGCAACCCTTTGTTCCACTCACTAATCTCGTTGCCCTTCTCTGTACTCATTCCAGCACCTCTACATCTTTCCTAAAATGAGGCCTCCAGACCTGTATGTAGTACTCACGGTGTGGCCTGACCATTGCTTTATATAAGGGAATAATCACCTCCTTACCCCGCCAGAAAAATTCCAATATATACCCAGGAGCGGATTAAGGTCAGTTGAGGCCCCGAGCGCAGAAGAAAAAATGGGCCCCTTAAAAAACAGAGAGAGATAGGGAAAATAAAAATACATGTTAACCATTTTTTTAAATAAATAAAAAATATTATGTACTATTAATGTTTTATTTCCAATAAAATTTGATATATAATATATGTATAATATAATTAATAATAGCATAATAATAATCACAAAGTTTTGAACTAATATGTTCAACTAATTTGTTGGGGCTTTGCGTGAGCCCTTCAGAAGTCGAGGCCCAGGGCGTGTGTCCGGTGCGCCTGCCATTAAATCCGCCTCTGTATATACCATTGACAAGACCTCATGAGCTGCCCTTGCAGCATCTGCATCTGCTAAGAAAACTTCATATCTGACTGCACAATTAATCCCAAGTTTTTTTCATTCTCCACTACCCTGAGTGTGGTGCTGCACAGTTGGTATGTTACTCTGGAGTTAGTGTTACCGGCTCTCAGCCCATCTTATTTATTGATTTGAAATTATTGTTTTTCTAAAACTTTTGATTTAAATTTAGTAGTATAACATTATTTTGTGATTTTCTGATTAACTTGGTGTATTTATTCATTACTCGGCCTTGTAATTGCATAAAAGTATCGGTAAAGGTTTCCACGTGTTTCAACTCCGCTACCGTTCGTAATTTTCCCGCCATTGTGATACGATAGTTGTATGCCGTACTAGATAGCGTTAGTTGAACTTCGTTAGCAGTTAAATTGTACGTTTAAATAAATACATATAACGACTTAGATTACAAACGTAATATAATTAATTATATTTAACATAATTAATTATAATTAATTAATAAATTAATAGAATCATGACTCAGACCAGAGCAGCAAAGCAAAAGGCTCAAGCTAATGGAAGCGCTGTGGCTCAGAGCAGAACTGAGGGGTGCAGTTGTCCTCTGACTCACAGCATTATAAAATGCACTGTTTGCTTGACGTTTGCAGAGCAATCGGGTACGGGACATGATACTGCCAAGGGGGATGTCTATGTGTGTGCGCGATGCAAGGAGTGTATCGATATCAGGCAACAACTCGGCGTTCTTGTGGGCCTATATGAGAGCTTGAAGGACAGGGTGGATGCCCTCGAAGGAACTAAATTGAGGGGCCCATCAAGCTCTCAGCTGCCCACATCAACGCCAGAGCTTGCACTTGGACATCGCGTGACACAGAGACAACCCCCAAGGCAGAATGCGCTGGTCCCGAAGGAACTAGTAGTTGTTGGTGGCTCTATTGTCAGGGAAACGGGGAACATGCTTTGTAAAAAAGATAGGTGGAACAGTACCAGGGTATGTCTGCCAGGGGCAAAGGTTGATGACGTTGTAGAGCGAATATCATCTTTTAAGGGCACAAAAGGTGATATAGTTGTACACGTTGGCACTAATAATATTAAGAGTAGGAGACTGGCAGAATTACTTAACAAGTACAGGTCACTGTTGAACAAAAGCCGAGAATTAGGGTTGAATTTGAAAGTGTCTGCAATTCTGCCCAGACACGATAGGAGGGAGTATATGATGAGAGCCTTGTCGATCAATTCGGCCCTGGAAAGATTGTGCAAGGCTCAAGGGGTAGAATTTTTTTCAGCCTGGTCTGGACTGTACTTGTTAACAGGAGAGATTGCTTCTACAGGGATGGGATACACTTAAATAGAAAGGGTGCAAGAATATTTGCTGATGCTATCGAGGCAGTGTTAGGTGGGTCGGAAAACTGCTAGCTTGGGGGGAGACAAAGACCAATAGATTGACAGTAGCCACTGGCAGAGGTGAAAGAGATTCTTGCACTGCTTCTATTAGAATGAGCAGAAGCCTGAAAAACAAGATGCATGGTATTTCAGAGACTGCTGGGAGTCATTGCGGTACAAGTAAACACATGGGTTGTGTTAGGGTAGCTAAGAATAGAAACAGGTGCAGGTATACTTGCATGTACACCAATGCTAGGAGTTTAGTAAATAAATTTGATGAATTTGAGGTATTGCTCAAAACATCAAAGGCAGATATTGTTGGGATATCAGAGACGTTGTGTTACACAGATATAAGGGATGCAGAACTGCAATTTGGGGAGTACAAGGTCTACAGAAAGGATAGACAGGATAGGAAGGGGGGAGGGGTTATGCTATTAGTTAAGAAACACATAAAAACCAAGGAAGTGAAGCCAGTCGACATCGCTGGACAGTGCAGTGTTGAGTCAGTTTGGTGTGACATAAGCATAGGTAAATCAAAATTGAGAGTAGGAGTGTGCTATAGGCCTAATGACTCTGATGAGTATAATAAGGAACTGAACAGGGAAATAGAGTGGGCCAGTAAATCAGAGAGTCTTATAACGGGAGATTTTAATTTCCCAGATATTGACTGGAATGTGGGGGCTGGTTACTCACACACTAGCAGGGCTTTTGTGGATTTATTGGATGATTGTTTTCTACATCAGCATGTTCGGGAGGCAACTAGAGGGAGTAATACTCTTGATTTGATTATCAGCAGTGATTCTTCATGCATTAAGAATCTGCAGATAAATGAACCACTAGGTGGCAGTGATCACAGTGTGCTGAAGTGGGATTTACTGAAAGAGGTAACTACCATTAGGGGTAAAGGGAAGGGTTATTGCTTCCGTAAAGCGACTACGATGGACTGAGACAGTATTTAAATTCTATACAGCGGGACCAACTGATGATGTTACCAACAGCAAATTCAAAATGGGAAGCATTCAAAGAACTTATCTTGGAAGCTACTAGGCTTTACATACCAACTAAGAAATATTGTTCAAGGTTTAGGCCAAAATGGATGTCAGATGAACTAATGAGGCATATGGCAGAGAAGAAAAATGCATGGGATACTTACAAATTAACACATGACACAGAAGCCTATGATAGATACAAGTTGATATGCAACCAAGTTACAAAGGAGGTTAGGCAGGCGAAGGCAGATTACGAGAAATCCTTGGCAAGGGATGCAAAGAAAAACAGCAAAGAGTTCTTTACTTATGTAAACTCTAGAAGGAAGGGGATGAATCAGATAGGTCCACTTGATATTGATGGGTCAACTGTTGATGATCCTGCTCAGGTAGCTAACAAACTAAATGAATATTTTGCATCAACATTCACACATGAGGAGTTATTCAGCAAGGGGAATGCCAGAGGTGTATTCAACTCTAGCAGTAAGCTACAGAATCTTGAAATAACTGGGAGTAAAGTGGAGGAGAAACTGTTGAAGATAAACACAAGAAAGGCACCCGGGGTGGATGGGATCTATCCAGTTATATTAAAGGAGGCAGCAAAGGAAGTAAGCAAACCCTTAGCCATAATTATGAGAGCTTCCTTGGACTCAGGGGAGGTACCCATAGACTGGAAATGTGCAAATGTGACCCCAATTCACAAAGGAGGATCAAAGGCTGACACAAGTAATTATAGACCTGTGAGCTTAACTTCTGTTCCAGGAAAATTAATGGAGGCACTGGTTAAAGAAGCACTGCAGGATCATTTAGACAAGACTTCAGTTATAGCTCAGACACAGCATGGTTTTGTTAAGGGGAAGTCTTGCCTGACCAACTTGATTGGATACTATGATGCAGTCACAAAAGAACTGGATGCAGGGAATAACTTTGATATTATATACTTGGATCTTAGAAAGGCTTTTGATACTGTTGCACATGGAAGACTGCTACACAAATTGGAGCAGTGTGACATTGGAGGCAAATTGCTGCTATGGATAAAGGGGTGGTTGAGGGGGAGAAGACAGAGAGTGGTAATCAATGGACACTGCTCATTGTGGACTAATGTTATTAGTGGAGTCCCTCAGGGCTCAGTGTTGGGTCCATTATTGTTTTCTGTATTTATAAATGATATTGATGATGGTATATCAAGCTTAATGTCCAAGTTTGCAGATGATACAAAGGTTGGCAGGGTTGTCAAGGACACTACTGACACTATGCTGCTGCAACAGGATCTGGAAAGGTTGAGCAGATGGGCTGAGAGGTGGCAAATGAAGTTTAACATTGACAAATGTAAAGTACTACACATGGGAAACAGCAACCCCAGAGCAACGTATCAACTCTGTGGTACTACACTGACAGTGGTAGAGAATGAAAGGGACTTGGGGGTGATTGGCAGGCAGATATGAAGTTCTCTGAGCAGTGCAGATGGGCTGCAAGAGTAGCTCATGGAGTATTGTCAATGATATACAGGAATTTTTCCAGCAGGGATAAGGAGGTGATTATTCTATTGTATAAGGCAATGGTCAGGCCACACCTAGAGTACTGTATACAGGTCTGGAGGCCTCGTTTCAAGAAGGATGTAGAGCTGCTGGAACGAGTACAGAGAAGGGCAACAAGATTAGTGAATGGAACAAAGGGGTGCTCTTACGATGAAAGGCTTATGTTTTGCAAATTACAGTGTCTGGAGACTAGGCACCAGCGAGGTGATCTGATAGAGGTGTATAAAGCCTTGAACGGTTTAAGCATGCTCAATGCTGATGGGATTCTTCCTCTAGCTCAGAAAAATCACCTGAGAGGGCATAAATTCAAATTGAGGAAAGACAGATGTAGGATAGACGTGCGGAAATTTGCCTTTAGCCAGCGGGTGGTTGGTTGGTGGAACAGACTTCCATCCCTCGTGGTGGAGGTTGATAGCCTAAATAAGTTTAAGGCTCAGCTGGACAGGTATTTTGAACGAACAGAGGGGTGAAGTGGAAGTGGTTTTTTTTTTTTTTTGGCTGATGCTGCATAAGCTTGCTTTCTTGCATCAAATGTCTCTACTAATGCTAATGCTAATCTGCTCAACTTTTCTATTCTAGATCTTGTTGCAGTAGCATACAGTCTTGCTGTCATTAACAACCGTACCAACTTTTGTATCATCTGCACACTACATTAAGCCTGATATATCTTCATCAATATCATTAATAAATAGAGAAAACAACAATGGACCCAACACAGACCCCTGAGAGCTCCACTATATCATTAGTCCACGAAGAGCAGAGTCTATGATTACCACTCTCTGTCTTCTCCCACTCAACCATCCCTTTATCCATAGCAGCAAACCTGCCCTGAATGCCATACTGCTCAACTTGTACAGTAGTCTTCCCTGTGCAACAGTATCAAAAGCTTTCTTAAAATTATTTTCTGCATCCAGTTCCTTTAAGACTACATCATAGAATCCAATCAAATTGGTCGGACAAGACTTCCCCTTACCAAACCCATGCTGTGTCTGAATTATAGCTGCAGTCTTGTCTAGATGACCTTGCAGTGCTTCTTTTACCAGTGACTCCATTATTTTTCCCGCAACAGAAGTTAAACTAAGAGGTCTGCAATTACTCGTATCACCTTTCCATCCACCTTTGTGAATTGGGGATACATTTGCACATCTCCAGTCTGTGGGGACCTCCCCTGAGTTCAGGAATGCCCTCATAATCATGGCTAAAGGCTGCTTACTTCCTTTGCTGCCTCCTTTAATATACTGGATGAATTATATGGCACATTGCTCTGCAAATACTCCAACTACTTCTTAGAATTACATACAGGCCTTTTACTTGTTTGGGAATCAGCTTAAACTAAGAGGTCTGCAAATCTCTAAGAGGTGTGGGTGGTGATCATATGTATCAAATGATCACCACCCACACCATTCCAATTGTTATGTTAATTGCATAGGTCACAAAAGAAGGTAGGCAATGTCTATTTCTAACTATTTCTAACAGAGAGGGCGCTGACTCTCTTTAAAAATTACAGCTGTCAGTTGCAGGCTCCGAAAAAAACGATAAGTGTTTGCCTTTTTATTTACATAGTTATTTTATATTGTACTTAATACGTAGTCTTATTGTTATAGTTATGCTGGTTATTTTTATTTTAATTTAGATAAACAGTTTTTGTAGATATATGTAATACATACGTAAAACCATTATTTCGTTCAAATCTTGCAGCCACTGTTTTTGTATATAGTGGTAGGGAATTCAAATTTTTAATTGAGGTAGATAGGTAGCTCTAACATATAATTTAGAGTAATATGCTTCACTGTTTCTATTAGATAGTGTAGTATTGACATTTAATTAATTTAATTTATTGATTTTATTAATTTAAAGTATCATGCCCCAAACTAGAGCAGCAAAGCAATGGGCACAAAGTGGCAGGAGTGCTGTGACTCGGGGGAGAACTGAGGGGGGGCGATTCTCCAATGCCTCACAGCCTAAAAAAATGTGCAACTTGTGAAATGTTTGCCGAACTCTCTGGAACGGAACATAACATTGCCATGGGGGATGTCTTTGTGTGTGCGCAATGTAAGGAAATCAGGCGACAACTCAGCGTTGTTATGGGCCTATATGAGAGTTTGAAGGACAGGATGGATGCCCTCGAACGATCTAAATTGAGGGGCCCATCAGGCTCTCAGCTGCCCACATCAACGCCAGAGCTTCCACTTGGTCATCACGCAACACAGCGGCAACCCCCAAGGCAGAATGCGCTGGTCCCACAGGAACTAGTAGTTGTTGGTGACTCTATTGTCAGGGAAATGGGACACATGTTTTGTAAAAAGGATAGGTGGAAGAGGACCAGGGTATGTCTGCCAGGGGCAAAGGTTGATGACGTTGTAGAGCGGATATCACCTTTTAAGGGCACAAAAGGTGATATAGTTGTACACGTTGGCACTAATGATATTAGGAGTAGGAGACCGGCAGAATTACTTAACAAGTAGAGGTCACTGTTGAACAAAAGCCGAGAATTAGGGTTGAATTTGAAAGTCTCTGCAATTCTGCCCAGACACGATAGAAGGGAGTATATGATGAGAGCCTTGTCGATCAATTCGGCCCTAGAAAGATTGTGCAAGGCTCAAAGGGTAGAATTTTTTTCAGCCTGGTCTGTACTTGTTAACAGGAGAGACTGCTTCTACAGGGATGGGATACACTTAAATAGAAAGGGTGCAAGAATATTTGCTGATGCTATCGAGGCAGTGTTAGGTGGGTCGGAAAACTGATAGCTTGGGGGGATACAAGGAATAATAGATTAACAGTAGCCGTAGGCAGGGGTAAAGGTGATTCTTGCACTGCTTCTATTGGAATAGGTAGCGACCTGGAGAGAAGGGTGTTGGGGGTTTCAGGGATGGATGGCAGTCCAACGCATCACATGGGATGTGTTAGGGTAACTAGGAATAGGAGCATGTATACCAATGCTAGAAGTATAGTAAATAAATTCAATGAATTTGAAGTGTTGGTCAAGACATCAAAAGCGGAAATTGTTGGGATAGCAGAGACGTGGTGTTACACAGATATAAGGAATGCAGAACTGGAATTTGGGGAGTACAATGTGTACAGAAAGCATACACAGGATAGAAAGGGAGGAGGTGTTATGCTGTTAATTAAGAAAAACATAAAATCAAAAGAAGTGCACCCAGTTGATATAGATGAACAGTGCACTGTTGAGTCAGTTTTGTGTGACATAAGCACTGCGAAAGAAAAATAAGAGCAGGAGTGTGTTATAGGCCTAATGACTCGAATGAGTACAATGAACAATTGTACAGAGAAATAGAGTAGGCTAGTAAATCAGAATGTCTTATAATGGGGGATTTTAACTTCCCAGATATTGACTGGAACTTGTGGGTTGGTCACTCACACACTAGTCACACTTTTGTGGATTTATTGGATGATTGTTTTCTGCAGCAGTATGTTCGAGAGGCAATGATCAGCAGTGATCATTCGTTTATTAAGAATTTGCAGATAAAGGAACCACTAGGTGGCAGTGATCACAGTGTACTGATGTGGGATTTACTTAAAGATATAATTACCATCAGGGGTAAAGGAAAGGGTTTTTGCTTCCGTAAAGGCGAGTACAGTGGTCTCGGACAATTTTTAAATTCTGTACAGTGGGATCAACTGACGATGTTACCAAAAGTAAATTCTAAGTGGGAAGCATACAAGGAATTAATCATGGATGCTACTAAAAGTTTCGTACCTATTAAGAAATATTGTTCAAGGTTTAGGTCTAAATGGTTATCTAATGAACTAATGAGACTCGTAACAGGGAATAAAAATGCATGGGAAGCATATAAATTATCAAGCGACTCAGAAGCCTATGGCAGATATAAGCTAGTCTGTAATCAGGTCACAAAGGAGGTTAGGCAGTCGAAGGCAGATTATGAGAAATCCTTGGCAAAAGATGCTAAGAAAAACAGCACGGATTTCTTTACTTATATAAACTCTAAAAGGAAGGGGATGAATCTGATTGGTCCACTTGACATCGATGGTTTGACTGTTGTTGATCCTGCTGAGATAGTAAACAAACTGAATGAGTATTTTGCACCTATATTCACAGATGAGGAATTATTAAGGTTTGAAAATGGCAGAAATTTATCAAATTGTAGCAGGATACCTAATGATTTTGTAATAACTGAGAGCAAAGTGGAGGAGAAATTGCTGAAGTTAAATATAAGAAAAGCACCTGGGGGGTGGATGGGATCTATCCAGTTATATTAAAGGAGGTGGCAAAGCAACTAAGCAAACCCTTAGCCATAATTATGAGAGCATCCTTGGACTCAGGGGAGGTTCCCACGGACTGGAAAGGTGCAAATGTATCCCCAATTCATTAAGCGGGATCGAAGGGTGACATGAGTAATTACAGACCAGTTAGTGTAACTTCTGTTAAACTAACTGAACCGGGGAAAATAATGGAGTCACTGGTTAAAGATGCATTTCAGGATCATCTAGGCAAGACTGCAGCAATAATTCAGACACAGCATGGGTTTGTTAAGGGAAAGTCTTGTCTGACAAATCTCATAGGATATTATGATGTGGTTACAAAGGAACTGGATGCAAAAAATAATTTTGATATCATATATTTGGATTTCAGGAAATCTTTTGACACTGTTGTGCATGGAAGACTATTGTACAAATTGGAGCAGAATGGTATTAAGGGTAAGTTGCTACAATGGATAAAAGGATAGTTAAGTGGGAGAAGACAGAGGGTGGTAATCAATGGGTGCTGCTCTTCTTGGACTAATGTTATTAGTGGAGTCCCACAGGGTTCGGTGTTAGGTCCACTGTTGTTTTGTATATTTATCAATGATATTGATGAAGGTATATCAGGCTTAATGTCGAAGTTTGCAGATGATACAAAAGTTGGCAGGGTTGTTATTGGTATTGGTATGGTTATTTCTGGCGCAAGGGCTACTTAGGCCATATTGCGCCTATAAACGAGATGAGGATTTCTCGGTGTCTGTAAAAACAGTTAGAAAGAATTATACAGATTTATGCGTTTTAAGAAGCGGAAAAATTCCGGGAGATTTGCATTATTACCTATGAACTGTTGGAGTGTCAAAGGTTGTTGAAGATTACTGTATGAAGCTTTTCGGGCATCAGTGTATAAGGTACATTCAACGAGTATGTGCTTTATTGTGAGAACAGAGTTGCAGTGCATACACTGCGGAGGATCATTTCCTGTAAGAAGAAAAATATGGGTGAGCTGACTGGAGGGTTGTTAATGACAGTAATGGCAGTGTGCTACTGCAACAGGATCTAGATAATTTGGGCAGATGGGCTAAGAAGTGACAACTGAAGTTTAACCTTGACAAATGCAAAGTACTGCATATGGGTAGAAGTAACCCCAGAGAAACATACCAACTGCGTGGTACTACACTTAAGGTGGTAGAAAATGAAAAAGACCTGGGAGTAATTGTGCAGTCAGATATGAAGTTTTCTGAGCAATGCAGACAGGCCGTCAGGGCAGGTCATGGGGTTTTGTCAATGATATATAGGAATTTTGCTAGCAGGGAAAAGGAGGTGATTATCCCTCTGTATAAGGCAATGGTCAGGCCACTCCGTGAGTACTGCGTACAGGTCTGGAGGCCTCATTTTAGGAAGGATGTAGATTTTCTTGAGCGTGTACAGAGAAGGGCAACAAGATTGGTGAGGGGAATGAAGGGATCCTCTTACCAAGAGAGGCTTAAGTTCTGAAAATTGCAGTGGCTGGAGACTAGGCACCTGCGCGGTGATCTGATTGAAGTATATAAGGCCTTGAATGGGCTGAGCTCGCTGAATTCTGATGGGATTCTTCCACTTGTTCAGATTACGAACCTAAGGGGGCATAAATTCAAATTAAGAAAAGACATGTAGAATAGATGTGCGGAAATTTGCCTTTAGCCAGAGGGTGGTTAATTGCTGGAACAAACTTCCATCTGTCATTGTGGAAGTTGATAGGTTGAATAAATTTAAGGAGGAACTGGACAGGCATTTGGAGGGAATGGCGTGATTTTTTTTTGGCTGATGCTGCATAAGCTCATACACTTGCTTTCTTGCATTACATGCCACTACTGCTACTACTATTTCGAATGCCAATTGAAGGAACACTGTACTCAATGACACATTTCAGGCAAGTTAAATGTGTGATTTTTAGCAACCAAGCATTCTAGAAGTGTCCACCTTTAGTGGATGTAAAATCAGTAGAGATACTATATGACTATCAACCTGCTTTAGCAATCTAGGTTTCAATGTAGTTGTACATTATGAATTCCTGGATAGTGAAATCATATAAACTTTACAAGTCACAACAAGTGACCACTCCGAGGAAGATTCTTTCATATGCTGTGTTATAACTAATGGAATCTTTGGTGTTTTATTTGCTAGAGATTGAAAGTATGGCATTGAACAGCTGTTTGCACATTTTTGGGAATGCACCTTCCCAACATTAAAAGAAAAACCAAAAATCTTCCTAATCCAAGCTTGCCAGGGTAATAACATTCTTGTGTGGGACCTAATGACACCTAATTGCATTAAGATCAATGGTATGCAATTTGAACCTGATTATACAAGCAGATTTGCTCAGTATATATTCTGCAGTATCTGAGCATTCGTCTTGGCAGTACTTGGAGGGAGGATCTTGGTATGTAAATAACTTACATAAAACATCAGAATGATGGGCAGATAAGACAGTTTGTTGAGCCTTCTGACTATAGTAAATGGCAAAATAGTATGGGAAGCCAAGTACATGAGATGAACAAATAACCAAAGTTCAGAGAGAGTCCCACCGATTTCCTCACTTTTAACTAAAGGTATATATTTCTTCCCTAAGTACCAAGAAGCAAAAATGTACCTATGGTGTTAACATCCTTGACATCAAGATTTGAAGGTGCACTCTCCACATCTATCTTTGAAGGAATACCTTCCACACCAAAACATGTGGAGTGTAACAATGTCAAACACCCATGCTGTAGATTGGAAATGTTCTGGTTAAAGATTCAAGCTCAGGACTCCCAAATTGCACTGGTGGCACTAGGATAAATATTACTTGACCCATACTTGGGAACCTACCTCCAGAAAATGGCAAACTTAGGGACGTGCTAAAAGCCAAGCCTCAGCCAAAATTACCTTTAAGCAGATTCATAAAGAACCAAAGAGGATAATATTTGTAGAGGAGGACTGGGACCCAAACTCTAATGCAGTTTCCACCACTAATAATAATCAACTTCATGAAATGGTATAAGAGAAACACAAGCCAGAGAAAGCCCAGGGAGCCCATCCTCAACTCAGGCAGTGTTGGCTGAAATGTATAAGCAGGGAAGGATGTGAGATGACATCCACCTGGTCAGCCTGAATTCATGCCCCAGTATATTAAGGAGTGGGTGAAAGATATGAGTACCTCATTCATGCCCATCCCATGCTTTGTTTGTTCATATAGTTTGTGCAGCATAGACCTTCAGTTCTAGAGGTTCAGATGGAGCCCTCTCACTCAAAGTTGCAGCAATCAGGGGCCATGATGAGTCAGCTAGAAACACTGTCCTGAAGAGAAGATGTAGATTTACAGATCTCAAGGAACTCCAAGCACAGAACTAGTGGTTGTGACAACCTGTTGGGTCTCCTATAGAGAAAGGGAGCAATGCCAGTCCAGTTGTGTTACCACTGGGTTCGTGTCAATAATAGACCCTATGACCATATTTAAGTAAAAAGGAAAGAAAAAAAACAAAACCACCACAAAATGTTTTAAAAGAAAAAAAAATAGTCAATTGGGGAGGGGGGGCATAGAAAGGTGACTTTATAATGAAATTTTGTTTTCAGTGTCACTGGGACTACCCAGAAAATTTTTGTGCTATGGTTTCAGTGAATCTATATGCAGATTGGCTGAGCCAGAGGAAAAATCAAGAGACGTCTGACCTGAAGGGGAGTCTTCAGCACTAACTTCTGAAGAGGAACAGGAGTAATTACTTCCTGGCATCAGAACCCTGCCCACTTTTCTGTCTCAGTCACTCTCGCTCTCCTAATCATGCATCTTTGTAAACCACAAGGGGAGTGGAGGAGGGAGAATTCTCCCAGAATAAAAAAAAAAATGAGTGTATAATTTTTTATTTTTTTGCTTTTCATTTGGTTACGAGGGCAACTATTCACAGATGAGCCAAAACATTATGACCAGTGAGTCACGAAGCAACTGCAGGTGAACTGCGGCACATGTGTGGATCAAGACAGGGTATAAAACACACCTCATACTGCGCTCCGTTAATCAGTGTTACTCTTGTTCTTCAAATGGGAAAGGCAGCGGACTTAAGCAAGTTTGACAAAGGCCAGACGACTGGGCCAGAGCATATCTGAAATGGCATGGCTGGTGGGATGCTCACTGTCAGCTGTGGTTAGTACCTACCAAATGTGGTCCGAGGAGGGGAAACCCACGAACTGCCAGCGAGGTGTTGAATGACCATGGGTCATCGATGCTTGAAGGCTTTCCTGGATGGTACATGGCAACAAGAAGGGCGACTGTGGTGCAACTGGCTGGTAATTGAATTGCTGGTGATGGGAGTAATGTGTCACAATACACAGTACATCGAACCCTGCTGAAAATGGGGCTGCGTAGCCGCAGGCCACTTCAGGTGCCCATGCTAACCACGGTTCACTGGCAACAGCGCCTACAATGGGCATGCGAGCATCGAAACTGGACCTTGAGTGATTGGAAGAAGGTCGTCTGGTCCAATAAATCCTATTTCCTGTTGCATCATGAGTACGGCTGGGTACGTGTGCATCATTTACCTGGGGAAGTGATGGCACCTGGATGCACCGTGGGACAAAAACAAGCCGGTAGTGGCGGTGTCATGCTTTGGGCGATGTTCTGCTGGGATACTTTGGGTCCAGTCATCCATGTGCTGGGCACTCTGATGTCTACCACCTACCTAAACATTATTGCTGACCAAGTACACCCTTTTATGGCAACGGGGCTCCCCTCTGGTAGTGCTGTCTTTCAGCAGGATAATGCGGAATACCACACCATCCGGATTGTTCGAGACTGGTTCATGGAACATGAGGAAGACTTCCAGGTATTGCCCTGGCCTCCAAATTCCCCAGACATCATTCCCATTGAGTATCTGTGGTTTGTGTTGGAACAGCAACTCCGATCTGCGTTGTCTCAACCACAGACCTTACAGGAGTTATAGGATCTGCTGGTTACATGCTGGTACCAGATACCACAAGACACATTTAGAAATCTTGTAGCGTCCATGCCTCCACGTGCAGGCAAAACAGCTCGGGTACAAGGTGTTTTGGCTGCATGTGGAGGACTAACATCATATTAGAGTGGTGGTCATAATATTTTGGCTCATCGGTGTATGTGTTAAGAGCAACAGTAACCTTCATTCCCAAAAAGAGGAATATATATAATGAAGTATTTTATAAGAAAGAAAAGTTGAAAGAAAAAAAGCACTATAAATTTCCTCTTTCTCCTGCTACAATTTGTCCTACAGGATTTTCCCTACATAAGGAAAAGGGAAGAGACTTTGGAATATGTAGAATTGTAATCAACAACATGATTATATCATTGGCAGCCAAGATCATGCTAGCCATAATTCTTTCCCAGTGTATCACTTTGGAAATAAGCAACTTCATTCTTCAACCTTTAGATAAAGGGGAAACTATCATTTTCCCGTTTAGGCTTGTTCACAACTAGGGCTTGCAAACCGGTTTTATAAAACCGGATTCGAATATTTTCTTAGTTAGCCCTCGAATATAGTTTTTTGTTACGCACATTTTCTTTTGTTCGTTCGTTTGTCTGGATCGTTCAACTGCTTTATGTTTTAAACCTGTTTTTTATTTTATTTTATGTTTAGGTACGAATCTCATGAGCAAGTGGCCCAAATCTAAGAGGGGTACCTTTTATCTTCCCACCTGTATCATGGCGCGATGCAGGTGTACTCATTTACGATTAAGTGAGTCGGAGCGATAGCGTAAAAGAAAATGCTCAACATTTCTCCATTCCATCTATCTTGTTCGGCAGGCAAATCATGGAACGGGCCTTATTGATGGTTACCCACTAGAAACAGATTCGCTGAAATATTGCATCAAATTTCAATCGTAGAAAGTTTTTTGCTTCTTTATTCCTATTAAATTTGTGATCAAATGTTCTCCAAAAAGCAGCTTCACCAAATTTAGCTTTTATTTAATTTTGAAACTTGCCTCGTTTAGACTCTTCATTCAGTGCTTGCGGGAGTGATGCATAGTATTGTGCCTTTGTTATCTTCAATATTTTTATTAAAATTGTCGGTGATATAAATTCCTACTAATTAATATTTATTACTCTTAATATGTCTAAGATGAAATCAAATGTATGGAATTATTTTGCTCGAAAAAGCAAAGATGAAGCACAATGTCAGAAAATAATGAAGTCGTCTGGAGGATCTACATCATCTTTGATGTTGCATTTAAAGAAAATGCAAATGCATCAGATTGACATTAAACAAGATAACAGTGAACCTCCCGTAAAAATGGTAAGAACATTAGAAAACTTTATCATTAAAAAATCTATGGAAGAAGAGATTTCAAAATTAGCTGCTTTAGATGGATTTTCTTTTAATTCAATTGTCAAGAGTGAGTTTATACAATCAAGCCTTCACCTTCAGAGAAATAAATATGATAAATTACCACCAGCCTCAGTGAATGGAATTAAAAATATGGTTCTGAATTATTATAAAACTAAGAAAGAAGAACTCATTCAGCATTTCAAAAATTCATAGGTTTTGGGTGCACGGTATTCATTGACTCTAGACGAATATACGTCTATACAAAATAAAAGGTATATGAATATAAATGTGCATTCAAAAGCCAATCTTTGGTCGTTAGGTCTTATTGAGATTAATGGTTCACTTGATAGCAGAAGAACTGAGCAAATTGTGAATGGACACTTGAAGGAATTTGGTTTGAACTTGGATGAGCATATTGTTGATTGCACCACCAATGGAGCATCAATGATGATTAAGTTTGGCAAGTCATCATCAACGCCTAATCATCAACAATGTATAGCCCATTGTATACATCTGTCAGTTATAGATGTACTTTATGAAAAAGCAATCAATTATGGTGCCACAGTCTCATGAGTCTCCCAAAGAATATGAAGAAAATGAAAATAATGAAGAAAGTAGTGATGATGAAGAAGTTGAAGAAAGACAGCAAGGCATGCTTTATCAAACCGACTTTACCGATGAGCTCATTTATTTCTTCAATCCAATGGCCAATATTGCACAAACTATTAACAAAGTCAGAAAAATTTGCAAGCTTTTTCGAAAATCGCCTACCAAAAATGACATATTACAAAATTTTGTTAAAGGAAAATTTAATGGGAAAGAATATAAACTTATATTAGATTGAAAGACTAGATGGGATAGCACATTCTATATGATTGAGAGATTTTTGAAATTGAAAAATTGCATTCCAAATACTCTATGTGCAGTACTATCAACTGAAGCTGTCTGACGATGACTGGAAAACACTTGAATTGCTATGTGAAACTTTGCAACCAGTTGAAATGATTCTGAAGGCTATAACCTCAGATGATACAGACTTACTTAAAGCAGAGTCTTCAATAGAATTTCTGCTTGCTAAGCTTGATACAGCAGAAAACCCATTTGCTTTAAAGTTTCGCCAAAGCCTTTTGCAGCGTTACAATGCAAGACGAAATTGCCAAACTGTGGCTTTGCTGAGCTATCTACACAACCCCAAAAAGTTTAGGTAAGAAGATTCAGGTTCAAGGAGTTTTGATTTTCCAAGTAAGCAAGTTTTGAAAAAGCATGCTGAAGAAATTTATCAGAGATTATTTGCAAAACATTCCGAAGAAGTCTTAGCATTGAATGAAGAAACTGAAAATAAACGAACTGTTCTTTTAGAAGAAAACAAAGACTCGTCTAGTTCCGATGTTGGAGATACACTCATGCGAGAGTATGATAGTGTAATAAAGAGATTAACTGAAGAGCCTTCAAAATATCCGAGTGAATTGGAAATCAGCAATGAATTTAAATTTTGGAGGTAACTAGCAGTAGAAGTGAAAAGCTGGAGAAAGTTTATAGAGCACTGCTGACCATTAAACCAAAAAGTGTCCAATCTGAGAGAGTGTTTTCGATCACTGGTCTCTTTAACACAAAAATAAGGTCAAGTCTATCAGTAAAAATGCTTAATATTCTGTGTTTTTTAAAGGATCATTTTCAGAAAAAAGCTGAGCAATAAATAGGAAAGTAATTTCCCAAGCTGTTTTTTTTTTCACATTATTTTTATTTATTTATTATTATTATTATAGGGCTTATTATTTTTTTTGTTTACTATACGAGAAGATAGTTTTTATTCAAAGGATTTGAATACAATTTGTAATTTTGTATAATCTGAAGCTGATTACTTTTATGGAGTATTTTAATTTTTTTATTTTTTTTTACTATAAGAGGTGATAGATTTTGTTTAAAAGATTTGATTACGATTTGTACAATCTACCCAAGATAAAATAAATACCTGTGTTATAAGCTTTTAATTATTTTCCCTAAGTCTGAGAAAATCGGTTTTAAGAGCAAACTTCTGTTAAACTCGGTTTTGAAATTTCTCGGTTTTATGCAAGCCCTATTCACAACGTCATAGATACAGCAGAGTGGTTTTTCAAAGGAATGAATTTAGGTAGTCACTTTAGACCATGTAGTCTCCCTGAACATAAAATCATGGGATTGCCTACTGAAAACGACTTTGCATTACAGATCTCTCAACTGCAGTTAATGGACGAAGGTAAATATCAGTGTCAAATCAAAACAAGTAATGGGTGGCCAGTTAGGGTTAAATTTAAAAGTGTCTGCAATTCTGCCCAGACATGATAGGAGGGAGTATATGATGAGAGCCTTGTCAATCAATTCAGCACTAGTGAGATCATGCAAAGTTCATGTGGTAGAATTTTGTCAGCGTAGTCTGTGCTTGTTGACAGGAAAGATTGCTTCTACAGGGAAGAGATAAACTTAAGAGGAGGTATCAAAATGTTCGTACCCTTAAATACTCTCTATGTATAGTAAAACATTTCTCTTTTTGCATGAAACCACGATTCCACTTCACTGATGATTTCCTAAGACGAATCAAAGCACTGTCCATGCAATGGACTCTTCATTTCTGAAAACAAGAAGTCTGATGGTGCTAGATCAGGAGAATAGGGTGGGTGCTGCAGTAGTTAAAAGCATTACACATATCCAACAGTTTGTGAGAACACTGAATTTGACATTGCTTCTGCAAAGATGTCATCAATCTTGGAACCCATCGTTCGGAGACCTTAAACATGTGCAGATGGTCATGTAAAATTCTGTGGGCAGACTCATAACTAATTCCCACTGCATTTGCGATGAAAGGAATTGTCACACGTCTGTCACTCAGAACCAGCTGCTCAACTATTGCAACTATCTCACTGTCTGTGGACATTGATGGCCTTCCTTCTCTTGGCTCGTCAAAGACACTTGTACAACCAAACTGGAACTTTTGTTACCACTTTTTTATAGTGTCATAGGATAGACAATCCTGCCCATACACAGCTTTAATTTCTTCATCAATTTCCTGAGTTATCTTGCCCTGAAAATGCAGAAACTTGATCACTGCTCGATACTCCACTTTCTCAACCATAGCTTCCTTCCTCAGCTTCCAGGCTCTGGTGTATGATCACCTAGAGAAATGAAATTTCACATGTTATTTATTGAATATGTAGACAACTTATATTAAAAACGACATCTTCCTACTGATGTTTTATCTAGGTCTGCGTATGAAATTTTTGATACCCATTGTAAATAGAAAGAGAGCAAGACTATTTGCTGATGCTATCGAGGCAGTGTTAGGTGGGTTGGAAAACTTCAAGCATTGGGGGGGATTCACAGACATATAGATTAACAGTAGACACAGGCAGAGGTGAAATTGATTATTGTGCCGCTTTTATTGGAATGACAAGCAGCCTGGAAAGTAAGGTACTGGGAGTCATTATGGAACAAGTAAATGCACGTGTTGTGTTAGGGTAACTAAGAGTAAGAACAAGTGCATGTATACTTGCATAAACACAAATGCTAGGATTATAGTAAATAAATCTGATGAATTTGAGGTACTGGTGAAGGCATCAAAGGCGAATGTTGTTGAGATATCAGTGACGTGGTATAACACAGAGATAAGGAATGCAGAATTGGAATTTGGGGATCACAATGTTTACAGAAAGGATAGACGGGGTAGAAGGGGAGGAGGGATGATTCTGTTAGTTAAGAAACACATAAAATCTAAGGAAGTGCATAAAACTGACATGGGTAGACAGTGCAGTGTCCACCCATGTTACACCAAAAAGTGTCACACCAAAATGACTCAGTGTTGAGTTATTTTGGTGTGACATAAGTACTGGGAAAACCAAATTGAGAGTAGGAGTCTGTTATAGGACTAATGACTCTGATGAGTACAACAAGCAACTGTATAGGGAAATAGAGTAGGCCAGTAAATCAAATTGTCTTATAATGGGGGATATTAACTTCCTAGATATAGATTGGAAATTGACGGTTGGTCACATACACACTAGCAAGAGTTTTGTTGATTTATTGGATGACAGTTTTTGGAGCAGCATGTTCGAGGCAACCAGAGGGAGTAATACTCTTGATCTGATTATCAGTAGTGATTCTTCATGAATTAAGAATCTGCAGATAAACGAACTACTAGGAGGTAGTGATCACAGTGTATTGATGTGGGATTTACTTAAAGATGTAAGTAACTTCAGGAGTAAAGGGAGGGGGTTTTTGCTTTTGCGAAGGTGACTACAGTGGTCTCAGAGATTATTTAAATTCCACACAGTGGGATCAACTGATGATGTTAAAAAAGGCAAATTCTAAATGGGAAGCCCTCAAGGAATTAACCTTGGAAGCCACCAGGCTTTTCATACCAACTAAGAAATACTGTTCAAGGTTTAGGCCTAAATGGATTTCAGATGAATTAATGAAACTCGTGACAGAGAAGAAAAATGCATGGGACACATAAATTATCAGGAGACACAGATGTCTGTGGTAGATATAAGATAGTCTGTAATCAAGTCAAAAAGGACACTAGTCCAGCAAAGACGGATTACGAGAAATCTTGCGCAAAGGATGGAAAGAAAAACAGTAAAGACTTCTTTACTTAAGTAAACTCTAAAGGGAAGGAAATGAATCAGTTTGGTCCACTTGACATCAACGGTTCGTTTGTTGATAAAACTGCTGAGGTAGCTGACAACCTAATTGAGTATTTTGCATCTACACTCACAGATGAGGAATCCCATAGGGAAGTGGAAGCCAGAAGCTTATCAAACTCTGGCAGGGAGCTAAATGATTTTGTAATAAATGAGAGCAAAGTGGAGGAGAAATTGTTGAAATTGAATATAAGAAAGGCACCTAGGGTGGATGGGATCTATCCAGTTATATTAAAGGAAGCAGCAAGGAAGTAAAAAAAACCATGAGGCATAATTATAAGGGCATCTTTAGACTCAAGGGAGGACCCAGAGACTTGAGATGTGCAAATGTATTCCCAATTCACAAAGGGGAATCAAAGGATAACACGAGTAATTACAGACCTGTTAGTTTAACTTCTGTTCCAATGAAAATAATGGAGTGTCTGGTTAAAGAAGCAATGCAGGATCATCTAGACAAGGTTGCAGTTATAGTTCAGACACTGCATGGGTTTGTTAAGGGGAAGACTTGTCTGACAAATCTGATTGGATACTATGATGTGGTCACAAAGGAACTGGATGCAAAAAATTATTTTGATATCATACACTTGGATGTCAGATAAGCTTTTGATACTGTTGTACATGGAAAACTACTGTACAAATCCGAGTAGTATGGCATTAAGGGCAAGTTGATGCAATGGATAAAGGAATGGTTGAGTGGGAGATGACAGAGAGTGCTAATCAGTGGACACTGCTCTTCGTGTACTAATTTTATTTTATTAGATGATATGAAAGTTGGCAGAGCTGTTAATGACAATAATGGTAGTACGCTACAGCAATGGGATCTAGAAAAGTTGAGCAGATGGGCTGAGAGGTCGCAACTAAAGTTTAAATCGACAAGTAAAGTACTGCATATGGGTAGCAGTTAACCCAGAGTAAAGTACCAAATGGGTGGACTACAGTTCAAGATAGCAGAGAATGAAAAGGACCTGTGGCTAATTGTGCAGTCAGAAATGAAGCGTTCTGATCAGTGCAGACAGGCTCCAAGAGTTGCTCATGGTGTCTTGTCAATGATATGCAGACATTTTGCTAACAAGGATAAATTGGTGATTGCCCCTTGTAAAAGGCAATGGTCAGGCCACACCTTGAGTACTGCATACAGGTCTGGAGGCCTCATTTTAGGAAGGATGTAAAGCTGCTGGAATGAGTACGGAGAAAGGAATGAGAATGGTGAATGGAACAAAAGGTTGTTGTTACCAAGGAAAGCTAGGCACCTGCAAGGTGATCTAATTGAGGAGTGTAAGGACTTGAATGGTTTGAGCAAGCTCAATGCTGATGGGATTCTTCATCTTGTTCAGATTACTCATCTGAGGGGTCATAAATTCAAATTGGGGTAAGACAATTGCAGAATAGATGTGCGGAAATTTGCTTTTAGCCAGTGGGTAGTTGATAGTTCAAATAAGCTTCCATGCGTTAGCATTAGCATAGGCACACGATGCAAGAAAGCAAGCATCAGTCAAAAAATAATAAATAAAATCCCTTCTCATCTCACCAATCCACTCACTCCAAATGTTTGTTTAGTTCTGCCCTGAATTTATTTAAGCTATAAACTTCTACAATGAAAGATGTAAGTTTCTTCCAGCAATCAACCACCTGCTGGCTAAAGGTAAACTTCTGCACATCTATCCTACAACAGGCTTTCCTCAATTTGAAGTTATGCCCTCTCAGGCAATTATTCTGAGCAAGAGGAAGCATCCCATCAGCATTGAACATGCTGAAACTATTCAAACCATTCAAGCATGCTCAAACCATACACCTCAATCAGATCACCTTGCAGATGCCTAGTCTCCAGACACTGTTGTAGTGGAGGTCAATAACTTAAATAAGTTCAATGCAGAAGTAGGCAAACATTTGTATTGGATGAATGGGTATAATGGGAAGTTTTTTTTTTTTTTTTTTTTTTTGGATGATGCTATATAAGCTTGCTTTCTTGCATCCTATGCTTCTACTAATTTTTTTTTTTTCTATAAAAACCCCAAACACAAGAGGTATTAGAACCTATAGTACTTAGTACTGTGTATGGGTTGGAAGTTGAGAAGATGAAAGAAGATATTTGTTAACATTAGACTTGAACATCTGCAGACTGTAATTTTCAGGAAATATGTATGAAGGAAGGTTGTCCCAGAAAACGGCAGTTGAATGAATAAACGAGAAAGATGAAAAGTTTGTTCTGTGAGTTTGAAGTTGGACATTAAATGGATGTTGTATGGTGGCGGCACGTGTTCGGACCATTTTGAAAGAGAGAGCGGGAATTATAGAAGCCAATTCAGAAGAACAGTGCATATGGAAGCATCTGTAGAAAATGCATGCAGCAGAAACAGTACGTCTATGAGACAGTGAATGGAGAGACTCTGTTAAAGATGAGTAATAATAAATTAACCTAACTGCACTCTTCTGCATGGAATCTAGAAGCCTGAGAGAGGTTTTGTTCCCACAGCCCCAGATGTGGAAACAATATTCCCTGGTAGGGCGGATTTGCGAAAACTCCAAACACGAAAGGTATTAGAGCCTATTAGCACCATGCATGGGTTGGAGGTTGAGAAGATGAAAGAAGATATTTGTTGACATTAGACTTGAACTTTTGTAGATTTCAATTTTCAGGAAATACATATAAAGGAAGGTTGTTGCAGAAAACAGAAGTTGAATGAATAAAATGAATAAAGGGAGGATTTGCGATTTGTATAGAGTGAACAGCTGTTTGGAAGAAAATTAACGCTGAGAACGAAAGAGAAAACCAAGTTTTTTAGATGTAGAGGAAGCAATATTTGTAATGTGCTTGTGCCAAGAGAGATTAGAAGTCAGGGAAATCCTCAAAAGAGATATAATATTTTGCCTAAAAATTGGATTGTCACCAAAGATAAGCATAGGAGCAGAAGAATCCTTTTTCTGAGATATAAGACAGGATGGAGTTTTAGAAGGATGGAAATCAACTAAGTTGTCTTTGGCCCACCTGGAGATCGGCATTTAAGGAACTGGTAGCGAATATTCGAGAAGTTGAAGCTGATTGAGCATGGCAGGGTTTCTCAAAATGGAAAGTGGAATGCAATGTACTATCATCGGCAAAACTATGGATAGGATTTCCAGTCAATGGAAGAAGTTTATACAAGAGGAGAAGAGTGAGAAGACAGAGAGACATCTACCATCACTCTCATTGAGCAGTCAGAAAGAAAACTGGATAAACAATTACAAAAAACAATTGGCAAACCATAAGATGGAAGCTTGTTTAGAAGACCTTTATGACAAACACGAAAGTCTTTGAGATGTCAAGAGCAACTGCTTGTGTTTCACTGAACTTTTCCATTGTATTTGTCCATAAATGGGTAACATAAGCCAGAATATCACCAGTGGAGCGACACTGACGGAATCCATACTGGCGATCATTGATCAGACGGAAGGGTTCTAGGTAGTTTAAGAGTTGGCGGTTAATTGATTTCTCCATTACTTTAGAAAGAGTAGAAGTAATTGCAATGCGACGATAATTGGATGGGAGGGATTTGTCACCCTTTTTAGGAATTGGCTGGATATGACCAATTTCCAAGCAGAAAAAAACACCTTTGGAATAAGAAAGTGAAAAAAGTCAGCAAAGAACAGGAGTAGGTTCATGAGCACAGGTTTTGTAAACAAGTGGAGAAATATCATCAGGACCTGGAGCTTTCTTAGCATCGAGATTCATCAAAATCCTTTTGATGGAAGAGCACAGGAGACATTGAATGGAGCCTGTTGGGAATGGTGGAGGTGTTTTATCAAGATCATTAATACAAGAGTTGGAAGAAAAATGGGATGCTAGCAGGTCAGCTTTATCCTTGGCTGAAGTGACAATAGAACCAAATGGTTTTGACAAAGATAGGTGCAGAGACTAGCAAAGTTGCAGCTAATAGCTTTGGCAAGAGACCAGAATGCTCAGCTCCATTAGGGCAAGAAGCAGGTTTTCTACTGTTAGTCTATTCAAAATCTAGTTTGGAATGATTAATAACAGTTTTACAATTATTGTGAGCTTTGGTGTAGGCAGAAAATGAAAGTGAACAATTGGAAACAAGCCAATTAAGATATGCGCAACATTCTTCTCTTGAACAGCCTTAGCACATTTATTGGAAAACCAGGGTTTAGATAAAGGACAAAGGTTTTGACAAAGGTGGTCGCAGAGTTCAGCAAAAGTTGTGGCCCATAGCTTTGGCAAGAGATCAGAATGCTTGGCTACCGTTAGAGCAAGAAGCAAGGTTTCTACTCTTAGCCTGTTCAAAAATATAGTTTGGACTGATTAATAACTGCTTTATAATTGTTGCAAGCTTTGGTGTAGGCAGAAAATGAAACTGAAAATTGGAAACAAGCCAATTACGATATGCAAAGTTCTTCTCTTGAACAACAAAGGTTTAGATAAAGGACGAGATTTTAAAGTGGAGTGTGGAATAAAGGATTCCATTCCTACAAGAATAATTTCACTGACACGATCTGAGCAAACGTTGATATCAGAAGTTTTGAAACAGTAGTCAGACCAAGGAAATGAAGAAAAGTAATCTCGCAGGTCATCCCATTTTGCATTCTTTAGCATTAGCATTAGTAGAGGCATTTGATGCAAGAAAGCAAGCTTATGCAGCATCAGCCAAAAAAAAAAAAAAAAAAAACCCACTTCCACTTCACCCCTCTGTTCGTTCAAATTACCTGTCCAGCTGAGCCTTAAACTTATTTAGGCTATCAACCTCCACTACAAGGGATGGAAGTCTGTTCCACCAACCAACCACCCGCTGGCTAAAGGCAAATTTCCGCACGTCTATCCTACATCTGTCTTTCCTCAATTTGAATTTATGCCCTCTCAGGTGATTTTTCTGAGCTAGAGGAAGAATCCCATCAGCATTGAGCATGCTTAAACCGTTCAAGGCTTTATACACCTCTATCAGATCACCTCGCTGGTGCCTAGTCTCCAGACACTGTAATTTGCAAAACTTAAGCCTTTCTTCGTAAGAGCACCCCTTTGTTCCATTCACTAATCTTGTTGCCCTTCTCTGTACTCGTTCCAGCAGCTCTACATCCTTCTTGAAATGAGGCCTCCAGACCTGTATACAGTACTCTAGGTGTGGTCTGACCATTGCCTTATACAAGGGAATAATCATTTCCTTATCCCTGCTGGAAAAATTCCTGTATATCATTGACAATACTCCATGAGCTACTCTTGCAGCCCGTCTGCACTGCTCAGAGAACTTCATATCTGCCTGCACAACCACCCCCAAGTCCCTTTCATTCTCTACCACTGTCAGTGTAGTACCACATAGTTGATACGTTGCTCTGGGGTTGCTGTTTCCCACGTGTAGCACTTTACATTTGTCAATGTTAAACTTCATTTGCCACCTCTCAGCCCATCTGCTCAACCTTTCCAGATCCTGTTGCAGTAGCATAGTGTCAGTATTGTCCTTGACAACCCTGCCAACCTTTGTATCGTCTGCAAACTTGGACATTAAGCTTGATATACCATCATCAATATCATTTATAAATAAAGAAAACAATAATGGACCCAACACTGAGCCCTGAGGGACTCCACTAATAACATTAGTCCACGATGAGCAGTGTACATTGATTACCACTCTCTGTCTTCTCCCCCTCAACCACCCCTTTATCCAAAGCAGCAATTTGCCTCCAATGTCACACTGCTCCAATTTGTGTAGCAGTCTTCCATGTGCAACAGTATCAAAAGCCTTTCTAAGGTCCAAGTATATAATATCAAAGCTATTCCCTGCATCCAGTTCTTTTGTGACTGCATCATAGTATCCAATCAAATTTGTCAGGCAAGACTTCCCCTTAACAAAACCATGCTGTGTCCGAGCTATAACTGAAGTCTTGTCTAAATGATCCTGCAGTGTTTCTTTAACCAGTGCCTCCATTAATTTTCCTGGAACAGAAGTTAAACTCACAGGTCTATAATTACTTGTGTCAGCCTTTGATCCTCCTTTGTGAATTGGGGTCACGTTTGCACATTTCCAGTCTATGGGTACCTCCCCTGAGTCCAAGGAAGCTCTCATAATTATGGCTAAGGGTTTGCTTACTTCCTTTGCTGCCTCCTTTAATATAACTGGATAGATCCCATCCACCCCGGGTGCCTTTCTTGTGTTTATCTTCAACAGTTTCTCCTCCACTTTACTCCCAGTTATTTCAAGATTCTGTAGCTTACTACTAGAGTTAAATACACCTCTGGCATTCCCCTCGCTGAATAACTCCTCATGTGTGAATGTCGATGCAAAATATTCATTTAGTTTGTTAGCTACCTGAGCAGGATCATCAACACTTGACCCATCAATATCAAGTGGACCAATCTGATTCATCCCCTTCCTTCTAGAGTTTACATAAGTAAAGAACTCTTTTCTGTTTTTCTTTGCATCCCTTGCCAAGGATTTCTCGTAATCTGCCTTCGCCTGCCTAACCTCCTTTGTAACTTGGTTGCATATCAACCAAGTGTCATGTGTTAATTTGTAAGTATCCCATGCATTTTTCTTCTCTGCCATATGCCTCATTAGTTCATCTGACATCCATTTTGGCCTAAACCGTGAACAATATTTCTTAGTTGGTATGTAAAGCCTAGTAGCTTCCAAGATAAGTTCTTTGAATGCTTCCCATTTTGAATTTGCTGTTGGTAACATCATCAGTTGGTCCCACTGTGTAGAATTTAAATACTGTCTCAGTCCATCGTAGTCGCCTTTACGGAAGCAATAACCCTTCCCTTTACCCCTAATGGTAGTTACCTCTTTGAGTAAATCCCACTTCAGCACACTGTGATCGCTGCCACCTAGTGGTTCAATCTTGTAATGCCAAACAATACAAGATTGGGAATAGCAATGAGATAAAGGCTCCACTGCAGAACAGACAATTATCAAGTTGTGATCTGAAGTGTCTAAAGGATCACTCACTTCGACTATGTACTTAGAAGGGTTGTTTGTGAGAAAAAGATCAAGAATGTTGGCCGTATGGTTAGGAAAGTCCGGTATTCTGGGAGGAAAATGAATAGTCTGTGCGAGGTCATTATTAATTGCAAAAGCCTCAGAATCTCGACCAGCTAGATCGGTGCGACTAGAAAATGGAAGCCAGCTGGAGTTGTGAACGTTAAAATCACCAAGGAAAATTACCGCACTTTTAGGAAAGTTGGACTGGAGAAAGTCAAGTTGCAAAGAGAGGAAGTCAGAGATCTCCAAGTGATTAGAGAAGTTGGAAGAACATTAGAGACAACAGATGAATTTGACACAATGAGGTAGAGAGATTTTAAGCCAAAGAAGATCGAAAAGAGGAGATTCCAAATTACCAAGTCTCTGACAGGGAATATTGGAACAGACATATGCACAAGTACCACCTTTGAGGCAAAAGGAATCATAGAGTGAATAATTTGGGCAACTGAGATGAGCAGTAGTTGAATCAACCAATAACTGAGATTCTGTCAGAAAAAGCACATGGGGTTTGGCAGACTGCAAGTGGAAATGGACATCGTTGAAATTAGAATTGAGACCACATATATTTGTGAAATGAAGTAGGAAGTGTTTGGTAGGTTTAGATCTTTTCGCAAATAAACTTACTCTGTTAGTTTGACAATTCAAGGTGTATTCAAAAGTAAGAAATAGTGGGGGGGGGGACATGCTGTATAAAGTAATGAAATTTTTGGATATGGCGTACACATGGTAAGAATATACCCAGATCCTTGACATAACATGGCCTTGACAATGCTCCCCGCATACACACTACTCGGACTCTCTCCAATCACTATCTGGCAGAATAGAGGTAGCAAGATTATACAATAGCTGATCCGGAAGCCTCCTAAAGAGTTACCAATAGGTTCAGTCAGGTGTACTAACTAGCAGCCTGCCTGCAAACACTGTTTTAGTGCTGTACCCTCAAAATGTAAGGAAGTTTGGATTTCGCCATGGTGTTCATCATAACCTCAACAGACATAAGTCATACTGCAAGATGGACGAGATGGGGAAGGGTATATTGGAGGTTAGCTCTGGAGACACATGGGTTCCACCTCTTCAAGCCTCCAATAAGCAAAGTGGTGGTATTGCACTGGTTGATGAGAGTCATCTACCATCTAGTACTGCCTGGTAACACAGAGGGGCGTCATTCCTCCACGTGATGTGGGTGCTACACCTCGACCCCTGCGTACGTTGGTTCATACCTGGATGGTCACCCACAGTGTGCTTGCGCATGGGGGTTATACCCAGGATTACTAACAGTCCCACCATCGTGAAGGTGTAAGCAGAGGATTTGGCTGTCACAGACCATCCGAACTTCACCGAAATTGGGTCCACTTGACTTGAGTGTCACCCGAATATCAGTTCCATCAGCATTTTAGACTCCCAGATTGCAATTACAGCTTGTCTGTCATATCTGAGAGAATGTCTACAACAATCTCAAGGACCAAATGCTAATCCTAAACTATAAAAGGTTCAGGACAAGCAATTCAGGAATTATGTCTGATAAAATAAGAATAAACATGTTTGAAATCGGTAATTACTTTGTCGTTGGAATATGATAAGAAAGCATTTTCATGTATCGCAAATCATATTACTTACTCTTGTCCCATGACGATTCCAATAAAGGTAATAGTAAAATATAAGCCGAGTGTTACCATAATGGCCACATCTTAAATTGCATGCAAGCATGAACAGTTTTAAGTTAAAATGTGAGGCTATAGGAAATCTTGCTGTCTTCCTATAACAATTGTTTAGAGAAGGAAAACAGTTGGTAAAAGAAGGGAATTGCACTTTTGTGGTATGAAATGAATTAGGAACAGCTTAAGCCTCTTCTGTGTTATCAGTATGATTGGGCCTATTTTGAGAACCAAAATTAATAAATCATAATAATAGAGGGTTACCCAGTATTATTGCAGCATGATATTATGGGTAATCCACTACATTTAGTGAAATGGTATTTTGAAGATAAGCTCATATAGAGTGGCATTGTTACCACTAATTATCCCTAAGATGTTGCTTCAGATTTTGGGCCATTACGCATGTACAGGGGAAAATCCTGGATATCCCTATATTGTTATTTTAGTTTTTAGGAGCATTAGCAACTAAGGCCATATTGCTCCGAGATATGCGGTGGTCATTCCCTGACCTTTCCGCATCCTCCGTATTTGGTGGTGACGGGCTCGAACCCCGGTCTACCTGGATATCCCTCAGTGAAATTTTAAGCATTGGTTTAAGGACCACCTGAATGTGAGTGCAGAATGTGCCCAGCAAGTTTAGGGGATAATGAATAACTTCAAGGCATGTTTAAAATGTCCCACTGATGGGCAAGTCTTTGACAACTCATTTAGAAGTACAAGGCGTTCAAGAGACAAGTAGTATTCTTATTATTGAATTTGTTCAGAATAAGGATTTTCAGTTATCAATGTCATGCATGGAACTTATGGATCACTTGAAGTTAACCATACATTAGAAAGTTATTGGTCAAGGGAAACTTTATACTTTACTCTGGGAATACCAGCTACAGTCTTGACCTTAATAATACTAGAGGTCTTAATAGAAAAATTGCACTGTAGTAGTAGTAGTGGCATGTGATGCAAGAAAGCAAGTGTATGAGCTTATGCAGCATCAGCCAAAAAAAAAAAAAAAAAAAATCACACCATTTCCTCCAAATGCCTGTCCAGTTCCTCCTTAAATTTATTCAACCTATCAACTTCCACAACGACAGATGGAAGTTTATTCCAGCAATTAACCACCCGCTGGCCAAAGGCAAATTTCCGCACATCTATTCTGCATCTGTCCTTTCTTAATTTGAATTTATGCCCCCTTAGGTTCATAATCTGAACAAGTGGAAGGATCCCATCAGAATTCAGCGAGCTCAACCCATTCAAGGCCTTATACACCTCAATCAGATCACCGCACAGGTGCCTAGTCTCCAGCCACTGCAATTTGCAGAACTTAAGCCTCTCTTGGTAAGAGGATCCCTTCATTCCCCTCACCAATCTTGTTACCCTTCTCTGTACATGCTCAAGCAAATCTCCATCCTTCCTAAAATGAGGCCTCCAGACCTGTACACAGTACTCAAGGCGTGGCCTGACCATTGCCTTATACAGAGGGATAATCACCTCCTTTTCCCTGCTAGCAAAATTCCTATATATCATTGACAAAGCCCCTTGACCTTCCCTGGCAACCTGTCTGCATTGCTCAGAAAACTTCATATCTGACTGCACAATTACTCCCAGGTCTTTTTCATTTTCTACCACCTTAAGAGTAGTACCACACAGTTGGTATGTTTCACTGGGGTTACTTCTACCCATATGCAGTACTTTGCATTTGTCAAGTTTAAACTTCAGTTGCCACCACTTCTTAGCCCATCTGCCCAAATTATCTAGATCCTGTTGCAGTAGCACGCTGCCAATACTGTCATTAACAACCCTGCCAACCTTTGTAACATCTGCAAACTTTGACATTAAGCCTGATATACCTTCATCAATATCATTGATAAATATACAAAACAACAGTGAACCTAACACTGAACCCTGTGGGACTCCACTAATAACATTAGTCCACAAAGAGCAGCACCCATTGATTACCATCCTCTGTCTTCTCCCACTTAACCATCCTTTTAGCCATTGTAGCAACTTACCCTTAATACCATTCTGCTCCAATTTGCACAATAGTCTTCCATGCGCAACAGTGTCAAAAGCTTTCCTGAAATCCAAATATATGATATCAAAATTATTTTTTGCATCCAGTTCCTTTGTAACCACATCATAATATCCTATCAAATTTGTCATACAAGACTTTCCCTTAACAAACCCATGCTGTGTCTGAATTATTGCTGCAGTCTTGTCTAGATGATTCTGCAATGCATCTTTAACCAGTGACTCCATTATTTTACACGGAACAGAAGTTAAAGTAACTGGTTTGTAATTACTTGTGTCACCCTTCGATCCCCCTTTGTGAATTGGGGATACATTTGCACATCTCCAGTTCGTGGGAACCTCCCCTGGGTCCAAGGATGCTCTCATAATTATGGCTAAGGGTTTGCTTAGTTGCTTTGCCGCCTCCTTTAATATAACTGGATAGATCCCATCCTCCCCAGGTACTTTTCTTATGTTTAACTTCAACAATTTCTCTTCCACTTTGCTCTCAGTTATTACAAAATCATTAAGTATCCTGCTACAATTTGATAACCTTCTGCCATTTTCAAACCTTAATAATTCTTCCTGTGTGAATGTAGATTCAAAATACTCATTCAGTTTGTTTGCTATCTGAGCAGGATCATCAACAGTCGAACCATCGATGTCAATGGACCAATCAGATTCATCCCCTTTCTTTTAGAGTTTATATAAGTAAAGAAATCCTTGCTGTTTTTCTTAGCATCTTTTGCCAAGGATTTCTCATAATCTGCCTTCGCCTGCCTAACCTCCTTTGTGACGTGATTACAGACTAGCTTATATCTGCCATAGGCTTCCGAGTCGCTTGATAATTTATATGCATCCCATGCATTTTTTTTCTCTGTTACTAGTCGCATTAGTTCATTTGATAACCATTTATAGGCCTAAACCTTGAACAATACTTCTTAATAGGTATGAAACTTTTAGTAGCACCCATGATTAATTCCGTGAATGCTTCCCACTTAGAATTTACTATTGGTAACATCGTCAGTTGATCCCACTGTACAGAATTTAAAAACTTCCCGAGACCACTGTACTCACCTTTACGGAAGCAAAAACCCTTTCCTTTACCCATGATGGTAATTATATCTAAGTAAATCCCACATCAGTACACTGTGAGCACTGTCACCTAGTGGTTCCTTTATCTGCAAATTCTTAATACACGAATGATCACTGCTGATAAATAGATTATGAGTATTACTCTCTCTGGTTGCCTCTCGAACGTGGTGTTGCAGAAAACAATCATCCAATAAATCCACAAAAGTCTGACTAGTATGTGAGTGACCAACTCACAAGTTCCAGTTAATATCTGGGAAGTTAAAATCCCCCATTATAAGACATTCCGATTTACTAGCCCACTCTATTTCTCTGTACAATTGTTCATTGTACTCATTCGAGTCATTAGGCCTATAACACACTCCTACTCTTATTTTTGCTTTCGCAGTGCTTATGTCACACCAAACTGACTCAACAGTGCACTGTTCATCTATATCATCTGGGCACACTTCTTTTGATTTTATGTTTTTCTTAATTAACAGCATAACACCTTCTCCCTTTCTATCCTGTCTATCCTTTCTGTACACACTGTACTCCCCAAATTCCAGTTCTGCATTCCTTCTTTCTGTGTGATACCACGTCTCTGCTATCCCAACAATTTCCGCTTTTGATGTCTTGACCAACACTTCGAATTCATCAAATTTATTTACTATACTTGTAGCATTGGTATACATGCTCCTATTGCTATTTCTAGTTACCCTAACACATCTCATATACCGACCTATTTCACGATGACTGCCATCCATCCCTGAAACTGCTAATAGAAGTTGTGCAAGAATCACCTTCACCTCTGCCTGCGGCTACTGTTAAACTATTAGTCCTTGTATCCCCTCAAACTAGCAGTTTTCCCACCCACCTAATACTGCCTCGATAGCATCAGCAAATATTCTTGCACCCTTTCTATTTAAGTGTATCCCATCCCTGTAGAAGCAGTCTCTCCTGTTAACAAGTACAGGTTGTGGAATTGTACCGATGCAAGGAATATGGATCAAATATATAATTCCTATCAGGTGTAAAACAGCAGAAAAGATAGAGAGGGAACTATAAATTGCATTGAGTTGGAATAATAAGTAAGGGTAGGCTACTACGGAACTATTAGTGTGCTTATCTAAGTGTTATTAATCCTTATAAATTCATAGTCAATATATACTTATATATTATTGCAGAAAAAAATATTGAACAAATGCCACAAAAGAAAAGGAAGAACAGTATTTCCTAGGAGACCTTTGAACCCACATAGCAGTTAAAGGACCCTATTGGAATTTCAGAAGGAAAACAAGATGAGAGAGATAATGGAAAAACCTTATAAATTAATTTTCACCAATGGTAATTTGGAAGAAACAAAAAATACAGTAATTTCTGAGAGTGATGAACAAGAAGAGTCAGACACATGAGATGTTCCGACTTCAGAACTAGGACTCTATCTGATGTGCTATCTTGATTTGGGAGGAGGACTGAATGGTGTAGACCTTTTTATGAAGGGAAGTCATTCTTGTGTATGTAATTGATGCATTACAGAACATTCCATCATTTATAACTTGGCAGTCTGTTTGGTATAACAATAGATCGTTAAACCTACCCAAAAAGAGAATAATCACCAGTAAAGAAGAGATCAAGCTGTAAAAATGACAGTTACTAATAAAGAGAAATAAGCTGAGAATGGGTAAACCCTACACCCATCGGCTTGAGGAAGATGTGTGCATTGTTTAATTTCAATTAAGCAAGATTACTCCAAGAAAATGTCATCTCCTATCAGTGTTAACTATATCAGTGCCACCATTGTTATGTGCAGTTCTTTTGACCTGAAAATTCATTTGGTACTTCATCAAATACTGTCTTCACCAACTGTGGACATGAAAATAACTGAGACCTATCGCCCAAGTGAATCCACTCCAGGAAAAGATGGTCAAGAGTGAAATAGGACTGTAAGCAACCTGTGACACTTCAAAACCCATACTGAAGTTCATGTGAGCATGTAACATTGAAGGAATTGTAAATTGGTTTATGGAAATATGTTAATCTCAAACATATAATTTGAATCTTACTTTTAAATTTGGTATAACTTGACTATGCTTTAAACTTACTAACTATAAAAAGTATATATGTTCTGAAAGAATATATACTATTAAATGTTCTCTTTTATGTTTTGTGTACTGTGCATTATACCTAATGAAGGATAATAAGAAAGAATGTGTGTGTGTGTGCACGCGCATGCGTGCGAGTGCCTAAGGAACAGAAGATTTGTGAACAAATGCCAAATGTCACACATAATTTTTTTAAAATTTATTTATCACGTGAATACCTTTTGCATGTAATGAGCATTCACACATATCAGGCATCATCCTTCTATTCCAAAAAAGCGATGAAGAGGGTTTGTTTAGAAGTCTTAGTCAGACGTCAGACATTCAACTAGATGCTGAGATTGAATAAACTTTAGGGGAAGCTTTGGGCTTAAAAAGGGGGCACTTGGAAGACTGGGGTGGGAGAAAGGTGATCATTGAAAAAGAGTTGCAGTGGTAAAAGAGTTCACAGAGAGCTGATGTGCTAGTCTTGCCCACAGCTGCTGCAGCCAAGAAGGCCTCCCAAGAGCATAGAAGGTGGATCAAGCTCCCAGAGATTCTGAGAAAAACTGTGACACATTCTAAAACTGGTAAGTGAGAACTTACTTAAATGAGTATAGTGAGAGAGAGAGTCTGAACTAATAGGAATGCATTAATATTTACTTATGAAAAATGACAATGGCCAAATGATTTTTTCCTAGTATTTTGTTCTATATATATATATATATATATATATATAGGAATGAAATAATGTTAAATTGTAAAAATGTAGAAGCCGTCCTGTAGTAAAATACCCGAAGCAATCCAAGAACAAACCGGACCCTACGCAACAATGGTTAAACATAAATATTAAGTTCAATAAAAAATATATACATATTAGCCAACCATGGGAAAAGATACTTTGCAAGGGACTTTGTCGAGGGCTAAACCCCTACAAAATACATAACCCATGGCTGGCAGAGCCATCAGTTTCTTTGTCATCTGCCTGTATAACAAGGACCAAAAGATGTCGATATGCACACATAAGTTAGGTATTAAAATAAAATAATATAATAAAATAGAAATTAAGTAGCTTATTAATAGTAATTTTGCAGAAGACAGGCTGGGTGACATTTAGCCCAACCGATAGCTGTAACAAAATAGTAAATAAGCAATGCTGAGAACCAAATAATCTGCTAAACATAATAAGCTAAATTAGCTAACAAAAGGAGAATGGAGATAAGGCTAGTAAAGTAATAGTACCTCAATCCCCCTCAAATTGCTCTAATAGTTCATGAAGTATGAAAAATAAGAATAAGATAGTTAAAAGTAAAAAGTGAAGGAAAAGTGTTTATACGACTGTACATAGGATGGTACCGGGAGCATAACTTCCCGACCCTATAAGAAAGGGATCCTGGTATAGTAAGATAATATCAGCAAAGCAGAGCCGGTAAAAAATGGTAATATATAACGGAAATATATCGAAAAATGGAATACCGGAATGGCTAATTCCTAATATAAATTCCTAAACGCCAAATAGGCAATATTCATAGTGAAAATGTTAAGGTTATAGGGAGTAGGATATACCCATGGTGAAAACAGAAACTGATGGCTCTGCCAGCCATGGGTTATGTATTTTGTAGGGGTTTAGCCCTCGACAAAGTCCCTTGCAAAGCATCTTTTCCCATGGTTGGCTAATATGTATATATTTTTTATTGAATTTAATATTTATGTTTAACCATTGTTGCCTAGGGTCTGGTTTGTTCTTGGATTGCTTCGGGTATTTTAAACTACAGGACGGTTTATTATATATTTAACGACGGATGTAATGTTCTATCTCAGATGGCATTAATCTGATTGGTTAATATTATCTTATAATATCCCAGTTCTACGCTTTAGTAATTATAATATCCCAGTTCTATGCTTTAGTAATTTGATTCTATATATATAGCATTAGCATTAGTAGAGGCATATGATGCAAGAAAGCAAGCTTATTCAGCATCAGCCAAAAAAAAAAAAAAAACCCTCTCCCATTTCACCCCTCCGTTCGTTCGAAATACCTGTCCAGTTGAGCTTTAAATTTGTTTAGGCTATCAACTTCAACAACAAGTGATGGAAGTCGGTTCCACCAACCAACCACCCGCTGGCCAAAGGCAAATTTCCGCACATCTATCCGACATCCGTCCTTCCTCAATTTGAATTTATGCCCTCTGAGGTGATTATTCTGAGAAAGATGAAGAATCCCATTGGCATTGAGCATGCTCAAACCATTCAAAGCCTTATACACCTCTATCATATATATATATCTTGTGTACTTACAATGAAATGAAACTAAAATTTATGCACTGAGTTAAGGTAATGGATGATAGGAATGCGATTATTTATGTATAATTACCATAGCAGCAGTAAGAATATTATTCAAACTTAGGCAGAAATATATTTCTTAATGAATGTATGTTTAAACCATTACTAGACCTAGGCTGAGATAGCCAAAAGATGATAATTTTTGAGGAAGGAAATTCTCTCTCTCCTCCCAAATATTTACTAATATTGTAACTTGTGTATCTTAAATAACTTGTGGTCTTAAATAAAGATGTGTTTGTTTTCTAAATGATTGATTCTCTGCTAATTCTCATCCATACCAAAATTAGGAACAAGATATATGTAAAAGATTACGGCAGCATTGAAGATGAAGCAACCAGAGTTGTGGAACCTTCGATAAAAACACAATGCCAATCCAAACTGTGGTATTCATGGGAAGCTCTTCCCTTGAATATTGAGGGCACAGAGATTGTGTAGTATTAACTGCTAAAAGCTCATTGGGGGAGGAAGGACAGCAGAAGCACCTCATGACAATGGAGCCTTGTAACATCCAAACACTGTCGCACTAACACTGGTGCTGTAACCTTACAATCCCTCCCCAACAGATAGAAAGTGGAAGAACTTTGTAAGGGTAGGTCAAAAATTAAACTGACTGACTTTCTGTCCTTTTCTGGGGGCATCAAGCCTCTTGATTGAAGTTTTGGGGACACCATCTCAAATGTAGGAATGATATTATATAGTAGGAGAGATTTGAGATCTGCTTTTATTTTGTAAATTTATATACTTTGATATTATTTTTTATTTTGTCATTATTTTTTCTATCTGGTGCAGCAAGTGCCTATGGCTTCCTTGTACTATATGGCTAATACTAAAATACTAGACTGTTTAATAAAGGTAGAGAGAGATATGGTGAAGACAAAAGGTTCTTTATGCATTTGTGAACAACTTAAAAAGATTATTTACAAGATTTACTTCATACTGTCATAAAAACAAATCACTTTGCAAAATGTCATAGTTAATTATTGTTCTTTGCACTTTAAGCTCTGTTTTTCACATTTCAGAATCAAAATAATGTAACTACACAGAATTTTTCATCCGAATTCACAGTTATTTTTACCCCTCTGTCCCGCACAGATGCAAAAATGTGTTTATAAACATTTCATACATATAACATGTATAACATGTTTCAATTCATTTCATATAATATTTATAACTATAATATGAACATTTTATTATATCATATTTTATAAATATAATATGAACAGTCATAATTTATAAACATTTTATACATATAACATGTATAACGCGTTTCAATTCATTTCATGTAATTCAATCTCAAATTTCATCTAAATTCATTTATTAAAATCCATTGTTATCAGTATTAAACCACGATTTATATATCAGATTTTATGCAATCAATTACTCACCTTAACACAAGATTTCCCTGGATGAGTTTCAACATAAAATCACTTGATTTCTCTGTCAGCTGAAATGTATGAGCTGAAAAACTTTTTGGGATTGGTAAATATCTTGTATTGGAAGCAGCCCTATAAAATTAAATAGATATTAGTATTAGTAGTGGCAAATGATATAAGAAAGCAAGGTTATAGAGAAACAGCTAAAAGAGAGCCAACACTTCCCACATTGCCTGGCCATCCCCCTTCTAACAGTTTTAGTTTTTTCTTGATTTTATTCAAACCACCCACTTCTACAACACCAGATGTAAGGTATTCCCAACAGCTGACCATCTGCTGGATGAAGGTACATCTACCCAGCAACTTTCGTTGCTGGGTAGATGTGCATTTACTGCCCACAGACTTTTGAATTTCATCTGTCCATCTCTGTTGTTATCTTCTTGGTTTGGTTTTCTTTTAGCTCCTCTTGGGTACCATTCTGTTATTTTCTTATTCCATCTGTCATCATGTCTTCGAGCTATGTGTCCTGTGCAAGTTCATTCCAGTTCTTTAGTTTTGATAAGAATATCCTTTACTCGAGTTCCATGTGTTTCTCTTTTATCTAACAGTTTGATTCCTAATATAATTCATTCCATTCTTTGCTGTGTAGTTTACAGCTTCTCTTCCATTCTTTTGGTGAGTGCCCAAGTTTCACTTCCATAAGTCATGGTGGGGAGTATACATTGGTTCATTATTTTACAGTATAGTTAGGGAAGCTACGTGGTTGTTTTCCATTAATGTTATTATTACATTAAAACCACTCTTTATACCATGTAAAAATTAATAATATAGTCTATTAGGCAGTATGCCTACATTACTATACATTAAGGTGACGTTTTGGGTATCTTACCAATACCCATCACCAGACCAAATTGTTGGGGAAACAGAAAATAGAAAGGATTACAAATTCGAATCTTTTTTTAGAATATTACAATTACAGTTAATAATATTACAATTACAGTTAATAATATTACAATTACAATTCGCAAATTATGGTTTTAAAGTATTAAGTTTTGAATTACCATTACAATAGAAAACAGGATCTCTAAGGTAATTACAAAGAGATTAAATTCTTACCTGCTGACAGACTTCTCTTGACGATACTCCCAAAAATCTGATGTGCATACAGGCCAGAGGTGCTGTCAGCAGTTAATTTATAGGAGGATTAACTCCATAGTCAATAGAATGATAGTACCAAGTTTTTATCTTGGATTCGGGGTTCTTAGAAGCCTGGGGTGACATTATCTTCCATACTCTTTACATCAGGGTTGGTGTGCAGGCTGGTTTAGAATCTTACCGATACCTATCATCAGACCGTGCTGCTGGTGCCAAGTTTTTATCTTGCATCCAGGGTTCTTGTGTATTGCAAAAAATGTACAAGGGATTTCAAGGCCTGCTGTGGGTCATCACAGAACAAGAAAATATATATATATATATATATTTTTTTTATGAAATCCCCAAACACGAAAGGTATCAAAACCTATAGCACTTAGTACCGTGCATGGGTTGAAGGAGAAGTATGGGGGTAGGGGGATGCCGGAAACTTTGCTCTAGAGACTAAACAAGGGTTTCGCCACTTCAAGCCTCCAATAAGCAAAGTGGTGGTATTGCACCGGTTGATGACAGTCATCTACCACCTACAACATATGGCCTGTATTAGGGTAACTAAGAGTAAGAGCAGCATGTACACCAATGCTAGGAGCACAGGAAATGAATTTGACAAATTTGAAGTGCTTGTCAAGTCATCAAATGCAGATGTTGTAGGGATATGAGAGATTTGGCATCACTCAGATATAAGGAATGCAGAAATTAAATATGGTAGTTCAATGTATAGAAAGGACAAGAGGGAGGGGTTGTGCTCTTATTTAAGAAGCATAGAAAATCTAAGAGAATCCTTCCAGTTGACATGGTGGTCAATGCAATGTTGAGTTAATTTGGTGTGATATAAGCCCTGGGAAAGCAAAATTGAGAGTAGGAGTGTGTTATAGGCCTAATGACTCTGATGAGTACAATGAACAATGTACAGAGAAATAGAGCGGGGGCCTATAAATCAGAATGTGTTATGATGGGAGATTTGAACTTTCCAGATACTGACTGGAACTTGTGGTAGGTCACTCACACACTAGCAAGACTTTTGTGGATTTATTGAATGACTCTTTTCTACACCAGCAGCATGTGAGAGAGAGAGAGAGAGAGAGAGAGAGAGAGAGAGAGAGAGAGAGAGAGAGAGAGAGAGAGAGAGAGAGAGAGAGAGAGAGAGAGAGAGAGAGAATCACTTTTGATCTGATTATTATCAGCAATGATTCTTCATGCATTAAGAATCTGCAGATAAAAGAACCACTAGGTGGCAGTGATCACAGTGTATTGATGTGGGTTCTACTTAAAGGTGTAACTATTATCAAGAGTAAAGGGAAGGGTTTTTGCCATGTAAATGAGACTATAGTGGTCACAGACAGCTTTTAAATTCTATACAGTGTTACCAACTAATGATGTTACCAACAACGAATTCTAAAAGCGAAATAATCATAGAGTCTACTCGGCTTTTCATACCAACTAAGAAATACAGTTCAAGGCTTAGACCTAAATGGATGTTAGATGTACTGTTGAAACATGTGGCAGAGAAGAAAAATGCACGAGATTCATATAAATTATCAAGTGCTACTGAAGCCTATGGTAGACATAAACTAGTCTACAATCAAGTCACAAAGGAGGTTAGGCAAGCAACGGTAGATTATGAGAAGTCTATGGCAAAGCAAACCAAGAAAAGTAGCAAAGACTTCTTTACTTATATTAACAGTAGATTGAAGGGATTGAATTACTTTAGTCCACTCAATGTCAATGGATTAACTGTTGACGAAACTACTAAGGTTGCTAACAGGCTGAATAAGTATTTGGCATCTATATTCACATATGAGGAATTCTTTAAGAAAGGGAATTCTAGATCAAATTCTAACAAGGAGCTAAATGATTTTGTAATAACTGAGAGGAAAGTGGAAGAGAAATTGTTGAAATTAAACATAAGAAAGGCAGCTTGGGTGATTGGAATCCATCCAATCATACAAAGAGAGGCAGCAAAGGAGGTAAGCAAACCCTTAGCCATAATTATGAGCATATCTTTGGATTTACTGGAGGTCCTGTGGACTTGAGATGTGTAGATGTATCCCCAATTCACAAAGAGGGGATCAAAGGGTGACATGAGTGATTACAGACCTGTTAGCTTAACTTCTGTTCCAGGGAAAATAAGGGAGTCACTAGTTAAAGAAGTAATGCAGTACCATCTAGGCAGGAGTGCAGTTATACCTCAAGTCAGAACAAGTGTCTGTTGAGGAGAGATCTTGTCTGACCAATTTGATGGTATACTATGACAATAACAAAGGAACTAGATTCAAAAAATAATTTCGATATCATGTAGTTGGATTTCAGGATGATTCTGATTCTACTGCACATAAGAGACTGTTATACAAACTTGAGAAGAGTGGTATTAATGGCAAGTTACTTCTATGGATAAAGGGATAGTTGAGCAGAAAAGAGAGAGAGAGAGAGAGAGAGAGAGAGAGAGAGAGAGAGAGAGAGAGAGTTGTTATCAATATCAAGCTTAATGTCAAAGTTTTCAGATGATATAAAGGTTGGCAGGATTGTTAATAATGGCAATGACAGTATGCTGCTGCAACAGGATCTGGAAAAATTCGGTAGATGGGCTGAGAAGTGCAATTGAAGTTTAACATTGATAAATGTAAAGTACTGCATAATGGGTAGCAATAACCCCAGAGAAATGTACCAACTGGGTGGTGTTACACTCAGGGTAGTGGAGAATGAAAGAGACCTGGGAGTAATTGTGCAGTCAGATATGATGTTTTCTGAGCAATGCAGACAGGCTGCCAAAGTAGGTCAAGGTGTCTTTTCAATGACATACAGGAATTTTGCGAGCAGGGATAAGGAGGTGATTATCCCCTTGTATATGGCAATGGTCAGGCCACACTTTGAGTACTGCGTACAGGTCTGGAAGCCTCATTTTAGGAAGGATGTAGAGTTGCTAGAAAGAGTACAGAGAAGGGCAACAAGACTGGTGAAGAGAACAAAGGGGTGCTCTTATGAAGAAAGGCTTAAGTTCTGGAAATTGCAGCCTCAGGAGACTAGGCACCTGCGAGGGGATCTGATTGAGGTGTATAAGGCCTTGAATGGATTGAGCAGGCTCAATGCTGATGGGATTCTTCCTCTAACTTAGATTACAAATCTGAGGGGGGCATAGATTCAAACAGAGGAAAGAGAGTTGTAGAATAGATGTGCAGAAGTTTGCCTTTAGCCAGTGGGTAGTTGATTGCTGGAACAAACTTCCATCAGTTGTTGTGGAAGTTGATAGCCTAAATAAATTAAAAGGCAGAACTAAACAAACATTTGGAATGAACGGATCAGGTTTTTTTTTTTTTTGCTGAGGCTGTATAAGCTTGCTTTCTTGCATCATGTGCCTCTTCTAATGCTAATAGACACTGCTTTTCATAGACTAACGTTATCAGTGGTGTCCCTCAATTTCAGTGCTGTGCCCATCGTTATTTTCTGTATTTATTAATAATATTGATGAAAGTATATCAGGCTTAATGCTTAATGTCTAAGTTTGGAGATGATATGAAGGTTGACAGAGTGTTAATGACACTAAAGACCGTAGGCTACTGCAATAAGATCTAGAGAAATTAGGCAGTTGGGCTGAAAAAAGGCAATTCACGTTTATGATTCACAAATGCAAAGTACTGCCTATAGTAGCAGTAATTCCAGATTAATATACAACTGTGTGCGGTACTACACTCAAGGTAGTGCAAAATGAAAAAAAAAAAAAAAAAAATTTAATGGTAACTGTGCAGTCAGATGTGAAAATTTCTAAACAGTGAAGAAAATCTGCTAGGACAGTACATACGGTTTCGTCAATGATATACAGGAATTTTGCTAGCAGAGTTAAGGAGGTGATTATTCCATTGTATAAGGCAATGGTCAGTCCATATCTTAAATACTGCATATAGATCTGGATGCCTCATTTTAGGAACGATGTGGCACTGCTGGAATGTCTACAGAGAAGGGCAATGAGATTGGTGAGGTGAACTAATGGGTTCTCTTACCAAGAAAGGCTTGTTCTGAAATTGCAGCATCTGGACATTAGGAACCTGCAAGGCGATTTTTACTGAAATGTTTAAGGCTTTGAATGGTTGAGCAAGCTCATTGCTGATGGGATTTTACCTTTTGCTTAGACTATGAACATGCTTAAATTCAAAATGAGGAAGGATGGTTGCAGAATAGATGTGCAGAAGTTCGCCTTTATCCAATGGGTGATTTCTGAATAAATGTCTGTGTGATGTTCTGGAAGTGGACAGATTAAATAAATTCAAGGAAGAACTACACAAACTATTGGAGGGGATGGATAGGTGAAATCATTTTTTTTTTTTTTTTTTTTGGCTGATGCTGTATAAGCCTGCCTTCTTGCATCATTTGCTGCCATTAATACTAAACACTAATACTTATATTGTCCAAAGGTGTAAATTTATGTTTTTTAATCATAATTCATTAACTTCAATTATGTTTCCTCCTCAGACAAAAAAAAACTAAAATCAATGATGTCCTTAAAATGGAAGTGGGCAGTATATCTTACCAGAAAACAAGAGGACTCATAGGATAAGCCCACACTTGTTTGGTTACCAAGAGAAGGAAAAATAAATAGATGAAGACAGAAAACCAGGTAAAAAGACAAGTTAACATCCCTTGTGGGCTCCCACTTGGATAAGATTGGCATCGATCCAAGATGAATCGAGAAAGTTGTGGGAGGCCTTTGTCCAGCAGCGGGATTCCACAGGCTAACACAACATAACAACAACATGTTTCCTCCATGACATTCCAGAGATCCTAACTAGATATAACTCACTCATATTTAAAGTTGCATGAGGACTACTTTCACTGGAATTATTGCTGGACTGAAAAGTGGCAACTGAAGTTTAACATTGACATTTTCAAGGTAATGAATAAGGATAGCAGCAATCCCATAATAACATACCAACTCTGTGTTCTCCACTACCTGCTCAGGGTAGTGGAGAACAAAACAGACCTGGGGTAACTGTGCAGTCAGAGATGAAGTTCTCTGAGCAGTGCAGACATTCTGCTAGGATGATAGCCTATGGCATTTTGTCAATATTATATGTGAATTTTGCCAGCAGGGATTAGGTGATTGTGCCACTGTAAGTAATGTCACATCTTGAGTACTACATACCAGTTTGGAAGCTTTAAAGAAGGATGTGGATCTCTTGCAACAGGTGCAGAGAAAAGCAATAGGATTAGCGAAGGGCACTCTTACCAAGAAAGACTTCAGTTCTGCAAATTTCGGCATAATTGGATCTCCTCACAGGTCCTGAAATCAGCAACTATGAGGAGATCTGATTAAGGTGTTTCAAGCATTGAACAGATTTAGTAAGGTAAATTCTAATGGCATCCTTCCTCTTGTTCAGAAAACACTCATGAATGGACATAAATTTAAATTTGGGAACAGTAGTTGCAGAAAAGATGTGTGGAAATTTGCCTTCTGAAACATCTATCTGGTGTTGTGGAAGTAGGAAGTTTAAATAATTTTAAACTTGACAAATCCTTCGATTGGTTAATCATGTAATGTGGGAAGTTCCCCACCACACTGATGCTGTATAAGTTTTCTTTCTTGAATAATATGCCCCTTCTAATACTAATGTCTCTAAAGTGTAGAAATCACTCAACAAACTCTGCTTTGTGTGTGGCTCTTTCCTAACGAAATCACAGTAGCTGCTTTTTCAAATGGATTAAGTGACTGAGTGAACAAAAAGAAAAGGTTAATGTACTGTTTACCATAATATGCAGGGAGCCATAAGATCATTATGGTGATTCTTACTTTTGTAATATCAATGAAATTGGATTTAAATGAAAAATAAGCACAAACCTGCTTATCTGGATCTGTATTCAGTGATGAGATCAATCTCTCATGATAATAGCATGCCAATTCATGTGTGTCTTAATACATGGACTAGATTCTTTAAAAGATGAAATGGAATACAACGAATGTGTGATTGGCAGGGACTTAAGAACTTTGGCCTATCCTGAGTACACACCCAATGAAGAGTAGTGCCTAGAGCTGTTCTCAAGCTTTGAACCACACACACAAGGCACCCAAGTTCGGAGGTAAGTAACATCATGGAGGACTGGACATGAATCCCAATAAACTCTGGGGAATTCTTAAAGGCCTCTTCAACTAGGACTATAGTTAGGCAGAGGGAGTGAAGTTTATCCCCATGAGCTATTTCATGATTTTCAGCCTGCACACGTTCAAATTGGCCTGTGACTGAACACATAATATATACATAATACTGTTATTAAGAAAACTGCAAAATCCATGTGAATGTACACTGAAAGGACAGAATTCATAAGATACTTGGTTCCTGGGCAACGTGACGATGTCACCCCTCTCGCTAGTGGATGAACCCACTGCTTGGCAGGTATATAAGTACACTGCATTCATGTAGATGGTAATTCGATGTCAGTATGGATAAACGTTGTGAGTTAACCAACTTTGAAAGTGGGATGATAGTGGGTGCCCAACACATGGGCAACTCTATCGTGGAGGTGGTACAGAAATTGCACTATCCCTGTTTGACAGTATCAAGAGTGTATCGGAAATATGCCATTTCTGGAATAACATCTCATTGTGGACAGTGCTGTGGGCAGAGAAAGGTGGTGGATGAACATGGCCGTCGACGTCTGCCTCACTTTGTTTCAGCCAACCGGAGAGTGACAGTGGCACAAATACCGCTGACTTCAATGAGGGAGGTGCCAGAAACATCTCCACCAAGACCATCAGATGATCATTAGCAGCAGTAGGTTATGGGAGCAGCCGACTGACCAGAAGCCCCACTGATAACACCACGGCACAGGACTCTATGCCTCAACTGGCAAAAGAACATCGGCACTCCGGACCTTGGATGATTGGAGACGGGTCTCCTGGTCTGATAAGTCCCATTTCCAGTTATTTCAGGAGGATGCATCTAGCAGAAACTGCAAGAAGCTATGCACCCATCCTGTCAACAAGGAACTGTTCAGGCAAGTGGATGGCCGGTGATTATCTGGGGAGCGTTCAACTGGCACACGTTGGTACCTCTGATACGTCTAGATGCATCTCTGAACGGTCCAGGTTACATGTGCATCCACAGGGCAGTGGACTCTTCCAGCAGGACAATGCACCTCCCCACAGAGCCATAGTAACTAGAACATGGTTCAAAGAGCATTCTGCAGATTTTACCACCATGGAATGGCCTCCCTGCTCACTGGACAAGAACCCTGTGGAGCATCTTTGGGATGCTGTGGAAAGGTCCATTCGAGCTTTGGATTCTCCACCCAAGAATGCAACAGAATTATGGACAGCAGTGCAGCAAGCATGGATGGAAATACCCGTGGAACGCTTTCATGAACTAGTGAACTCAATATCTCACCATGTGATTGCCTTTATCCGGGCCTACTCATTACTACGTAGGTATTACATGATTTCTGTCCACTCAGTGTAATATAGCTGGGGAAGGATGTTACATGGCTATTTTCCATTAAGGTTATTACTATATTTAATACCAGTCACATACCACGTAAATTTAATATTATAGTTTATTAAGCTATTTGCCTAAACTACTATACATTAAGGTTACATTTCAGGCATCTTACCAATACCCATCATCAGACCATGCTGTTGGTCTGATGATGAACAGAATATAGAAAGGGTTACAAATTTGAATGTATTACAATATTACAATTATAATTACAATTAAAAATGTATGATTCCAAATTACAGTCAATTCCGGTTATTTGGAACACATTAGGACTAGTGCATTTTGGCCCGATTAAGTGGCTGCCCCAATTATCCGAAGTTTCACGTAAACAGTTAAAAATACAATGGACCCCCAGTTTACAGTTTGTTCACTGTACAATCAAATCACGTTACGATGGACTCACCATAGTAAAGTATCGTTCACTATACGATGAAGCGCCTCCGTAGCCGGGTGGGCAGGAGCAGCAGTGCGTAGCACACGCTTCTTGAATAGACCGGGGTTAGAGCCTGTATCCACCAAATATGGAGGATGCGGAAAGGTCAGGGAATGACCACTGCATATCCCCGGAGCAATATGGCCTTAGTTGCTAATGCTCCTAAAAAACCAAATAACAAACAAACAAACTATACGATGTGTAGTAAGCGCCGATCATTGTGATCATGTTTGTGAATTGAATTTTAATTCTATTAAACAGTGATTCTAATTAGCGAAAATAAGAGGAATGTTATCCACAGGCTATAAAAGTAAAAATATATTAAACACAAATTTACCCTTTATTACCTTACCAATTAAAAAATTAAATGATACGCGAAAATTGGAATATACGTGAAAATCGGAATAATTAATACGTACTGTAATATGTACATACTAACTTGTTGACATTTCTGTTCACTGACATTTGTGGGTGGGGGTTAAAATTTAAAACAGTAAAAAGAGAAGCAATCAATAACAAAGAACATGGCACACACAAATTGCAAGTAACACGATACGTGCAAGTGAGAACGGAGTAACAAGTTACGAAGCTTTAAAAATAGGAATGAAGAGAAGATTCTGAAAATTAGTTTTTTTTATATGATTGAAGATTTCAAGGAAGTGTAAACACATTTCATCATAATAACCCACAGAATTCCAGCTGTCGGTATTATTGCAAATTCAATAAGATCGAGCTTACTATCTGTTTATGATAGATTGCACTAACAGAAAAGCCCAATAAACAGGTGACTGCTAATTGTTTTTATTGTTTTATTGTTGTTACCTCCAGAAATCCAACCGAACCACGTGGTACGGTCAGAGACAATCATAGGGTAATCTCCAGTGCTGCAGTCTCCTGCCACGATTAAACTGCATGTTATCCCAATTAAGTGAAGTAAACACTGGCTATTTTCTTGATTGGGTTCTGTTTTTTTAAGATTTGCCTAACTGATGGTCCAAATAACCGGAATCCACTGTATTAAGTTTGAATGACTGTTAAAACACAAACTAGATATTAAATTAGGTAGATCTTAGGTAAATACAAAGCAGTTAAATTCTTATCTGCTGACAGCCTCCTATACACATATATAGGAGAATCATATAGACATCTGAACTGCAGAATCAAAGAACCCAAAAAAAGATGTACAATATGGAAGATTTCTAAAGTCCGATACAGCCTGCCATGCATTCCAATGTGGTGACACTTGGGATTTCATCAACACTAGAATCCTTTCAAATCACAACCAATACAACAGAAGGAAATTCAAAGAAGCCCTCTTCATAAAAATGTTCAGAGCCTCAGCAATCAACAGAAAACAGGGAGGTGAATTCAACCAGCATTATTTCCATCTTTTTGATAAGAAAACAGAAGAAGAAATGAAAAACCAGGAAAACAAAATAGGCCAGATGTCCAGAGGAGTAGCTCACATTAAACTCATCCAGACCACCAGAATCAGCATGCACACCAACTCTGATGTTCAGAGTATGAGATCAAAGGTCACTACAGGCTTCCACTACACAAGAACCCCAGATCCAGGACAGGAAACTTGGCACAATTCTATTCACTATTGGACTTAATCCCTTACCTATAAATTAACTGCTGGCAGCACCCTTTGCCTGTTGTACATCGAGTTTCTGGGAGCATCAGCAAGAGGAGTCTGTCAGCAGGTAAGAATTTAATCTCTATGTATTTATCTAAGGTTTCATAATTTAATATCTGGTTTCTATTGCAACAGTAATTCAAACTTAATATTTTAGAATAGTATATTTATAATTTTAATATTAATTGTAATTTTAATATATTCAAATTTGTAACCCTTTCTATTTTCCGTTCCCCAAATGGCATAGTCTGATGATGGATATCGATAAGATGCCTGAAATGTCACCTTAATGTATAGTAGTTTATGAAAATAGCTTAATAAACTATATTATTAATTTCACATGGTATTTGAGTGGTATTAAATATAGTAATAATCCATGTGAATGTAATTAGGAATGCATGAGAAATTTATTAGTTACGAAAAATTAAACAAAAGTGTTTTAAATTTATCTTTGAGTTTAATGAAAAAAAAATGAATTCACGAACATATTAAATGTTATTTATTTGAATTACGCAGAAGCAAAACAAATGCAGTACCAGTTTAATCATTAGGCAGCTGCTTTAGGGCTCCAATTCCTTGGTGGCCCTAAAATTATTTGTGCAATATGATTTTATATTCCTTAAATTGTTTTTATGCACACAATTAGGATATAGCTTTAATCTACAGTGAGCAAACTAAGTATGCTACTAGTTACTACTCATTAACTAGTCATATTGTGGAAGTCCTTCACCATGAGTTGCCTTGGTACTGTACCAAGTACCTTACATACAAAGCATGCTCCAATAGAGAGTGCCATTTCCTGTACCTGATTTTTGACATTTTCTGGGGTCTTATCAGTAAGGAAATAGTTACCAATAATATTTACCAGAAATGACTAATCTGACAACCCAGCTGATGCACTTAGTAGATTTAGTTTAATAGCTCTTTCGTAGCATGAGGCCTTTGCCCTAAGTTTGTTGAGCTTTAAAAATTTTACACCATCAAGCATCTCACATACAGTAGATATTTTTTCATTGTTGGATCATGAAGCCATTCACCTACAATGCCTACTTACCCTCTGATAGGACCATTCAAAAGAATCAAAATCTAGGTATGGGGAAAAGGGTTACATTTTAAATAAATGGCAATATACTTGTTTGCTGAAGCAGTGGTTTTTATTTCAAATGCATAGCGCAATAATGATGCAACTTTGTTGTTCAGTGATATGTATAGAGTAAGGCATTGTCCTACTTATACAATGTTTTATAGCCCTCTTGTAGCATGAAACCACTGACCTAAATTTCTTGAACTTTTAAAACCTCTACCCCATCAAACATCTCACATATTGTAGACATTTCTCATCACTTTCTCTTCATTAGATCATTCATGGAAGGTATTTACTTACCATTAGCATTAGTAGAGGCATTTGATGCAAGAAAGCAAGCTTATGCAGCATCAGCCAAAAAAAAAAAAAAAAACCCACTTCCACTTCACCCCTCTGTTCGTTCAAAATACCTGTCCAGCTGAGCCTTAAACTTATTTAGGCTATCAACCTCCACCACAAGGGATGGAAGTCTGTTCCACCAACCAACCACCCGCTGGCTAAAGGCAAATTTCCGCACGTCTATCCTACATCTGTCTTTCCTCAATTTGAATTTATGCCCTCTCAGGTGATTTTTCTATGCTAGAGGAAGAATCCCATCAGCATTGAGCATGCTTAAACCATTCAAGGCTTTATACACCTCTATCAGATCACCTCGCTGGTGCCTAGTCCCCAGACACTGTAATTTGCAAAACTTAAGCCTTTCATCGTAAGAGCACCCCTTTGTTCCATTCACTAATCTTGTTGCCCTTCTCTGTACTCGTTCCAGCAGCTCTACATCCTTCTTGAAATGAGGCCTCCAGACCTGTATACAGTACTCTAGGTGTGGCCTGACCATTGCCTTATACAATGGAATAATCACCTCCTTATCCCTGCTGGAAAAATTCCTGTATATCATTGACAATACTCCATGAGCTACTCTTGCAGCCCGTCTGCACTGCTCAGAGAACTTCATATCTGCCTGCACAACCACCCCCAAGTCCCTTTCATTCTCTACCACTGTCAGTGTAGTACCACAGAGTTGATATGTTGCTCTGGGGTTGCTGTTTCCCATGTGTAGTACTTTACATTTATCAATGTTAAACTTCATTTGCCACCTCTCAGCCCATCTGCTCAACCTTTCCAGATCCTGTTGCAGCAGCATAGTGTCAGTAGTGTCCTTGACAACCCTGCCAACCTTTGTATCGTCTGCAAACTTGGACATTAAGCCCGATATACCATCATCAATATCATTTATAAATACAGAAAACAATAATGGACCCAATACTGAGCCCTGAGGGACTCCACTAATAACATCAGTCCACGATGAGCAGTGTCCATTGATTACCACTCTCTGTCTTCTCCCCCTCAACCACCCCTTTATCCATAGCAGCAATTTGCCTCCAATGTCACACTGCTCCAATTTGTGTAGCAGTCTTCCATGTGCAACAGTATCAAAAGCCTTTCTAAGATCCAAGTATATAATATCAAAGTTATTCCCTGCATCCAGTTCTTTTGTGACTGCATCATAGTATCCAATCAAGTTGGTCAGGCAAGACTTCCCCTTAACAAAAACATGCTGTGTCTGAGCTATAACTGAAGTCTTGTCTAAATGATCCTGCAGTGCTTCTTTAACCAGTGGCTCCATTAATTTTCCTGGAACAGAAGTTAGGCTCACAGGTCTATAATTACTTGTGTCAGCCTTTGATCCTCCTTTGTGAATTGGGGTCACATTTGCACATTTCCAGTCTATGGGTACCTCCCCTGAGTCCAAGGAAGCTCTCATAATTATGGCTAAGGGTTTGCTTACTTCCTTTGCTGCCTCCTTTAATATAACTGGATAGATCCCATCCACCCCGGGTGCCTTTCTTGTGTTTATCTTCAACAATTTCTCCTCCACTTTACTCCCAGTTATTTCAAGAATCTGTAGCTTACTGCTAGAGTTGAATACACCTCTGGAATTCCCCTAGCTGAATAACTCCTCATGTGTGAATGTCGATGCAAAATATTCATTTAGTTTGTTAGCTACCTGAGCAGGATCATCAACACTTGACCCATCAATATCAAGTGGACCAATCTGATTCATCCCCTTCCTTCTAGAGTTTACATAAGTAAAGAACTCTTTGCTGTTTTTCTTTGCATCCCTTGCCAAGGATTTCTCGTAATCTGCCTTCGCCTGCCTAACCTCCTTTGTAACTTGGTTGCATATCAACTTGTATCTATCATAGGCTTCTGTGTCATGTGTTAATTTATAAGTATCCCATGCATTTTTCTTCTCTGCCATATGCCTCATTAGTTCATCTGACATCCATTTTGGCCTAAACCTTGAACAATATTTCTTAGTTGGTATGTAAAGCCTAGTAGCTTCCAAGATAAGTTCTTTGAATGCTTCCCATTTTGAATTTGCTGTTGGTAACATCATCAGTTGGTCCCACTGTATAGAATTTAAATACTGTCTCAGTCCATCGTAGTCGCCTTTACGGAAGCAATAACCCTTCCCTTTACCCCTAATGGTAGTTACCTCTTTGAGTAAATCCCACTTCAGCACACTGTGATCACTGCCACCTAGTGGTTCATTTATCTGCAGATTCTTAATGCATGAAGAATCACTGCTGATAATCAAATCAAAAGTATTACTCCCTCTAGTTGCCTCCCGAACATGCTGATGTAGAAAACAATCATCCAATAAATCCACAAAAGCCCTGCTAGTGTGTGAGTAACCAGCCCCCAAATTCCAGTCAATATCTGGGAAATTAAAATCTCCCATTATAAGACACTCTGATTTACTGTCCCACTCTATTTCCCTGTACAGTTCCTTATTATACTCATCAGAGTCATTAGGCCTATAGCACACTCCCACTCTCAATTTTGATCTCCCAATGTTTATGTCACACCAAACTGACTCCACACTGCACTGTCCAGCAATGTCGACTGGCTTCACTTCCTTGGTTTTTATGTGTTTCTTAACTAATAGCATAACCCCTCCCCCCTTCCTATCCTGTCTATCCTTTCTGTAGACGTTGTACTCCCCAAATTGCAGTTCTGCATCCCTTATATCTGTGTGACTCCACGTCTCTGATATCCCAACAATATCTGCCTTCGATGTTTTGAGCAATACCTCAAATTCATCAAATTTATTTACTAAACTCCTAGCATTGGTGTACACGCAAGTATACCTGCACCTGTTTCTATTCTTAGCTACCCTAACACAACCGTTGTGTTTACTTGTACCGCAATGGCTTCCAGCAGTCTCTGAAATACCATGCATCTTGTTTTTCAGGCTTCTGCTCATTCTAATAGAAGCAGTGCAAGAATCTATCTGCAATAAGGCCTCTGAGGTTGGGATTATTCATACTACCAATTTTAAACACACACACCAACCGTTTATGACTGGTTGAATAATGAAATAAAATAAAATAAAATGATAGAAAAGACTATAAAATAATATTTACAAAAAACTTTTAGTCATTTACAAAAAACTAAACTATAACAAAAGTAAAATAAGTAAATAAGTTAAAATGCATTAAAATATAAATATAAAAAGACGATAAAAAACACTAGAGCTTTCGGAGGTGTCTTCCTCCTTCCTCAGTAATAGTGAGATTTAAATGACACATCCTTAAATACCAGGTTTTTTGTATATATTATTTTATAGTCTTTTCTATCATTTTATTTTATTTTATTTCATTATTCAACCAGTCATAAACGGTTGGTGTGTGTGTGTTTAAAATTGGTAGTGCAAGAATCTCTTTCACCTCTGCCAGTGGCTACTGTCAATCTATTGGTCTTTGTCTCCCCCCAAGCTAGCAGTTTTCCGACCCACCTAACACTGCCTCGATAGCATCGGCAAATATTCTTGCACCCTTTCTATTTAAGTGTATCCCATCCCTGTAGAAGCAATCTCTCCTGTTAACAAGTACAGTCCAGGCTGAAAAAAATTCTACCCCTTGAGCCTTGCACAATCTTTTCAGGGCCGAATTGATTGACAAGGCTCGCATCATATGCTCCCTCCTATCGTGTCTGGGCAGAATTGCAGACACTTTTAAATTCAACCCTAATTCTCGGCTTTTGTTCAACAGTGAACTGTACTTGTTAAGTAATTCTGCCGGTCTCCTACTCTTAATATTATTAGTGCCAACGTGTACAACTGTATCACCTTTTGTGCCCTTAAAAGATGAAGTATGTGGCCCTTACCTATGAACAAGTTGCCAAAAAAAAGGTCAAAATTGCAGCAGTAAGCTAAGTTTTTGATGTACAGAGTGTCGTTTTCTTTTCTTTCAATGGCCCATTTTACTCTTTTAATGTTATTCTTTTCCTCTATTCTTCAGCCATTCTTGTTTGGGAGCCTAGAAGATTGAAATGCCTGCATATAATAACTTAAGGCTTAATGAGTCCAGAGTTAAATGGAATTTATGGGCTTGAGAATTGATGCAATTTAGAGTATGGTATCCTTTTCTTTTCCCTGGATGTGCTTTTAGCCCTACTTTTTCACTCTTCTTTCTATCTGTTCTTCGTCTTTGGCTCTTCTCCTTAGGAGCTTGTAAGGTGAAATGAGATCTTTGAAAAAATTATCAATATAAATATGGAGATATGGCATACAATTTAAATAAACAGGAATATACTTCTCCATTTGAACAGTCCTTTTTTTTATTTAAAATGTGTAGTGCAATCACAAGGCTACTTATAGTGAAGCGTCTCCACAACATAAGATTGATGCTCTTAGTAGCAAATTTAGTTTGTTCAGTGCTATATACAGACTCAAGTGTATACCTTACTTATTCAACTGTTTTGCAGATATCTTGCAGTATGTGGCCCTAAATTTGATGGCCTTTTATAAGTCTAAGCATATTCGTGTAAGAAGCTCCTTGCTGGCTCTCCACCTTAGACCTCAAAATTTCTTAAACTACCCATTGCTAAAATTGTATAATTATATTGAATGGAAATATTTGAAAAAAATAAATTTGAAAGGCGAGTCATGCAGATTCAAATCTTCAGTGTGGACTGTTTGTGGGAGTTTATGTCACAAACAGAATGGCTCAAATGTAACCACCCCTTGAAATTTTTGACTGTGACTGCATTAGATTTACCAAATTTACCTGGAGCAGTGAAGGTGATAATAAGGTTTTATACAATAATTACAATAAACCCAAGGACAAAATGTTAATCAAAGTTATATTTAAAGATTGCACTAGTTAACAATCAGCATTTTATCATTAATTATGAATTTAATTATTTCAGCTCAATTTAAATTTACAGATGTTTTTTCAGATTACACTCAGTTCATAAAATATTTGTAAGAACATCATAAAACTTACTGAAATCCCAACTGTTTGCACACAAGATTGCTCCATGTCACATTCCAAAAATCAGAGCATACAGGATGCCAATTTAGATTACGTTTAACTTCAAATGCTCCATTCTCATCATCAACATTAACTGTTAATGTGTGTTTATATATATATATACATATATATATACATACACACACACACACATGAAATGAAAAACAGAAACAAAATTATGAGGAAAAATATACTTTCTAACAGTCATGGTAAGAAATAAAATTTTGGAATTGTAATGAAATTTAAATTAATGCCTAAGTATCAATTATTATGAATTATTATTACTATTAATGCATTTATAAAAATTATACCTAAAACAATATATTTATGCACAAGTAAATAGGCCAGAAATCAGATCACTGATTTCGTGTAATTTAATCAAGCTGTAATTTCTTATCCTTCTAATTCAATGTATGGATGATAATCCATATATCACAAGATAAAAATAAGGATTATGTATGTAATTTTGTTTGGTTTCATTATTTTATGGCATATTGGCAATTTAGAGCATGATGTGTGAAATCAAACAATAAATACATAAAACATTACAGGTAGCTTAACCATGTCAAACTACAGGGGGTGGACAAAATAAGGGAAACACCTGATATGAAAATAGTAGTTTTTGTAATGGCTGTGTGATGTATTTATGAACATGCAGTGCTGATTTTTTTTCTTTATTTTTCCGTTTCTTGCAGGTGAAGAAAATTCTTGTGAAGAAAGAAAATAAAATCTGATGTTTATTTAGGGGTATTAAAAAAATTACACAAAGTAAATGACTGACCTGTCTGAATTCCTAATTGTTGGTGCATGTTTATCACGAGCACTTGTCACTAAATATGCTGATTTGTTTAAAATATCAAGAGCAACTGTGCTGAAAGTTTGCTTTCAAAGTATAGAAAAACAAAGTCTGATAGGGTGAATTTTGGCAGAAAATTGAAGCTAATTACATGAGCCTGCTGGATGCTGAAAAGGATTATAGCTCAAAAACATTGAACTGCTGCCTCAAATTAACTGCAGAACTTATTATGAGACTCAGCAATCAAGTTTCTAGCAAAACAGTTTGCCGAGAACAGCAGAGCTGCTATTAACCAAGCCACTTCTCACTGACGGTAATGCTAGAATGATGCAATGGTGTAAGGAACACAAAAACTGGGCTATCTGAACATCAATTATCTGAACCACAGCAGCACAAAAAAAAAAAAAAAAACAGAATTACAGTATCTACTTTTAGTGCATTGGTTGTTATGCTGAAATATTACTCCTGCTACTTAATGCATTCGTTTCTGATTATTTATTCGAAGATACAATCGAAATAACAGCACCTTCGGGGATTAAATGTACTGTTAATTAGATTTTTCAATTACTAGAACGTTTTATTTTTAATGTACTGTATTTAATGCAGAAATAATGAGGTCAAATCAGAAATAGAAAGATTAAGAATGCAATTTTATTAACTGCATATAAAAAACATAAACACATAGACGATCCAATGTTATGTTCTTCCAATAATACACTTCTGCTTATGCCCCATTCTATTTTCTTTATTATATCAAGTTTAGTCTGCATGAGTAGCACAGTGGTATCATCACCATTCTCCCCACACTGGGCGGAAAAGGCCCAGGTTCGAATCCCGTCAATGATGCGAGGAACTTTTAGTCAGTGAGAAGTGGCTTGGTAATAGCAGCTCTGCTGTTCTCGGCAAACTGTTTTGCTAGAAACTTGATTGCTGAGTCTCATAATTTATAGGCTTTTTTCACTCCTTGGCCGAGTTAGTGGGTCTCAGGCATAGATAGCAAGATTTCCCCCCCCAGAAACTGGGGTTTTTCTTGAGGGGGGGAGCAGAGAACACACGCAATTTACAGACACAATACACATGGGTATGTGAATTAACATTCCAGGTGATCCTAATGTAATAGTTTGGATTACATCAAGTTTGTCACTAAGCTTTAATGTTGTTTTTATTTTATTTTCCATTTATTAACTTTAGGAGCCATAGTGAGGGGTTTTTAATTTAAAACAAATGTAAAACAGCAGTATAATATCTGATATATCAGTACAGAATTCACTTTCAAAATGGTGAACGTAAAAAAATACAGTAGTCACGTAACTTGCCATTTTCTTTTTTCGTCACTGCAAGACATCTGTGCTGTATGTATACATCTGATCTCAATGAGCTGTTATTTGAGGTGCTGTTATTTTTACAGTCTACTGGGCGTCGGCAACGAAAACCACGCTAAAAACCATTGCATCTGATGAGTACCGGCTTCTTCGGTGGATCCTCTTCAAGCATAAACTGCCACCACTCATATATACTTCAGATATCACCCAACTTCTAAATTACAGAAAAGTCTCCAAACGGATATTTGCCCTCCGCTTGCTTGTGTCAATTAAAATGATAGCGGGTGAAGTCAATACGCCAAATTTTTGGCAGGTGTGCAATTGGAGGATCCCCCCAAAACCCTTAAGAGCCCTCCCCTCTCTGCAGTCTGTCGCATGGAGGCTCAGAATAGGGGACAGATTCCTGCCCATGGAGATGCTCCACAATGTCCAGGAGATGGATGTGGACTACAAAAAGTTCATAGAGGACAAATTGTACAGAAGACGCATCATCAGGGACCAGCTTTCGTCTTCAATCGAGTGACTGCCATCCTCTTTTCATCGCTTTTCATGTGTCTTCATTTCACATGTTAATATTAATTTTATATGTAAAATATGTAAATATACGTTTTATGTCCTAATATATGTTTCAAGTAATTTTTCCTGTATAAGTTATTTAATGTTAAACCCCTAGCATTGTCGCTGTTGTGGGTATTATTGCATCAGGCAATCATGTAACCAATCACTGCCTGCAATAAAGATAGATATATGTACTGTATAAGCAATATAATCCTAATTTGTCATTATAGAAGTTAAAAAGCTTTTCTGAAAATGGCGGAGGAAGAAAGTTTTTTCAAGCGTAATGTTTACAATACAGATGAAATGTCTTAATTGGAAGCCACTCCCTGTTAAATCTCTTGCATTCGCCATGCAAAATGGCTGCTCCTGGTTTCAAAGCTAACAAACAGCATGTTACAGTTATGGTGTGTGCAAATGCAAGTGGACAGCATGTTTTACCATTGTTAGTGATTGGAAAATGCAAGAATCCAAGATACTTTAACCCCTTCCAAAATACATGAGAGTAATTAACCCATTTGGGCTATCTCAAGTTATCTCAAGTATGCTAAACGGTTTGCAAATTATACAGATTTTTTAAATAAATTAGCACTTGAGCTAAAAGAAAGGAATAGAAAAACACTCTTCACTACTCATTATATAAATAAATTTAAAAAATCAAGTGGAATGCACAAGCAGCAATCTCCCACCACAAGCAATAATCGTGAACTAACTACATTCTGACACATGGCCGCCGCAATTGGATAGGTGAGGTAAGCGTCACTTATGGGCGGCAGTTCAAGAGGGCGCTGAAATATTTTTTGACACAGTTTTCTAATTGGTTAACGCTTATCAGTATTCAGCATTTAGGATGGCAAATTCTATTTTGCTTATTGGCGACACATAGGAATGCATGCTACTATTCTGACATTGCTGTACAATAAGTAAATATAAGTAAAATGAAAGCCAGTCATCTGCTGCCAGACATAAGAAAATCCTAATGATATTAAGGCACTAATGATATTAAGAGTAGGAGACCGGCGGAATTACTTAACAAGTACAGGTCACTGTTGAAAAAAAGTCGTGAATTAGGGTTGAATTTGAAAGTGTTTGCAATTCTGCCCAGACACGATAGGAGGGAGTATATGATGAGAGCCCTGTTGATCGATTCGGCCCTGGAAAGATTGTGCAAGGCTTAAGGGGCAGAATTTTTTTCAGCCTGGTCTGTACTTGTTAACAGGAGAGACTGTTTCTACAGGGATGGGATACACTTAAATAGAAAGGGTGCAACAATGTTTGCTGATGCAATTGAGGCAGTGTTAGGTGGGTCAGAAAACTGCTAGATTGGGGGGGGGATACAAGGACTAATAGATTAACAGTAGCCATTGGCAGAGGTGAAAGTGATTCTTGTACTGCTTCTATTGGAATGAGCCGCAGCCTGGAAAATAAGATGCAGGATATTTCAGAGACTGCTGGGAATCATTGGGGTACAAGTAAACACATGGGTTGTGTTAGGGTAGCTAAGAAAAAGAATAGGTGCATGTATACTGTTCATCTCACCAGTTGATATAGACTGTTCATGTATATCAACTGGTGAGCGGACGCGCTTAGACAGGGCTTCTCAGTTAAGTGGTTTACTTTTGGATAGTGCTTTTAAATATTTGATTTATTTAGATATTGTTGGATTATTTTGTTATAGGTTTTCCTGTAACTGTTTGATTTTAATAATATTATAGATATAATTTTTTAAAGTTACTTTCATTGATATTTATTTAATTTTATAATGGTAGTTACAAGATCTGCCTTAAACATGTCACAGGGTATCGTGACTCACACGGAAATAGCAGATGGCGATTTATGAGTGAGTCATGATTTAATCCGTTGTGGAACCTGTGGAATGTTTTCCAAGGTTGACCTGGTGACTAATCCTACCTCACCTGGGGATTCTTTTCTTTGTGATCGATGTAAGGAGTGCACCGATCTTAAATTACAATTTGGTGCACTGATGGAACAATTTGAGTCCCTGAAAAAACGAGTGCTTGCCCTCGAAAATAATGCATCTGGGAGCTCGTCAGGGACTCAAAACTCCAGCAATCTACCAAGTAATGCACACCCAATTCGAGCCTCAAAACAGAAAAACCAAGTGCAAACTACTCTGGTTAAAAAGGACATTGTTTTATTAGGAGACTCCATTGTCAGGGAAACGGGGAATATTTTTTGTAATAAAGATAGGTGGAGCAGAACCAGGGTATGTCTGCCGGGAGCAACTATTGATGATGTCACCAACAGATTGTCAGATTTTAAAGGGGGTAAAGAAAATATTATTATTCACGTGGGGACAAATGATATTAAACGTACACAATCTGACGATTTGTTGGAAAAATACAGGACCATGCTGAGGAAATGTCGTGAGCTAGGCCATAATGTCTATGTGTCTGCAATTCTGCCCAGACACGATAGGAGGGATTATATGTTAAGAGCCTTGTGGATTAACTCAAGACTTGAAGGAATCTGCAAGGCTTTAGGGGGTAAATTTCTATCAGCATGGCCCACACTTGTAGGTAGAAGGAATTTGTTTTGTAGAGACGGGATACACTTAAACAAAGGAGGTGCAAAAGTTTTTGCCAGTATTATTGAGGATACCTTAAAGGTTCGGGAAAACTGCTAGTTAGGGGGGATGTGGCTAATACTGACATGCGTTTATCTGATAATATTGGTCAATGTAACTCTTGCACATACCTTAAGAGTTCTTATCTGTTACCCCAACTGGATGTATTATCTAGATGTTCTGGGGGCAAAGACGTTTCACGTGAGCGGGTAGCTAATATCAGGGAAGAGAGCCTAAAAAACTTCAAGGGTTGTGTTAGGGTTGTTAAATATACAGGAACAGTAAATCTTAATTGTTTATACAGTAACGTTAGAAGTGTCGTCAATAAAATGAGTGAATTCGAACTGCTGGTTAAAACAAGTAAGGCGGACATAATAGGGCTTACAGAGACGTGGTGCCACCCGGAAATTGGGGATGATGAGTTTCAGTACGGCTTGTATAATGTATTTAGGAAGGATAAGTTAGATAGAAGGGGTGGTGGGGTAATGCTTCTTATCAGAAGCAGCCTGAGTGTGACGATAGCTGGAAACAAAGGTATAATGCGAGTAGGAGTAATCTACAGACCAGGTGATTGTGAAGATTATGACAAAAGCCTCTACATGCAAATGGAATGGGCAAGTAAGCGTCAATGTCTTATTATGGGTGATTTCAATTTGCCTCTAATTGATTGGAGTAAATGGGAAGGAAACTCAACATGGGGAACAAAATTTTTAAATCAACTAGATGACTGTTATTTGTATCGACATGTCAGGGAAAGTACTAGAGAAAAGAATATCCTAGACCTCATCATCACACATGAATCAGATGACATAACAGGGCTGACGGTAGAGGAACCAGTAGCAGGAAGTGATCACGGAGTTCTACGGTGGATGATGATGACGAGAGAGGTAGCAGAAGTAAAAGGCAAAGGAATGGGTTTTAATTTCAGAAAAGGAAATTACGATGCCTTAAGGTACTACATGGCCTCTATTAACTGGGTAGATATCACGCAGAGAATGAATACAATTGAACTGTGGTACACTTTTAAAACATTAATCACAGATGCCTTGAATGCGTATATACCATTAAAAAAATACTCCACGAGAAGGGTTCCAAGTTGGATGAATAGTGAAGTTGCCGCATTACTTGAGCAGAAAAAGGTGGCATGGAAAGGTTACAGAGCAATAAAAAGTACTGAAGCCCATAACAGCTACAAAGTGATGTGTAATAGAGCCACAGAAAAGGTTCGACAGGCAAAGGCAGTTTATGCGAAATCACTAGCAAACAGAGCAAAGAGGGGGGATAAAGAATTCTTCACATATATAAATGCCAAGAAGAGCATGACAAACCAGATCGGACCTTTACGTAAGGGAAAGGGGATAGTAATAAATACACCAGCTGCCATTGCAGATGAACTCAACAGTTATTTTGCATCGATATTTACAAATGAAAAACATTTTGCGGCAATGGGAAATTGTGGGAGCGAAGTTGAAAAATATGTAATTAATGATATTGAAATTTCGCAAGATTATTTAATGAAAAAACTTTCGAGCCTACAGACCAGTAAGGCTCCTGGAGTTGATGGAATATACCCTATAATCTTAAGAGAGGCGGCAAGCGAGTGCATTGAACCATTGAGGCTAATTATGCGAGCATCACTAGACTCTGGGGAGATTCCCTTAGATTGGAAAAGTGCAAATGTATCTCCCATACATAAGGGTGGCTCTAAAAGTGAAGTTGGAAATTATCAACCTGTCAGTCTGACTTCAGTAGTAGGGAAAATCATGGAGGCAATGATCAAGGGTGGAATTCAGGATCATTTGGATCGAATTCAAATTCTCAAGGATACTCAGCATGGTTTTGTAAAGGGAAAATCCTATTTAACAAATCTGGTTCGCTATTTCGAAAGGGTCACTCACGAGCTGGATTTAGGGAATAATTTCGACATTGTTTATTTAGATTTCAGCAAAAGCTTTTGACTCAGTCCCACATGAGCGGTTGCTTTATAAGCTGGAACAGATTGGAATCACTGGGAAAATCCTTAGATGGATAGAAGGATGGCTTCAGGGCAGGAGGCAGAGGGTTGTGATAAATGGCTATTCCTCAGATTGGGTTGATGTAAGAAGTGGGGTTCCCCAATTATCAGTATTAGGACCACTGTTGTTTTTAATTTTCATAAACGACATTGATGAAGGGATACAGGGCGTGATGTCTAAATTTGCAGATGATGTTAAAATTCGTAGAGTAGTTAATGATCACTGTCAAGCTGAGCTTCTTCAGAGAGACCTAGATAGACTTCAGGAATGGTCAGAAAAATGGCAGCTGTGCTTTAATTCAACAAAGTGTAAACCTGGGAAACAGTAATCCCAAAAAAACCTATTCACTTTGTGGAGTTCAACTAAACCCAGTACTGGAGGAAAGGGACTTGGGTGTTACGATACGGTCAGACATGAAATTCTCTGAGCATTGTAAACAGGTTGCAAGGAAGGCCCATGGTGTCCTATCGATGGTCTATCGAACTTTTGCAAGTAGAGGTAGGGATGTGATAATCCCATTATATAAGGCTTATGTTAGACCACACTTGGAATACTGTGTTCAAGTATGGAGACCACACCTAAAGAAAGACATTGAGCTTCTTGAAAGGGTACAAAGACAGGTAACTCGCCTGGTGAGATCGGCAAAAGGGCGTCCTTATGAAGAAAGACTTCGAATATGTGGGTTGCAGAGTTTGGAAACTAGACACCTTAGAGGAGATTTGATTGAGGTGTTTAAGGCTCTGAAAGGCATCAGTAAAATGAATGAGGACGAAATTTTCAAGATTATAAATGATGCTAGAACTAGGGGACATAAATTCAAGTTATGGGGGGGGGAATGTTTAGATTGGACTGCAGGAAGTTTTATTTTAGCCAATGAGTTATAAATTACTGGAATAAGTTGCCTTCATGGGTGGTAGAGGCCGACAGTTTGGGGAAATTCAAAGGTCATCTGGATAGTACTTTCGGGTAAGGGAAGCACATAGGATGATAGGTTTAATTTCCTTTTTGTTTATTTTTTATTTATTTATTTATTTATTTTTATTTATTAATTATTATTATTTAGTTATTTATTTTTTGTTTTTATCATTGTTTTTTTTTTTTTTTTTTTTTGGCTGGTGCAGCATAAGCCATAGGCTTTCTTGCACCATGCGGCCGTTACTAATACTAATACTAATACTTGCATGTACACCAATGCTAGGAGTTTAGTAAATAAATTTGATGAATTTGAGGTATTGCTCAAAACATCAAAGGCAGATATTGTGGGGATTTCAGAGACGTGGTGTCACACAGATATAAGGAATGCAGAACTGGAATTTGGGGAGTACAATGTCTACAGAAAGGATAGACAGGATAGGAAGGGAGGAGGGGTTATGCTATTAGTTAAGAAATACATAAAATCCAAGGAACTGAAGCCAGTCGACATCACTGGACAGTGCAGTGTCGAGTCAGTTTGGTGTGACATAAGCATTGGGAGATCAAAATTGAGAGTAGGACTGTGCTATAGGCCTAATGACTCTGATGAGTATAATAAGAAACTGTACAGGGAAATAGAGTGGGCCAGTAAATCAGAGAGTCTTATAATGCGGGATTTTAATTTCCCAGATATTGACTGGAATTTGGGGGCTGGTATCTGACACACTAGCAGGGCTTTTGTGGATTTATTGGATGATTGTTTTCTACATCAGCATGTTTGAGAGGCAACTAGAGGGAGTAATACTCTTGATTTGATTATCAGTAGTGATTCTTCATGCATTAAGAATCTGCAGATAAATGAACCACTAGGTGGCAGTGATCACAGTGTGCTGAAGTGGGATTTACTCAATGAGGTAACTACCATTAGGGGTAAAGGGAAGGGTTATTGCTTTCGTAAAGGCGACTACGATGGACTGAGACAGTATTTAAATTCTATACAGTGGGACCAACTGATGATGTTACCAACAGCAAATTCAAAATGGGAAGCATTCAAATAACTTATCTTGGAAGCTACTGGGCTTTACATACCAACTAAGAAATATTGTTCAAGATTTAGGCCTAAGTGGATGTGAGATGAACTAATGAGACATATGGCAGGGAAGAAAATTGCATGGGATACATAAAAATTAACACGTGACACAGAAGCCTATGATAGATACAAGCTGCCTAACCTCCTTTGTAACCAAGTTACAAAGGAGGTTAGGCAGATTACGAGAAATCTTTGGCAAGGGATGCAAAGAAAAACAGCAAAGAGTTCTTTACTTATGTAAACTCTAGAAGGAAGGGGATGAATCAGATTGGTCCACTTGATATCGATGGGTCAACTGTTGATGATCCTGCTCAGGTAGCTAACAAACTAAATGAATATTTTGCATCGACATTCACACATGAGGAGTTATTCGGGGAAGGGAATGCCAATGCCAGAGGTGTATTCAACTCTGGCAGTAAGCTAGAGAATCTTGTAATAACTGAGAGTAAAGTGGAGGAGAAATTGTTGAAGATAAACACAAGAGAAGCACCTGGGGTGGATGGGATCTATCCAGTTATATTAAAGGAGGCATCAAAGGAAGTAAGCAAACCCTTAACCATAATTATGAGAGCTTCCTTGGACTCAGGGGAAGTACCCATGGACTGGAGATGTGCAATGTGACTCCAATTCACAAAGGAGGTTCAAAGGGCGATACAAGTAATTATAGACCTGTTACTTTAACTTCTGTTCCCGGAAAATTAATGGAGGCACTGGTTAAAGAAGCACTGCAGGATCATCTAGACAAGACTTCAGTTATATCTTGGACACAGCATGGTTTTGTTAAGGGGAAGTCTTGCCTGACCAATTTGATTGGATACTATGATGCAGTCACAAAAGAACTGGATGCAGGGAATAACTTTGATATTATATACTTGGACCTGAAAAAGGCTTTTGATACTGTTGCACATGGAAGACTGCCGCAGAAATTGGAGCAGTGTGGCATTGGAGGCAAATTGCTGATATGGATAAAGGGGTGGTTGAGGGGGAGAAGACAGAGAGTGGTAATCAATGGACACTGCTCATCGTGGACTAGTGTTATTAGTGGAGTCCCTCAGGGTTCAGTATTGGGTCCATTATTGCTTTCTGTATTTATAAATGATATTGATGATGGTATATCAAGCTTAATGTCCAAGTTTGCAGATGATACGAAGGTTGTCAGGGTTGTCAAGGACACTACTGACACTATGCTACTGCAACAGGATCTGGAAAGGTTGAGCAGATGGGCTGAGACGTGGCAAATGAAGTTTAACATTGACAAATGTAAAGTACTACATATGGGAAACAGCAATCCCAGAGCAACGTATCAACTCTGTGGTACTACACTGACAGTGGTAGAGAATGAAAGGGACCTGGGGGTGGTTGTGCAGGCAGATATGAAGTTTTCTGAGCAGTGCAGACGGGCTGCAAGAGTAGCTCATGGTGTATTGTCAATGATATATAGAAATTTTTCTAGCAGGGATAAGGAGATGATTATTCCCTTGTATAAGGCAATGGTCAGGCCACACCTAGAGTACTGTATACAGGTCTGGAGGCCTCATTTCAAGAAGGATGTAGAGCTGCTGGAACGAGTACAGAGAAGGGCAACAAGATTAGTGAATGGAACAAAGGGGTGCTCTTACGAAGAAAGGCTTAAGTTTTGCAAATTACAGTGTCTGGAGACTAGGCACCAGCGAGGTGATCTGATAGAGGTGTATAAAGCCTTGAATGGTTTAAGCATGCTCAATGCTGATGGGATTCTTCCTCTTGCTCAGAATAATCACCTGAGAGGGAATAAATTCAAATTGAGGAAAGATAGATGTAGGATAGACATGCGGAAATTTGCCTTTAGCCAGCGGGTGGTTGGTTGGTGGAACAGACTTCCATCCCTTGTCGTGGAAGTTGATAGCCTAAATAAGTTTAAGGCTCAGCTGGACATGTATTTTGAACGAACAGAGGGGTGAAGTGGTTATTTTTATTTATTTATTTATTATTATTATTATTATTTTTTTATTTGGCTAATGCTGCATAACCTTGCTTTCTTGCATCAAATGCCTCTACTAATGCTAATGCTAAAAAATCTTGGGATTTATGTGGCTAATGCAAAATTAGCCAGATAAATGCCTGAGAAAATACGTTTCAATCCTAAATTTGGAGGTATTATTGTTTGCTCTGGGTATTATTGTATCCTGAGATATTTCGTGTAGTTCCAAATAACTTTTAAAACTAAAAACAAGATATCTCGGGATAATCCATGAAGGAGTTAAAGGTGTAATTTGCCTAACAGCACAATATAAAGCACAGAAAAATGCTTGGATGAATTCCAACATTTTTTAATATCTAATTAGTTTAGGCAAGATTTTATTCCAAGTGTGAAGAGGCATTGAGAAAATGAGGGTAAAGCTGGTCAAGTTTTGCTTATTATCGACAGTGCACCTTTCCATCCTCCTCTTGAAAAGCTCAGTTCAATTGACAATTTTTAAGAAGGATGTAGATTTGCTTGAGCATGTACAGAGAAGGGCAACAAGGTTGGTGAGGGGAATGAAGGGATCCTCTTACCAGGAGAGGCTTAAGGTCTGCAAATTGCAGCAGCTGGAGACTAGGCACCTGCGAGGTGATCTGATTGAGGTGTATAAGGCCTTGAATGGGTTGAGCATGCTAAATTCTGATGGGATTCTTCCACTTGTTCAGATTATATTGAAATTGAGGAAGGACAGATGCAGAATAGATGTGTGGAAATTTGCCTTTAGCCAGTGAGTGGTTAATTGCTGGAACAAACTTCCATCTTGTTGTGGAAGTTGATAGGTTAAATAAATTTAAGGAGGAAACTGGACAAATATTTAGAGGGGATTGTTTTGTAATTTTTTATTTATTTATTTTTTTTTTATTTTTGGCTGATGCTGCATAAGCTCATATACTTGCTTTCTTGCATCATATGCCACTACTACTACTTCATTGTCAGGTTTTTACTGCCAAATGGTACAGTCCTGCTGCAGCCAATGGATCAAGGTGTTATAGAAAAATAAAAAAGATGTACAAAAAACAAGTCTTGTATTACTTTTTGCTACCAGAGGGAAATGAAGAAAGCATGGCTGAGTTTTCAAAGAAGCTCAACATTAATGATTGTTGCTACATGTTAGCAGATACCAGGAACATGTTGTTGGAGAGAAATCTGAAAAAGGCATGGCATGAACTTGCCATGCCTTTTTCAGAACCTTCATTCAAATTTTGGACATGTGCAAGATTTGAATGAAGACGCAGGTGAGATTGTAACTTTATTTCAAGGGATTCCCGATTTTTCCGAATGTGGGCAAGATGATGCAGAGGCATGGTTAAACAATGATGTTGATGATCCTGGTTATCATATTTTAAACGAAGAAGAAATTGTTGCATTAGTCCAGGATGAAGAACGTGCTGACTTTAACCAAGATGATTTTGATGACAAAGAGGAAGTGGGCCCACTCATGCGGAGGCCTTCACTGTGCTAGAAACTGCAATGGCATAGTGTGGGCAACAGTCTGAATGCAGTTCTATGGAGACACTGCCATTAAAGAGGATGAGAGACCTAGCATGGTTCAAAGAAAAATTCAAGATTACATATTATAAAAAATAACCTTCCCAAAATTCATTATACTCTTATTTGTGTGCAATTACTTGAGTTTGTTTATTTCTGTTTATGTAAAAAAAGTGTAATTTTTAGTTGAAACAATGAAAAACAATTAGCTAAGTTCAAAAAAAATATAATATACATTGTTTCTTCAAAATGTTTTGGTTATTATTTACAAACCATTTCCTAAATCAATTATTTTTTATAATACTTCATATTTCAAAATACAGTAGTAATAATCATGCATAGAATAATTTAATTGTACGCCTAATTACACTTTGTTTCATATAAACTGGGTATTCTCATCTATGTTTGATTATGCGAACTATTTGATTAACCGAACCACCTTGGTCCCAATTAATTTGGATAATCGATGTTCTACTCTATATCCTATTTTCAGATGAATCATCATTCACACTTTTTGCAACATCGGGGAGAGTTTACATTTGGCAAATGGCAAAGGAAGTACAGCATCCTGACTGTCAGTGTTAACAGTCAAAATGGAGGAGGAGGAGGATCAACAGTGGTTTGGGCAGTAATATCTTGGTATTCTTTAGGTCCTATTATCATCATGAATGGGTGAATTAGTGCCTATAATTACCTTGATATTGTAAGTGATCAGGTTCACCCCATGGTGCAAACATCATTTCTCACAAATGATACCATGTTTCAAGATGACAATGCTCCAATACACACAGTCAGATGTGTCCAACCTTGGTTTGAGGAGTATGAAACTGAGGCTAAGCCCACGGCTTGTACAACCACCATACTTAAACATTATTGAGCCACTGTGGGCTGGGCATATTTGGAGAGGAGAGTGAGAAGCAGGGTTCCTCCACCTTCATCACTCAGGGACCTTGAAATATTCCTCCATAAATAATGGTCCAGTATTCCTCTTAAGACAATTCAAGAGTTATTTGAATTTATTCATGTAGATTATATGCTGGTTTAAAAACAAAGGGTGGCCCCAACACCATATTAGTGCATATTTGTAAATCTTATCACAAGTGTTTCCATTATTTTGTCCACCCTTGTAAAAAAAACACAAGGAGTGAATAGCACTGCTATTTACTTATTTTGTACAAAGAAACACACATTCAATTATACAAATAAATCATTGTCATTGTTCATTTGGCTGTCAGCCAAACTATTTCCCATGATTACAATTGGTTAGGGACCCAGAAGAAGTGAATTTCAAAGTCAGCTTTCAAAGATAACATAGCTTATGATGTACCTGGGATAAGACTGGATGAGGATTATACCTCATCATTGACAATTCCTGCAAAGAACTTAGAGAATAATTATATATAGATACTGCATATGGGTAGCAGTTGTTTGTTTGTTATTTGGAGCATTAGCAACTAAGGCCATATTGCTCCAGGATATGCGGTGGTCATTCCCTGACCTTTCCGCATCCTCTCATTTGGTGGTGACGGGCTCGAACCCCGGTCTAATCAAGAAGTGTGTGCTACGCACTGCTGCTCCTTCCCACCTGGCTACGCAGGCGCCTATGGGTAGCAGTAATCCCAGATTAATGCACCAACTGTGTAGTACTACACTCATGGTAGTGGAAAATGGAAATGACCTGGGATAACAGTGCAGTGAGATAAGAAGTTCTCTGAGCAATGCAGATAGGCTTTCAGGTCAGCTCATGGGATTTTGTCAATGATATTGCTAGAGGTGATCATTGCATTGTAAAAGGCAATGGTTAGGCTGCATCTTGAGTACTGCATAGAGGTCTGGAGGCCTCATTTTAGGAAGGATGTAGATTTGCTGTAATGGTTGAAGAGAAGGGCAATGAGATTGGTGAAGAGAGTGAAAGGGTAGTCTTACAAAGAAAGGCAGTGTAAACTGCCTTTCTTTGTAAGACTACCCTTTCGCTCCCTTCACCAATCTGTAAACTGCCAATTCTGTAAACTGCAGTGTCTAGAGACTAGGCACCTGCAAGTTGATCTAAATGAGGTGTTTAAGGCTTTGAATGGATTGAGCAAGCTCAACTGGCATTCTTCCTTTTTGCTCAGATTATATGCATCAGGGGGCATAAATTCAAATTGTTGGAACAAACTCCCACATTTGGTGCTGTGGAGGTTGGCAGTTTGAATAAATTCAAGGAAGAAACTAGGTAAAGAGAGGGAAATGACAGGTGAAATGGGAAGTATTGGCTTTTTTTTTTTTTTTTTTTTTTTTAACTACTAATAATAATTCTACACCTATTAATGGAGGAATATCGCAAACACTGCCAGCAACTTGCTTCCAATTTGTTTGGATTTCTAACTGAAAAAAACTCTTAAAGTACATCAATTTGATGATGTACAAATAATAGAGTAAATGATGTTCAGCTTCGAGTGATTTTGAAATTGGCTTTCCAGATTTTCCACGTATGGGAAAATTGTTGGGCTAAATGCATCACCTCAGAAGGATATTATTTCAAAGGAGATTAAGTTGCCTACCCTGTAAGTATGCTTACTGTCACTATATTAAAGCAGTCCAGACACTTTTTTGAATATATCTTGTATCATAATGAAATTCTATTAATACTCTTATCGACAAAAATGAATTCTTTAATCTACAAATGGTTTCTATTACTTCACTTTGCTGAGTACTGTGTGCTCAGATGGGCACACAATAAAAAGAAAGCTTTTCCAAAGTCTAGCCTAAAATTTCAGTTTTTGCTGAAATGACTTGCACATCCATCAGGAATAAAGTATTACCCAAGATCACACTATTTTTGGTAGATGAGCAAAGTGGCCTATATATTAATCACATCTGGGAATATGTCAGATGACATCTTCCTAGATTAACTGAGAAGTTTAAACCAGAAATGATAACCATCTTTAGGAATCCACAAATTGACATTTTCCCCCTTCAACCAGATTAATCAATTTCTTGAAAAATTAATTTGGACTGGTGAAGCACAGAATACTTCTAAAACAATACATAGCACACTGAGATATACAGGATCTAGTCATTTCAAACAAGTCCATCTTCCAGAATTGTTGTTGTTGTTGTTATTTGGTTTTTAGGAGCATTAGCAACTAAGGCCATATTGCTCCAGGGATATGCGGTGGTCATTCTCTGACCTTTCTGCATCCTCCGTATTTGGTGGTCATGGGCTCGAACCCTGGTCTAATCAAGAAGCGTGTGCTACGCACTGCTGCTCCTGCCCACCTGGTTACAGAGGTGCTGTTTCAGAATTGTAAATGGAATCTCTACAATCAGGTCAGGATCTTATTAGGATTAATATAAGTACAACAGTGTGTATTGATCAGCTTCCCATGCAGAGGAATAGATGATTCTTAAAATGTTTAGCTTTTGAAGACATTTTGTTCAGAGCTTTTTTTTATGGTCAAGAAAGGTAAGCTTGCTCTCTAAAATAACACCAAGAAATCTCATCCTTGAAGCAATAGGAATTGTCTGCTCACCTCTTTCAGATGTGGGTGTGGATTAAGTTTTGCTTTATCCAGAAATGGAAACCAATTGTTTCAGTTTCTCAATAAAGAGAAATGCTATTTTGAGCCAATTTTTAGCAACCTTATCATAGTATGGTGATCTGCATCTGCCAGTTTTCTGCTTTTCATTTTCTGATGAAGTATGGTTTCCAAAGGCCCACATCACCTTTTGCAATTATTTCAAACACTGCGCTGTTTGATTGAGATATGAAGTCATTAGCATATACAGCTCTGACAACTAAACTTGGTATATTTCTTGTTATTGAGCTTATTTTTATTCCTTTATTGTCATGTAGAGAGCAACGTATTCCATGATGTCAAATAGTATTAAACTGCCTTCTCAATAACAAGAACAGATTTTTAATAAAGGCATTTCATCCAAGTATGTTAACTTCTGCTCTTATCAATAGGTCTAATGCTAACCTAACTATTTGAAACTTTAATGAACTTGGCAGATTATGTGTTTGTTTGTTTGTTGTTTGGTTTTTAGGAGCATTAGCAACTAAGGCCATATTGCTCCGGGATATGTGGTGGTCATTCCTTGACCTTTCTGCATCTTCCGTATTTGGTGGTGACGGGCTCGAACCCCGGTCTAATCAAGAAGCGTGTGCTACGCACTGCTGCTCCTTCCCACCTGGCTACGGATGCGCCTGCAGATTATGTGAATCAACGAACTCTGTCAGGTGAGCAATGATCGTTTTCTCTGTAATTTTTCCAAAGCAGCTCATGTGAGTTATGGGATAGTAATTTTTTGGATTCATGAGATCTTTGCCTGGCTTCAGCAAAGTAAGGATTACTGTATAATGGCATTTGTGTGAAAATGAATTCTCAGTGTGTAATCTATTGTACAGTTAAAATAACTTAAGCAACTCCTCTTCATGCTTGGTTGTCTTTGCAGAATATATTCCATTTGGGCCTCCAACAGTTTTCTCCACAGAAGTAATTATTTCATTTTCATAAGGTAAAAGGTTGGTAATATAATTCCTCATACATAATGGAGAAATTCAAGCTGTCCTTTTTTCGGTTTGCATTTCTGGAGGCTTGGTATGTATAAAGAGCTCTCAGAAGTTCTGGCAAAGGTTTGAGCTGGAGCATTTATAACATCTTCTGTTTCAGCAGTTTTTATATTTCTGATTCATTTTTGGAATTTTTACCCCATACCACTCTGTGCATCTGGTAATTGTGAATTCAAACTGAAGCTAAGATTTTCTTTTACTTTTCAGCCTGCCACACCTGATTTCTGCATGAGCTTTGGTGAATGTGATTAGATTTTCAACTATAGGATATCTGCAAAAGATATTTCATACTTTTTTTTTCATGCTTTTGAAGGTTAAAATTTCATTCCATCATGATTTTGTGAGTTATTCCATCTGGCCTGCAAAGCTTTGCAAGATTCTCTGCTTATGAAATATGGCAAGATGTTCATATTCTTTCCAGTTTGCATCATAAAATTTTCCCTTAGTATAAACTACATGGGTTGTTCACTATTATAGCAACTACTGTTCAGCAGGTTGTTATGTACCTTCCAGCACAGGAGAAGACAAACTGGTAGTGAACATATAGGGAGATCTACAGATACTTGAAATATTACAAAGTGAAATGCATGTGCGTGTGTTCCATCATTTAAGATGAATAAACTGTCTGCCAATTAGCTTTCCTCTTCTGTGTAAATTGGAGCGTTTCTCCATGAGGGATGACGGCTACTGAAGTCTGCAGATAAAGGAACCACTAGGTGGCAGTGATCACGGTGTGCTGAAGTGGGATTTACTCTAAGAGGTAACTACCATCAGGGGTAAAGGGAAGAGCTTTTGCTTTCGTAAAGGTGACTATGGTGGCTTTAGACAGTATTTAAATTCTATACGGTGGGACCAACTGATGATGTCACCAACAGCAAATTCAAAATGGGAAGCATTCAAAGAATTTATCTTGGAAGCTACTAGGCTTTACATACCAACTAAGAAATATTGTTCAAGGTTTAGGCCTAAATGGATGTCAGATGAACTAATGAGACATGTGACAGAGAAGAAAAATGCATGGGATACATATTAATGGGTGACATGGAAGCCTATGATAGATATAAGCTTGTCTGTAACCAAGTCACAAAGGAGATTAGGCAGGCAAAGGCAGATAATGAGAAATCCTTGGCAAAGGATGCAAAGAAAAACAACAAAGAGTTCTTTACCTATGTAAACTCTAGAAGGAAACCGATGAATCAGATTGGTCCACTGGTTATTGATGGTTCAACTGTTGATGATCCTGGTCAGGTGGCTAACAAATTAAATGAGTATTTTGCATCTACATTCACCCATGAAGAGCTATTCAGGGAGGAGAATGCCAGAAGTGAGTTAAATTCTGGCAGTGTGCTAGATGATTTTGTAATAACTGAGAGGAAAGTGGAGGAGAAATTGTTGAAGATAAACATAAAAAAGGCACCTGGGGTGGATTGGATCTATCCAGATATATTAAAGGAGGCAGCAAAAGAAGTAAGCAAACCCTTAGCCATAATTATGAGAGCTTCTTTGGACTAAGGGCAGGGGATGTGCAAATGCGACTCCAATTCACAAAGGAGGATCAAAGGGCAACACGTTATTTCGTTTGAATCTTGCAGCCATTGTTTTTGTATAGAGTAGTAGGGAATTCAAATTTTTAATTGTGGCAACTAGGTAGCTCTAAAGTATAATTATATAGCGTAATACGCATCATTGCATTTAGGATTCTATTAGATAGCATAGTATTCACAATTAATTAATTAAATTTATTGATCTTATTAATTTAAAATATCATGCCCCAGACTAGAGCAGCGAAAAAATGGGCACAAAGTGGCAGGAGCGCTGTGACTCGGGGGAAAACTGAGGGGAACAATTTTCCAACGCATCACAGCCTAAAATAATATATGTAACTTGTGAAATGTTTGCCGAACTCTCTGGAACAGAACATGATCTAGCCAAGGAGGATGTCTTTGTGTGTGTCAGGTGCAGAGAGTGTCCAGAAATTAGGCATCAACTCAGCATTCTACTGGGTCTATGAGAGCTTGAGGTGTAGGGTAGATGCCCTCGGAGAAATTAATATGAGGGGCCCGTCAAGTTCTTAACTCCCAAATCAACGCCAGAGCTCATTCCTGGGCATCAGGCAACACAGCGGCAATCTCCAAGGCAGAATGCACTGGTCCCAAAGGAACTAGTTATTGTTGGTGACTCTATTGTCAGGGAGACGGGGTATATATTGTGTAAAAAGGATAGATGCAACAGGACTAGGGTATGTCTGCCAGGGGCAAAAGTTGATGACGTTGTAAAGCATATATCATCTTTTAAGGGCACAAAAGGTGATATTGTTGTACACATTGGCACCAATGACATTAAGAGTAGGAGAACTGCAGATTTACTTAACAAGTACAGGTCAATGTTGCAAAAAAGTCATGAGACAGGGTTAAATTTGAAAGTAGTAGTAGTAGCAGTAGTGGCATGTGATGCAAGAAAGCAAGTGTATGAGCTTATGCAGCATCAGCCAAAAAAAAAAAAAAAAAATTCACACCATTCTCTCCAAATGCCTGTCCAGTTCCTCCTTAAATTTATTCAACCTATCAACTTCCACAACGACAGATGGAAGTTTGTTCCAGCAATTAACCACCCGCTGGATAAAGGCAAATTTCCACACATCTATTCTACATCTGTCCTTTCTTAATTTGAATTTATGCCCCCTTAGGTTCGTAATCTGAACAAGTGGAAGGAACCCATCAGAATTCAGCGTGCTGAACCCATTCAAGGCCTTATACACCTCAATCAGATCAGAACTTAAGCCACCCTTGGTAAGAGGATCCCTTCATTCCCCTCACCAATCTTGTTGCCCTTCCCTGTACACACTCAAGCAAATCTACTTCCTTCCTAAAATGAGGCCTCCAGACCTGTACACAGTACTCAAGGCGTGGCCTGACCATTGCCTTATACAGAGGGATAATCACTTCCTTTTCCCTGCTAGCAAAATTCCTATATATCATTGATAAAACCCCATGACCTGCCCTGGCAGCCTGTCTGCATTGCTCAGAAAACTTCATTTCTGACTGCACAATTACTCCCAGGTCTTTTTCATTTTCTACCACCTTAAGTGTAGTACCACACAGTTGGTACGTTTCTCTGGGGTTACTTCTACCCATATGCAGTACTTTGCATTTGTCAAGGTTAAACTTCAGTTGCCACTTCTTAGCCCATCTGCCCAAATTATCTAGATCCTGTTGCAGTAGCACACTGCCATTACTGTCATTAACAGCCGTGCCAACCTTTGTATCATCTGCAAACTTTGACACTAAGCCTGATATACCTTCATCAATATCATTGATAAATATACAAAACAACAGAGGACCCAACACCGAACTCTGTGGGACTCCACTAATAACATTAGTCCACGAAGAGCAGCACCCATTAATTACCACCCTCTGTCTTCTCCCACTCAACCATCCTTTTATCCATTGTAGCAACTTACACTTAATACCATTCTGCTCCAATTTGTACAATAGTCTCCCATGTGCAACAGTGTCAAAAGCTTTCCTGAAATCCAAATATATGATATCAAAATTATTTTTTGCATCCAGTTCCTTTGTAACCACATCATAATATCCTATCAAATTTGTCAAACAAGACTTTCCCTTAACAAACCCATGCTGTGTCTGAATTATTGCTGCAGTCTTGCCTAGATGATCCTGAAATGCATCTTTAACCAGTGACTCCATTATTTTACCAGGAACAGAAGTTAAACTAACTGGTGTGTAATTACTCGTGTCACCCTTCGATCTCCCTTTGTGAATTGGGGATACATTTGCACTTCTCCAGTCCGTGGGAACCTCCCCTGAGTCCAAGGACGCTCTCATAATTATGGCTAAGGGTTTGCTTAGTTGCTTTGCCGCCTCCTTTAATATAACTGGATAGATCCCATCCACCCCAGGTGCTTTTCTTACGTTTAACTTCAACAATTTCTCTTCCACTTTGCTCTCAGTTATTACAAAATCATTACGTATCCTGCTACAATTTGATAACCTTCTGTCATTTTCAAACCTTAATAATTCCTCACGTGTGAATGCAGATGCAAAATACTCATTCAGTTTGTTTGCTATCTGAGCAGGATCATCAACAGTCGAACCATCGATGTCAAGTGGACCAATCTGATTCATTCCCTTCCTTTTAGAGTTTATATAAGTAAAGAAATCCTTGCTGTTTTTCTTAGCATCTTTTGCCAAGAATTTCTCGTAATCTGCCTTTGCCTGCCGAACCTCCTTTGTGACCTGATTACAGACTAACTTATATCTGCCATAGGCTTCTGAGTCGCTTGATAATTTATATGCATCCCGTGCATTTTTCTTCTCTGTTACGAGTCTCATTAGTTCATTTGACAACCATTTAGGCCTAAACCTTGAACAATATTTCTTAATAGGTATGAAACTTTTAGTAGCTTCCACGATTAATTCCTTGAATGCTTCCCACTTAGAATTTTCTGTTGGCAACATCGTCAGTTGATCCCACTGTACAGAATTTAAAAACTGTCTGAGACCACTGTACTCGCCTTTATGGAAGCAAAAACCCTTTCATTTACTGATGGAAATTATATCTTTAAGTAAATCCCACATGATGGTAATTATATCTTTAAGTAAATCCCACATGATGGTAATTAAATCTTTAAGTAAATCCCACGTCAGTACACTGTGATCACTGCCACCTAGTGGTTCTTTTATCTGCAAATTCCTAATATACGAATGATCACTGCTGATAACCAGATCAAGAGTATTACTTTCTCTGGTTGGCTCTCGAACATGCTGCTGTAAAAAACAATCATCCAATAAATCCACAAAAGTCTGACTAGCGTGTGAGTGACCAACCCACAAGTTCCAGTCAATATCTGGGAAGTTAAAATCCCCCATTATAAGACATTCCGATTTACTAGCCTACTCTATTTCTCTGTACAATTGTTCATTGTACTCATTCAAGTCATTAGGCCTATAACACACTCCTACTCTTATTTTTGCTTTTGCAGTGCTTATGTCACACCAAACTGACTCAACAGTGCACTGTTCATCTACATCAACTGAATGCACTTATTTTGATTTTATGTTTTTCTTAATTAACAGCATAACAACTCCTCCCTTCCTATCCTGTCTATCCTTTCTGTACACATTGTACTCCCCAAATTCCACTTCGACATTCCTTATATCTGTGTGACACTGATATCCCAACAATATCCGCCTTTGAATTGCAGAAGTGTCTGCAATTCTGCCCAGACACGATAGGAGGGAATACATGATGAGAGCCTTGTTAATCAATTTGGCCCTGGAGGGAATGTGCAAGGCACAAGGGGTAGAATTTTTTTCAGCGTGGTCTGTGCTGGTTAACAGAAGAGATTGCTTCTACAGGGATTGGATACTTAAATAGATAGAAAGAGTTCAAGAATATTCACCTCTCCTTGCGGCTACTTTTAACCCTTTATTCACAGACTAAAAGGTTAAAAGTAGTTGCAGGCAAAGGTAAAGGTGATTCTTGCACAACTTTATTAGAATAAGCAGCAACCTGGAGCGAGGGGTGCTAGGGGTTTCAGGGACTGATGGCAGTCATCGTGAAACAGGTGGGTATATGGGATGTGTTAGGGTAACTAATAATAAAGATAGATACATGTATACTTGCATGTATACCAATGCTAGAAGTATAGAAAATAAATTTGATGAATTTAAAGTGTTGGTCAAGACATCAAAGGCAGATATTGTTGGGATAGCAGAGACATGGTGTCACACAGATATAAGGAATGCAGAACTGGAATTTGAGGAGTACAATGTGTACAGAAAGGATACACAGGTAGGAAGGGAGGAGGTGTTATTCTGTTAATTCAGAAAAACATAAAATTAAAAGAAGTGCATCCAGTTGATATAGATGAACAGTGCACTGTTGAATCAGTTTGGTGTGACATAAGCACTGCGAAAGCAAAAATAAGAGTAGGAGTGTGTTATAGGCCTAATGACTCGAATGAGTACAATGAACAATTGTATAGAGAAATAGTGGGCTAGTAAATCAGAATGTCTTATAATGCAGGATTTTAACTTCCCAGATATTGACTGGAACTTGTGGGTTGGTCACTCACACACTAGTAAGACTTGTGGATTGATTGGATGATTGTTTTCTGCAGCAGTATGTTCAAAAGGCAACCAGAGAGGGAAATACTCTTGATCTGGTTATCAGCAGTGATCATTCGTGTATTAAGAATTTGCAGATAAAGGAACCACTAGGTGACAGTGATCACAGTGTACTGATGTGGGATTTACTGAAAGATATAATTACCATCAGGGGTAAAGGAAAGGGTTTTTGCTTCTGTAAAGGTGAGTACAGTGGTCTCAGACAGTCTTTAAATTCTGTACATTGGGATCAACTGACGATGTTACCAATAGTAAATTCTACGTGGGAAGCATTCAAGGAATTAATCGCGGATGCTACTAAAAGTTTCATACCTATTAAGAAATATTGTTCAAAGTTTAGGCCTAAATGGTTATCAAATGAACTAATGAGACTCGTGACAGAGAAGAAAAATACATGGGATGCATAAAAATTATCAAGCGACTCAGAAGCCTATGGCAGATATAAGCTAGTCTGTAATCAGGTCACAAAGGAGGTTAGGCAGGCGAAGGCAGATTACTATAAAACAGCAAGGATTTCTTTACTTATATAAACTCTAAAAGGAAGGGGATGAATCTGATTGGTCCACTTGACATCGATGGTTCGACTGTTGATGATCCTGCTCAGATAGCAAACAAACTGAATGAGTATTTTGCATTTGCATTCACACATGAGGAATTATTAAGGTTTGAAAATGGCAGAAGGTTATCAAGTTGTAGCAGAGTGCTTAATGATTCTGTAATAACTGAGAGAAAAGTGGAGGAGAAATTGTTAAAGTTAATCATATGAAAGGCACCTGGGGTGGATGGGATCTAATCAGTTATATTAAAGGAGGTGGCAAAGCAACTAAGCAAACCCTTAGCCATAATTATGAGAGCATCCTTGGACTGAGGGGAGGTTCCCACTGACTGGAGATGTGCAAATGTATCCTCAATTCACAAAGGGGGATCGAAGGGTGACACGAGTAATTACAGACCAGTTAGTTTAACTTCTGTTCCTGGTAAAATAATGGAGTCACTAGTTAAAGATGCATTGCAGAATCATCTAGACAAGACTGCAGCAATAATTCAGACACAGCATGGGTTTGTTAAGTGAAAGTCTTGTCTGACAAATTTGATAGGATATTATGATGTGGTTACAAAGGAACTGGATGCAAAAAATAATTTTGATATCATATATTTGGATTTCAGGAAAGCTTTTGACACTGTTGCGCATGGAAGACTATTGTACAAATTGGAGCAGAATGGTATTAAGGGTAAGTTTCTACAATGGATAAAAGGATGGTTGAGTGGGAGAAGACATAGAGTGGTAATTAATGGGTGCTGCTCTTCATGGACTAATGTTATTAAGAGTCCCACAGGGTTCAGTGTTGGGTCCTCTGTTGTGTTGTATATTTATCAATGATATTGATGAAGGTGTATCAGGCTTAATGTCGAAGTTTGCAGATGATACAAAGGTTGGCAGGTTTGTTAATGACAGTAATGGCAGTCTGCTACTGCAACAGGATCTAGATAATTTGGGCAGATGGGGTAAGAAGTGGAAACTGAAGTTTAACCTTGACAAATGCAGAGTACTGCATATGGGTAGAAGTAACCCCATAGGAATGTACCAGCTGTGTGGTACTACACTTAAGGTGGTAGAAAATGAAAAAGACCTGGGGGTAATTGTGCAGTTAGATATGAAGTTTTCTGAGCAATGCAGACATGCTGGCAGGTCAGGTCATGGAGTTTTGTCAGTGATATATAGGAATTTTTCTAGCAGAGAAAAGGAGGTGATTGTCCCTCTGTATACGTCTGGAGGCCTAATTTTAGGAAGGATGTAGATTTGCTTGAACGTGTACAGAGAAGGGCAACAAGATTGGTGAGGGGAATGAAGGGATCCTCTTACCAAGAGAGGCTTAAATTCTGCAAATTGCAGTGGCTGGAGACTAGTCACCTGCGTGGTGATCTGATTGAGGTGTATAAGGCCTTGAATGAGTTGAGCACGCTGAATTCTGATGGAATCCTTCCACTTGTTCAGATTACGAACCTAAGGGGGCATAAATTCAAATTAAGAAAAGACAAATGAAGAATATATGTGCGGAAATTTGCCTTTAGCCAGCGGGTGGTTAATTGCTGCAACAAACTTCCATCTGTCTTTGTGGAAGTTGATAGGTTAAATAAATTTAAGGAGGAACTGGACAGGCATTTGGAGGGCATGGTGTGATGGTTTTTTTTTTTTTTTTTTGGCTGATGCTGCATAAACTCATACACTTGCTTTCTTGCATCACATGCCACTACTACTACTACTACAAGTAATTACAGACCTGTTAGTTTAACTCCTGTTCCAGGAAAATTAATGGAGGCACTGGTTAAAGAAGCACTGTAGGATCATCTAGACAAGACTTCAGTTATTGCTCTGGCCCAGAATGGTTTTGTTAAGGGAAAGTCTTGCCTGACCAATTTGATTGGATACTATTACTATTATGTTGTCACAATGGAACTGGATGCAGGGAATAACTTTGATATCATATATTTGGATCTTAGAAAGGCTTTTGATACTGTTGCAGATGGATGACTGCTAAACAAATTGGAGCAGTGTAGCATTGGAGGCAAATTGCCGCTATTGATAAAGGGACGGTTGAGTGGGAGAAGACAAAGAGTGGTAATCAATGGACACTGCTCATCGTGGACTAATGTTATTAATGGAGTCACTCAGGGTTCAGTATTGGGTCCATTGCTGTTTTCTGTATTTATAAATAATATTGATGATGGCATATCAAGCTTAATGTCCAAGATTGCAGACGATACGAAGGCTGTCAGGGTTGTTAAGGACACTAACGAAAGTACGCTGCTGCAACAGGGTCTAGAAAAGTTGAGCAGATGGGCTGAGAGGTGGCAAATGAAGTTTAACATTGACAAATGTAAAGTACTACATATGGGAAGCAGTAACCCTAGAGTGACATATCAACTCTGTGGTACTACACTGACAGTGGTAGAGAACGAAAAGGACCTGGGGGTAATTGTGCAGGCAGATTTGAAGTTTTCTGAGCAGTGCAGATGGTCTGCAAGTGTGGCTCATAGTATCTTGTCAATGATATACAGGAAGTTTTCTAGAAGGGACAAGGACGTGATTATCCCCTTATATAAGGCAATGGTCACGCCACACCTTGAGTACTGTATACAGGTCTGAAGGCTTCATTTTAAGAAGGATGTAGAGTTGCTGAAACGAGTACAGAGAAGGGCAACAAGATTAATGGAACAAAGGGTTGCTCTTAAGAAGAAGGCTTAAGTTTTGCAAATTACAGTGTCTGGAGAGTAGGCACCTGCGAGGTGATCTGATTGAGGTGTATAAAGCCTTGAATGGTTTGAGCATGCTCAATGCTGATGGAATTCTTCCTCTTGCTCAGAATAATCATTTGAGAGGGCATAAATTCAAATTGAGGAAAGACAGATGTACGGAAGTTTGCCTTTAACCAGTGGGTGGTTGGTTGAACAGACTTCCATCCTTTGTTGTGGAAGTTGATAGCCCTAAATAAATTTAAGGCTGAGCTGGACAGGTACCTGGAACGAATGGAGGGGGTGAAATGGGAGCGTTTTTTTTTTTTTTTTTTTTTTTGGCTGATGCTGCATAAGCTTGCTTTCTTACATCATATGCTTCTACTAATGCTAAGTCTGCCATTATGCAGTAGGGTTGGTGAAGCTGTTCAGCTAAGTTACCAGCAACTAAAGTAGCAAATAGATCACGATGTGACATATACGCTTTGAAGTCAACTCTTAGCGGAATGTATTTTTACCACACTGCAAGGTTCAGTGTTTAATGGTATTTAAATAGGCTTATGGTATCATCTGCTCTATGTTTTTTTGTTGTTGCTGCTGCTGTGTGCAAATAACAAATGGGTCCTGTCTAATACGTTTTTATTAGAATGGTTACAACTGTCTGAGAGTTTACTGATCTCTGATGCCAGAGGAGTTTCAGCTTAGGTATCTTCACTGGTACTAGTAAGCTGCAATGATCTTTCTGCTTCCTAGTATGTGATGCCATGTTCTGCTCTTTATCACGACCTTTCTTTCCCCCTCTTTCTACAGCTCATACCCACACCTGTAGAAAGCAGCGAGATCACCTTGATGGACTGGATATTTTAGTTGTTCAGCTGAAAGTTAGCATGTCATTCCAGAGATCATGGCTATGATCTCTGGAATGACATGTAATACAGATAAGTGAACTTCTGCATTATATTGGAATATCCATATTCTTAAATATTAAGTACAAAAAAACACTCAAGAGGACATGTGAATTTGCACAAAATTGTGTGTGTGGGCGCCTCCGTGGCCTGGTGGGAAGGAGCAGCAGCGCGTAGCACACGCTTCTTGATTAGACCGGGGTTCGAGCCCGTCACCACCAAATACGGAGTATGCGGAAAGGTCAGGGAATGCCCACCGCATATCCCGGAGCAATATGGCCTTAGTTGCTAATGCTCCTAAAAGCCAAATAACTAACAAACAAACTAACAAGCACAAAATTGTGGGTTTATTGAAGCATAATAGTAACATATTACATAAATTTCATTAATAATAACATAAATTATTTAAGCTTAAGATGAGACATCCAACTGCAGTACCCTCCTAATTTATGAACACCATGTGTTCCTTAAAAATACATATATTTTTTTCATATTTAAATTGTTTTCATAGATGCACTGGCATAACAAAGAGGCTGTGTTCCAAAAATAAAACATTCACTCAAAAAAAAAAAAAAAAAAAAAAAAAAAAGCACAACTGAGATAAACAGTTTTTTTACACAATAAGATTTTAAAATAATAACATCTTCACTGCAATATGCAGTAGATGCAGGCTGCATTTAAGGAACCATACTAATGTGTCAAAGACATATATGAATATATAAGAATGTTTTTGCTTATGAAAAAATCACTAAAGCACTGCAATTTATCATGATGGCTTTGAGACTGAAGTATAGAGAATGGTTATTAATGTACAATTTAAAGAGAAGTAAACTGCATGAGTGTCAAACTTTTCTAGCTCACACTTGCAACTAGTTAAACTCCAGCCCATTTATACAAGTCAAGTTGCAGTGTGACTAATCTCTTTCTAATTAACCTGAAAATGCTTTGCACCTTATAAAAGCTACAATAAAATTATAAAAATCAGTTTATTCATCACTGGAAATACGGAATGACTTCAGAAAGAATAGCAAACAGTTTCCCCTAGGCAATAAATTAACTGAACTATTCTAAACAGAAATCACTTTCATCTAAAAGGAGATATTGCTTGTAATTTGCACTTTTATCACGTGTGCTTGATAGTATAATTCACCAAAAATATATTTCAAATAATATGTTACATTTAACTGCATGTATGTATAGTACATGTTAAATAAAGTTTATAAAAGATGAAAATATTTCATTCTTACCCATTTTACTTTCAAAAGGTGATGCTTTATGTATTCAGGGAAAATTTTTGTTAGATCAAGATAGAAGTTCTTAAAGTGAATGTCCAGGGTAAAAACTTTAAAACTTTTTGTTTTTAAGATTGGATGTTGTAAAATGGATATTCATAAACCAGGATCTTGCTGTACTCAAACTTTCTGTCCCACTTATTACAATATTTCAATTCCTGTTTATGAAGTTTTGAAGTCTGGTACGTTGGAGGAGTGTGGCTGACTTCTTCGGGGACTGTCTCTAAGGCAGGTGATCACAATGCAACATACCAGACTTGAAAACTGTTTCCAAAGAAGAATTGAAAAAGATAAGTAGAGAGTAGTTGAGTAGAGAAAGTTGAGTAGCTGGGTGTCTCATCATAAACTTACATTATTTAATTTTATTATTAGTAACACAATTTATGTAATATATGTTTAAACCTCACAATTTTGCTCTTGACTATCTTATTATAATCCCTCATAGTCCTGGGAGAAGGGAATTTTTCTTCCAGGTTACTGACCCTGCCACGAGGAAGTAGGAGCTGTCAGGTGACCAAGTTAATTGGGGTTAGTGACTCTAAATAAAGAAAGAAAAAAGAAAGGTGGCTTCTTTCTCAAGTCTTCCTTACACTTTGTAAGGTGAAAGTCTACTTTTAGTTTGGTTAACTTAAAGAAAACTGTATTTAAACCTAATTGATTTGATTTTATTTAAGAATTCTTGGCGCAAGAGCTACTGTGGCTAAAATGCGCCTGTAAGATTTAATTTTATCGGTTTTGTTCTAATTGGTATATTGCTGCTAATAATTTCCAAGAGTAATAGATAATATTTAGTTTTATATTTGATTATAGTAATTTATTTTCTTGAGGAACTGAAAAACATCTGCTATATTTTTTCTATCTTCCAGTATGCTTTTGAGAGTGAGAGGGTGATGTTTGTTTAGCTCTTTGAAGGAGTTTCGGCGATCATCTGCAAAAGCTGGACAAGTAATCAGTACGTGTTCTACTGTTTGTTGTGTGTGACAGATAGGGCATAGGAGGGGATCTTCTCCTCGCAAAAGATAAGAGTGACTGAAATACGTGTGTCCTATTCTTAACCTAGCAAGTATCACTTCATCGCGTCTATTTTTCTGAATGCTGGATTTCCATGGTTGGAGTAATCTTTTAATCTGATGCAATTTGTTAGTGGTAAGTACTTGCCATTGCTGCTGCCAGTGATGTTTCCCACTGCAATCAATAACGTGTTTGTAGTCAGAGAAAGAGATATATTCTGATGCAGAAATATTGTTCTTGGTTTCTTTAGCAGCTCTGTCTGCTTGTTCGTTACCATGTATTCCGACATGGCTTGGGAACCAGCAAAATCTAATGTTACGATGTTGTTCAAGGAGTTTTGATATTTTGTATTGAATCTGCTGTTGTAGTGGATGTTTGTTAGAACTGATATTTTGTATTGCCATCATGGAACTACGGGAGTCAGTAAAAATTATGCTGTTTTGAAAACTTGAATTGGTCGATTTCGCTTAATGCTAACATAATGGCTTGCAGTTCTGCAGTATAAATGCTACAGTCTTTTGGGAGTTTTTGAGCCAATGTGATGTCAGAAAAGTAAACTGCCGCTCCCACATGAGAATCAGTTTTGGATCCATCTGTATATAGAAAGCAATGATCTGAAAATGGTGCCTTATAAGCAGCGTGCAGCTGTTGATGGTTTATATGAGAAAGGGTTCGTTTGCCCCAAATGTGGAAGGAAAAGTCGCATAAAGGTTGTCGGATTATCCATGGTGTGGTAGACTGCTTCGTCAGTGGAATTATGTTATCTAGGTTAAGCTCTCTACTGAGAAGAAGGTTTTTTAATCTCACATTCGCAGGTTTATTGATTCTTGGTTGTTGTTGATAATGTTGTTCCCATTCAGAAGTAAAAAGAGTTTTCTGTAGAGGGTGTTCTGGTAAGGATTTTATTTTAGCTGCATAAGAGAGTAATTGATTTTGTCTTCTGATTTGCAGAGGAGGTTCTTGAGCTTCGGCGTACAGGCTCTGCACGGGTGAGGTGCGGAAAGCTCCAAGGGCTAAACGGGGTGCGCAGTGATGTACCGGGTCGAGCCATCTCAGGGCACTAGGTCTTGCCGAGTCATAGACTGGGGCACCATAGTCTAGCTTAGACCGAATGAGAAGGCGATATAAACGTAGTAGGATTGTCCTGTCTGCTCCCCAGGATATAGCAGATAGGACCTTCAAGATGTTCATTTTCTTCAAACAGTGGACTCTTATGTGACTGATATGCTCTAGGAAAGTCAGTTTTTTGTCAAAAACTAATCCTAAGAAACAGACACTATTTTTAACTGGGATGATCTGTTCTTTCAGCTTGAGTTCTGGGTCAGGATGGAGATTCTTTTTTCTGCAGAAATGTATACATGCAGTCTTTTGTACCGATATTCTATATACATTTCTTTCTGTCCATTTTATGACTCTGTTAATGGCCACTTGCAATTGCCGTTCTATTGTCCTCATATGCTGCGCTTGATAAGAAATGCTGAAATCATCAGCATAAACAGTTGTAAAAATATTGTTTGGGATTTGTTCTATTATTGTGCTGAAGTGGATTGCAAAAAGTGTGGCACTAAGTACAGATCCTTGAGGGACCCATTCTTCTTGATAATATATATTAGAAAAGTGTATTGTTCATTTGAACTTGGAAGGTCCGATTCTTAAGGAAATCATGTATGTAGTGGGGTAGATATCCTCTAAGGCCAAGTTGATGTAACCTTTTAAGTATACCATATCACCACGTGGTATCATATGCCTTTTGGATATCAAAATTAACCATGACTTGGTGTTGTTTCCTGAGAAAAGCATTTCTTACTTGATTTTCCAGTTGTATAAGTATATCCAAGGTACATCGATTTTTTCTAAAGCCAAATTGTTCTGAGTTGAGAAGACCATTATTTTCTAGATACCATGTTAGTCTATTGTTGACTATTTTCTCTAAGATCTTGCCTAAGCAGCTAGTCAAAGCTATGGGACGATAGTTCTGTGGGTCTGATAGATCTTTTCCTTGTTTTGGGAGAGCTAGTATTATTGAGTGGTGCCATTTGTTTGGGAAAGAATTTTCAAGGTATATTTTGTTGTATAGATCTAACAGGGCTAATTGGGACTGTTCATCTAATTGTTGTACCATTGCATAATGGATTTCATCAGGACCGACTGCGCTGTGTTTCACCTGTAGCAGAGTTTGTTTTAGTTCTGCTGCCGTGAGTGGCAAGTTGTATTGTTCACACTGATTGGTAGAAAAGTTTAATTTTATTTTTTCGGCCTCTTTCTTGTACGTTTTGAAAGCTGTGGGGTATGCACAATTAGCAGATGTATTCGAAAAATTTTCAGCAAGCACGTTGACTATATCTAAGGTGTTTGTAACCAACTGTCCCTTCAATTTAGCAATGGAGAGTGGTTTAATTGAGAATTGTTGGTCATCCTTCTGATCTTTTTCCAGATAAGTGTAGCTGGTGTGGAAATAGTTATAGTGGATGCAAATTTCATCCAAGCAGCTTTTTTGCTTATTTTTTGCACTTTCCTGACCTTGGCTCTGGCTCTCTTGAATTGTATCAGATTTTCTGTTGTTGGATTTTTGCGAAAAAGGTTCCAGGCTCTATTTCTCTCTTTTTTAGCTTCCCGGCACTCTTTGTTCCACCATGGTTTTGGATATATTCTGATGTTAGAAGACGTTTTATGTATTGTCTTTTCCACAGCTTGAAGCATACTATCAGTAACATAGGCTACTGATGTTTGTACTGATTCTCTTTTAATAATGTTGCGGTCTAGCTTGGCTAGTATCCTGAATGTTTCCCAATCTGCATCATATATTTTCCATCTGGGGTGCCTATTGGCTTGGCATGGCGTTTTTTCCATGATTTTCAAAATAATGGGGTAGTGGTCACTGCTCAATGGAGTCTCGTGCACGCTCCATTTAGTCATAGGGAACAGTGTTGGGGAACAGATTGATAAGTCTATTGCAGAACTGCTTTTTGATGGAAGGTGGAAATATGTGTGTGTGTGCTGTCATTTAAAATCATTAGGTTGTTCTCGACAATTAATTTTTCTATTTGCTTACCCTTCTGGTCTATTTTGTGATCGCCCCATAGTGGGTGATGTCCATTTAGGTCACCTAAGATGCAGAATGGAGGTGGTAGTTGAGTGATCAGCTCTTCGAAATCCTTAAATCGGAATTCTTGATTAGGGGGTAGATATACTGAGGCTATGGTAATATTGAAGCCTATTGCTAGACGGGCTGCAACTGCTTCTAATGGTGTGTTCAATGGTATTGTTTGGGAAGGGACGTGTCTGTTAACTAGTATTGCAACTCCTCCTCTCGCTGTTCCATTCGTTATGCGATCCTTTCTATATGTGATATAATTTTTGATTATACTATTGTCCTGTGGTTTTAAATAGGTTTCTCGTAGGCAGATACTTAGTGGGTGGTACTGGGTGATGAGATCTATAACATCATTAGTGTTTGAGCGAAAACCTCGACAGTTCCATTGGATAATCGTATCTGTCATTTGGGGTTAGATGTTCCCTCGGATTGCTTCCTTGGGGCTGATTTATTTTTGTCTACCTTGGTTTTGTCTTTTTTTGAAAAATAGGGTCTACCCATATCCATTTCTTCTTCAGTAAAGATTTCGAGAACTGGTTCCTCTCCTTGGTTTCTTGCATCCGTGTCCATTTGTTCTGCAATCTTTTTTCCTGTACTACCTATCTTTTCTTTGTTTGCTTTTCTTCTTACATTTTCTGAATTATCTAGTGGGAAAGATAAAGGAGTATTGATAATCTTTTCTTGTTTTTGTGATGGAGATGGTTTGTAAAACTCACGAACTCATTCTGAGATGGATTCTCCTGGGGGGATTGTAACATCCGTTTGTGTGCCACAACATTTTGAATTGGGTAGTTTAATTTCAGGAGCCTTTTTGATTGTGGTAATCTGCGCATAAGAAGGTTTGTTTGCTATAGTTATTGTAATTACCTTTTTAGCTTCCTGATATGAAACTCCATTTTCTGCTTTGTATTTTTGTATCATTTTTTCCTTCTTCCAAATTTCACACTCCCTTGAATATGCAGTATGATCTCCTTTACAATTTTACACATTTATGGTTTCCAGCTGTGCAAGTAGAAGTGGCATGTTCTTGCGAACCACAGTTTCCACATGTTAATTTTCCTCTACACACTGTCTGTGAGTGACCAAACTTCTGACAGTTGAAACAACGGAGAGGATTCGGGATGTACGGTCTTATATTGCAGTGTAGATATCCAGCTTTTACTGATCTGGGTGATTTAGGCGTGTTGAAAGTGAGTATCAGATTCCTGGTGGGGGTGATTATCCCTTCTTTTTTAATTGTAATTCTTTTAACACTGATGACTCCTTGTTCCTGAAGTTCCATTTGAATTTCCTCTTCGGGCACATTTAGAAGGTCCCATTCCGTAATGACACCTTTTTAAGTATTTAATGTATTGTGCGGGGATACTATTACTGGTATTCCTGCAAAGGTTGTCATTTGTAATAATATTTCTGAGTGTTTAGCATTGGCTGTTTCTACCAAAATGTTGCCTGATTTTAGTCTTTTAACTTGTTTTGGTGTGCCGACATAACTCTCAAGAGTCTTTTGTATGAGAAAGGGTGACAATTGTCCTACCGCTTTCTCAGTATTTGAGTGTACAATAATATATGTTGGAGAAATTAAAACTTGAGAGTCAGTTTTTAATCTCTTTGTGGAGACAGAGTCATTTCTATCGCCTTTTCTCATTGCCTTAGAGGTGTCTCCGAAAGAACTAGATTTCTCATACTTGGATCAGTTCTCTTCGGGTCCGTTGACCCAGTGGATTCCTGGGTATTGGAGTCAGTTCGCTCCATTTCACCCTGAAAGGGAGAGCTTTTCCCTTCCAGGTTACCGGCCCCACCACGTGGAGGCAGGAGCAGTGCCGCCCTGTGACCAAGCACTAGGTTAGTAATTATGATATAACAGAAAATAAAAGGGAAAGAGAAGGTTGCTTTCCTTCTTAATCTAGTAAAGTTGCTTTCTTTACTATGGATTATTTAATTGTGTGTTAATAAATGCTTTAAATAAGGAAACAATTTCTACTTCAAGAAAGAGCGCTAATTCAGAGCAAAAAGTCACTTGATCACAGAATCGCTTGGCACTTGGGGCCGTATTTAAACCTAAAGAAGTATTCAATCTTTGCAATCACTTTATCAATAGTACAGAGAATTGCTTGGTCTTGAGAACCACTTAGCACCTGGATTCCATACAGTGCAACCTCTATATAATGCTCCTCTTCATACTGCAGATTCAGATATACCGTGGCTATGATCATGTCCCCAAAAATGAAAAAAATAATAGTATGTTCAAAGAACTAGCAATTTCACAGCGGACATCGGAAAAAGTAAATACTGTACATACTCGTGTCGACTATATATCCTACTACTGTATTTCCAAGAGTGGAAATTAGCTAAAAATATTGGCTGTATATTCGCTTCGATATATTCAGTATTAAGTTGCAGAGTAATTTTTGTAAACAACTCATTACTGTAGATCCTTAGTATCTCCCCTCAGCTAGATACTCTTTCAATAAAAGAGTATATCAATGGAATGCTGATTATAAACAGGTACCTCTGAAGGCGAATGCAGCTACTGTTCATCAAGTGTGTTAGATTAATTACAAAGTGAAGTTTTGTATATAATACATCAAAGAAAGGATGCCCACAGCATCCTTTTTTTGACAGTTACATTTAGGATAGCAAAAACTGCTAAATGCTAAAGTAGACAAAAATATATATGAACTGACAAGTGATTCATGGAGAAATCATGTGACTTTACTTCAGCACTACAACAGGCCAGACAGTTTGGTTTTGATTTAGTTTGCTCAAAACACAGTAAATTCTAGGGTATCAGAAATAAATACACAGCAAAATTAGTAAATAAGTAGAATTGAAGTAATGGCCACCAAAGGTTCTGAAGGGTAGCTTTGTAGCTGGAAGGCTCATCATGGGATATCCCAGGTTAGTCTTGTAGGCAAATCTGCATTTGGTGACATTACAGCAGAAGTGTTTCCTGAATTTCTGTGCAATGTTGATTCAAGATGGTGAATTCACAGATGAACAGTTTGTAAAACAGTGATGAAACAGCACTGTACTAAAAAAATTTTTCTCCCTGACAAGTAACTGGATATTAAACAGCACCTAGCAAAGAATGCATGAAAACTAACAGAAAATTTCTGTGTTACTGTGTAAAAACAAGACTGGAAATCACAAGTTAAAGCCACTGTGCATTGGTAAAAGTCCAAGTCCCCAGTGTTTTAAGCACATTAGCATGAAATCTCTATCAGTGATTTTTAAAATTAATTCCAATGATTGGATGATGGATGATATTTTTGCTTCGTTGTTTGAAAGTGAGTTTGTACCATAATTGAGACACCACTTGCTTTTCAAAAAACTTGAAGAAAAGGATCTATTAGTGTTGGATCACTGCCCAGCTCATCCATGGGCTTATGTCCTGAAATTAAAAGATGGAAAGATCACAGTTGTGTTTCTGCCAAGGAACACAACTTCACTAATTCAGCCCAAGGATTAGGGCATTATTTAAGCCTTTCAAGCCTACTAATTGCTTGTGTTAATTGGTGAGCTAATTGCTTGTGTTATGAACTCAGAAATTCAAGTTCAAGAATTTCTGAAAACATAAACCCTGAAAGACGTTGCACACAATATTGGATTAGTGTGGGAGAAAGTAAGCGCAGCAGCAATTGAAACCTGCTGGAAAATATGTATTGGAAAAGACGAGGTCACTAACAATAACCTTGAATTAACAGTATTTTCAAAACAAGAAACAAATGCTCTTTGTAATGTACTTGGTGGCAGTCTTGGAGAAAATGACCTTGCTACTTGGATTGAGATGGATGTAATGTGCAACAGAAGCTCCAGTTGCACATTACCTGAGAGAGGAAAAAATTGCAGTCAACAGTAGAAAGACAATCAACAAACAGAAGGCAAGTAACATAAGGAATGACTCAGAAGATAATGTAATTGGCTCATGTAAGGAAAAAATACCAGAAATTAACAAAGTGCTTGAAAACATTAACAAGGTGATGGTGTGGTTAGAATTTCATTGATAACATTTTCATTTACAGCTTCTGACCACTATTAAGTATTATATGCTGAAAAATATTCTGTCATCAGTTCTGGCAAATTAAATTATGTGACTATTTCAGAACGGATGTGTAACATGATGTCCATAACAGCATTATGTATTAGTAGAATGCAAAGGGAATGATATAACCTTTAATATTTTATGTCCTTTAGTCTGGGTGAGTCTTTTACTCATAAAACATTAGTAAATAAAGTATTTATGTTAAAAAAAAAATGGGGAAAAATGATCAAATTTTTTTGGCTATAACATGGGTATTACAGTTGTCGCCTCACGCACTCATTATAGTGGGGTTGCACTGTACTTAAATATATAACTTACACAAAAAATTATGCAGTTGAGACATTACTCTCATTTTAATCTAGAACATGTTCTTTCATTTTTTGTTTCACTTAATTGCAATTTTTTGGTGCTTATTTATATTACTTTTATTCTGTAAATAGTGTTTTAAGGCTACACCTCGCAAAAGAGTTCATTAGCATTAGCAGAGGCATATGATGCAAGAAAGCAAGCTTATGCAGCATCAGCCAAAAAAAACTTCCACTTCACCCCTCCGTTCGTTCGAAATACCTGTCCAGCTGAGCAGCTGATGCTTATGCAGCATCAGCCAAAAAAAAAAAATAAAAACTTCCACTTCACCTCTCCATTCGTTCGAAATACCTGTCTAGCTGAGCCTTAAATTTATTTAGGCTATCAACTTCCACAACAAGGGATGGAAGTCTGTTCCACCAACCAACTACCCGCTGGCTAAAGGCAAATTTCCACACATCTATCCTACATCTGTCTTTCCTCAATTTGAATTTATGCCCCCTCAGGTGATTATTCTGAGCAAGAGGAAGAATCCCATCAACATTGAGCATGCTCAAACCATTCAAGGCTTTATACACCTCTATCAGATCACCTCGCCGGTGCATAGTCACCAGACGCTGTAATTTGCAAAACTTAAGCCTTTCTTCGTAAGAACAACCCTTTGTTCCATTCACTAATCTTGTTGCCCTTCTCTGTACTCGTTCGAGCAGCTCTACATCCTTCTTGAAATGAGGCCTCCAGACCTGTATACAGTACTCAAGGTGTGGCCTGACCATTGCCTTATACAAGGGAATAATCACCTCCTTATCCCTGCTAGAAAAATTCCTGTATAACATTGACAAGACATGATGAGCTACTCTTGCAGCCCGTCTGCACTGTCATTATAGTGGGGTTGCACTGTACTTAAATACTTAAATATATAAATTACACAAAAAATTATGCAGTTGAGAACATTACTCTCATTTTAATCTAGAAAAATGTTCTTTCATTTTTTGTTTCACTTAATTGCAATTTTTTGGTGCTTATTTATATTACTTTTATTCTGTAAATAGTGTTTTAAGGCTACACCTCATAAAAGAGTTCATCATCATCTGTCATCGTTTTGCTATTCCACGGGTCGATGTATGAAGCCTCATCACCATGCCCTGTCCGTGTACTTCTCTCAGTTGTTGATTTCACTCCAGTTTCCTCCTCTCTTAAAGACACCGGTCTTTATAATGTCTTGCCATCTCATTCTTCCCTTGGTCTTTTGTCTCTTAATTGTAAATCAAACATTCTTCTTGGCAAATGCCTCTTGTTCATCCTCTTGACATGTCCAAACCATTTCAAACGGGACCTTTCATTCCTATTCTGGAGTTTTTCATTTTCAACATGAATTCTCTCCCTAATCACATCATTCCTGATTTTGTTGCATCTTTTCTTTCTGGCTATGCTGCTCACAAATCTCATTTCTGCCCCCTGAATTCTTCAATTCTTCTACTTTCATCCTTTTTCCTCATAGTCCAAGTTCAGATGCATACGTCAGAACTGGTATGTAATAGGCCTGATATATAGCCTTCTTACACTTCAGTAGTATGTTTCTGTTCCAGATCAGATCTCTTGTCTGCCTATAGAAATTCCTGCCCACTTGTATCCTTTTACTTATTTCTTTGTCTATCACTCCAGTCTTTGTAATGATGCTTCCTAGATACTTGAAGTTGTTAACCATTTTCAGCTCTTTCCCTTCCATTGCAATGTATCTATCAAGCTCACCACTCCTCTTTAGAACCATTACTTCACTCTTCTCCTGACTGAAAACCAGTCCAAATTCATTGGCCATACTAGCTCGTATATCAACTTGCCATTGCACTTGTTCCCTGCTCTCTCCCCATATGCAGAGTTTATCTGTGAAGAGCATGACTTTCATCTGGTCCTGTCCAAGTTGTTCCACCACTCTACATTGCACATTGCAAAAGATGTTATAAAAATAAATATTAGAAATAAGAAAATGTAGGCAAATAAATATAAGAATGTTATTTTGATCATCTATATAATATCGGTGTGGATACACTATAGATAACTCTTAAGAAAAAACTACGATAGTGGTGTGGGAGGCATCATTTCCTCTGTATCTCATATTGTGCTCACCCTTCACAACGAGTTGCCATGGTATTGCACTACTTCGAATAAGTAACGCTTCACTAATAGAGAAGACTATTAGTGAATATTGTTACTTATTAGAGAAGACTATTAGAGAATATTGTTACTTATTCTCGGTGGGCACCACCACCCAGATGGTACTGTTTCAAAGCTATTGGCCTATCATAAGTGGGTGGATAGGTACCCTGGTATTGCAGACATGACGACCCAGTTGTGAAGATAATCACACAATAATCTTCACAACTGGGTCATCATGTCTGCAATACCAGGGTACCTGCCCACTGAGAATAAGTAACAATAGTCTTCTCTATTAGTGAAGTGTTACTTAATCGATGTAGTGCAATACCATGGCAACTCATTGTGAAGGACGAGCACAATGTGAGATACAGAGGAAATGATGCCTCCCACACTACTATCGTAGTTTTTTCTTAAGAGTTATCTATGATGTATCCACACTGATATTATATAGATATAAAACTCTTAACATATTATGCCTTGTTGCATTTAGTTATTTTAAATTTTAGTTATTTTGATCAATATTAACATTTTTTCATGGGTTACTTGTGGTAAGCATAAACTGAATTGCAACATTAATATAATTAACAATGTACTTTTGCCTTGCTGTCTAGATCATGTGTGTGCACTTTTATACTCTAATAATAAAAACAATCTTAATTCTAAAATTAAACTGACTGCATATATCAAAATTATACACAGTGAGGCTCTCCCAATAAATCATAACTGTTGTGGTAGACCTTACTATAAAAATCTTGCCATTATTAATAAGAAGGATCAAAATTGGCTTACCACACTTCCATTCGTCACTGCCATCAGGGCAATCTATGATTCCATCACACACAGTTGTTAAGGAAATGCAGCCTCCTCTTTTACATCTGAATTGGTTTCTATCACACTCTGATATAAATAAAAAAAATAAGTAAAAAAACTATTAAGCAACTTGTGTGGAGCAGTGATTTCCAAACATTTTAATTCTGCAACTCCTTCCCCTCCCATGGAACCCATGTTTATCCCTAAGAAGAGAAAAACAGAAATAAATTTCTTTTCACATGTGAGTGGGAAGAATGATCATCTTGCTGCAGGGTATAATAGGGCACTTAAAGAATCTATGAAGATGAAAGTTTTGCAAGGTGCGATGTATCATTGCACTTAAATTTATAAATCTTATTAATTTCCATTGTTAATCAACTGTATTCAAAAATGGAAATCATTCCCCAGACTAGATCAGCAAAGCAATGAGCAAAAAAGTAGCAGGAGGGCTGTGGCTCAGGGGAGAACCAAAGGGGGCGATTCTCAAACCATCACACAGCCTAAAAAAATGCACAACTTAAGAAATGTTTGGAGACCTTTCTGGAGCAGGACATGATCTAGCCAAGGAGGATGTCTTTGTGTGTCTTCAGTAGAACGAGAGAGAGAGAGAGAGAGAGAGAGAGAGAGAGAGAGAGAGAGAGAGAGAGAGTGTGTGTGTGTGTGTGTGTGTGTGTGTGTGTGTGTGTGTGTGTGTGTGTGTGTGTGTGTGAAGAAATTAGGCTCCAACTCGGCATTCTAATGGGCATTTATAAGAGCTTGAAGAGTAGGATGGATGCCCTCAAAGAAATTAAATGGGGTACCCATCAAGCTCTCAGCTGCCAACACAATACTGAAGACAACACTTGTATACCAATCAACAGAGCAGCAATCATTAAAGCACAATGTACTAGTCCCACAGGAGCTAGTCATTGAGGCCGACCGGGATAGCCGAGTGGGTAAAGTACCTGCCTGGCAACCCAAAGGTCGCGGGTTCGATTCCCGCCTCGGGCTTGGATCAAAGTACTGCAAAAACCTTGGGAGGTGCAATATGGCCACAGAAGCCGATGCGCCAACAACTACCAAATCAAAAAAAAAAAAAAAAAAAAAAAAAAGCTAGTCATTGATGGTGATTCAATTGTCAGGAAGATGGGAAATATATCGTGCAAGAGGGACAGTTGGAATAGTAGCAGGGTATGTCTGCCAGGGGCAAGGGTTGATGACATTGTAGAGCAGATATCATCTTTTAAGGGTACAAAGGGTGATATTGTTGTGCATGTTAGAACTAACGACATTAAGAGTAGGAGATATGCAGATTTATTTAACAAGTGCAGGTCAATGTTAACGTCACGAGTTAATTTTAAAGTGTCTGTTTGTTTGTTATTTGGTTTTTAGGAGCATTAGCAACTAAGCCCATATTACTCCGGGATATGCGGTGGTCATTCCCTGACCTTTCCGCATCCTCCATATTTGGTGATGACGGGCTCGAACCCCGGTCTAATCAAGAAGCGTGTGCTATGCACTGCTGCTCCCTCCCACCTGGCTATGGAGGCGCCTTAAAGTGTCTGCAATTCTGTCCAGACACAATAGAAGGGAGTATAGGATGGGAGACTTGTTGATCAATTTGGCCCTGGAGAGATTGTACAAAGCTTATGGGGTAGAATTTTTTTTCAGCATGGTCTCTGCTTGTTAACAGGAGAGATTGCTTCTACAGGGATGGGATGCACTTAAATAGAAAGGGTGCAAGAATATTTGCTGATGCTATTGAGGCTGTATTAGGTGGGTTGAAAAACTGCTAGCTTCGGGGATTCACAAACTAAAAGATTAACAGTAGCCACAGGCAGAGGCAAAAGTGATTTTTGAACTGCTTCTATTAGAATGAGCAGCAGCATGGAAAGCAGGGAAATTTCAGGGACTGGGAGGAGTCATCAAGGAACAAGTAAATAGATGGGCTGTGTTAGCCATAATTATGAGAGCATGTACACCAATTCCAGGAGTATATTAAATAAATTTGATGAATATGAAGTGCTGGTCAACCAGCATTAAAGGCAAATATTGTTGGGATATCACAAACATGATGTCAGAAAGATATAAGCAGTGCAGAATTGGAATTTGGGGAGTAAAATGTGTACAGAAAAGATAGACAGGATAGGAAGGGAGGAGATGTTATGCTGTTAGTTAAGAAACATAAAATCTAAGGAAGTGCATCCAATTGATATACATGGACAGTGCAATGTTGAGTCGGTCTGGTGTGATGTAAGCACAGGAAAAGCAAAAATAAGGGTAGGAAGTGTGTTATAGCCCTAATGACTGTGATGAGTACAACAGCAACTGTACAGAAAAATAGAATGAGCCAGTAAATTAGAATGTCTTACAATGGAAGATTTTAACTTCCTAGATATTGAATGGAACTTGTGGATTGGTCACTCGCACACTAGCAAGAGTTTTGTCGATTTTTTGGATGATTGTTTTCTACAGCAGTAAGCTCAAGAGGCAACCAGAGGAAGTAATACTCTTGATCTGATTATCAGCTGTGATTATTCTTGCATTAAGAATGTGCAGATAAAGGAACCACTAGGTAGTAGCGATCACAGTGTACTGATTATTATTATTATTATTAGCTATATGGTGCAAGGAAGCCTGATATTTATGCAGCACCAGCCAAAAAAAAAATTACTGAATTACCCCAAGAGAGAGAGAGAAAACAAGAGTTCAAATAACTTGCAACTTACCACATTCTGTTTCATCTTCTCCTCCAAAACAATCAAGAATACCATTGCAGTGCCAAGTACGGGGTATGCACCAACCTTCAGGACAAAAGTAACTGTCATGACTGCAGTTTGATGCTGAAAGAGCACAATTAACCATGTGCTAAATATTAATTTGTTAAAAGTGTAATATACTATACACTAAATATTTATTTACTAAAATGTAAATTAAAAATTCATGAAATTAAATTAATTATTTTTAATTGTCTGTTAGCACTTGTATCACTTAAAATTTCTGAACACAATAACAAATTTTATATTTTATCCTAATAAAATTAGCACAATCATTATGTTTGAATAATCTGGTATTATAGCAAAATCCCATTAAAACTGCTTGCTCAATCCATATTCAAAATGAATTGATTGAGAAATTTCAATGCTGATGGCATTCTTCCTCTTGCTCAGACTACACACACAAGGGGCATATATTCAAAATGAGGAAGGATGGTTGCAGGATAGATGTGTGGAAGTTTGCCTTCAGCCAGTAGATGGTTGATTGTTGGAAGAAAAGTATTCTATCTGTTGTTGTGGACGTGGACAGTTTGAATAAATTCAAGGAAGAACAAGACAAATTATTGGTGGAGATAGACAGGCGGTGATGTGGGAAGGGGTGTGTTTTTTTTTGGGGGGGGTGGGCTGATGCTGTATAAGCTTGCTTTCTTGCATCATTTGCTACAACTAATACCGGGGCTGACCCGAGCTACGGGTGAGTCAAGCGGTCATCTGGGGTGCTGACGCTTTGGGGGCGCATGATATTGGGGGTGTCGAAGGTTTGAGTGCACTAGATAAAAATAGGACATTTTGTGTTAATAACAAAAAATTCTTAAATTTTTATTTTGTATTTTTAAATAGCTTTGATGTAACTTGTAATGTAAAATCTATATTTATTCTGTAACAACTACTATTAAGTATTGTCAAGTATCAATCTGTCTCCAAATCCTTCCACTTTCAGATAGGATAGATTAAGGTGATTGGCTACAATCCTATGTGCATCCCATTTCTTTCACATGAGCAGCTGAAATTTAATTATAGAAACTACATATTATTATTATATAAATTAAAGGCAAGCGTGACTGTAACTTGCTGCTAGTATTTTGATAAATGTCCTTATAAAAAATTGATGTGTGGAAGTTAGTCTTTTGTAAAACTTTTATTGTTAATATTTTAATATGACAATTAAAACATTATAAATATTCTGGTTGTCTTTTTTTGTGTTTACATTTCTCTTTTTCACTTTTCTATAGCAAAAATAAAAATATTAACTCAATAAAACCACCTTAAATTTTTTCTATATGAAAGTGGGTAGTAGTAGTGGCATGTGATGCAAGAAAGCAAGTGTATGAGCTTGCTTTCTGGCCAGACACGATAAGAGGGAATACATGATGAGAGTCTTGTCAATGAATTCGGCCCTGGAGGGAATGTGCAAGGCTCAAGGGGTAGAATTTTTTTCAGCGTGGTCTGTGCTTGTTAACAGGAGAGACTGCTTCTACAGGGATGGGATCCAATTAAATAGAAAGGGTGCAAGAATATTTACTGATGCTATCGAGGCAGTGTTAGGTGGGTCGGAAAACTGCTAGCTTGGGTGGATTCACAGACTAAAATGTTAAAAGTAGCCACAGGCAGAGGTGAAGGTGATTCTTGCACAACTTCTATTAAAATAAGTAGCGACCTGGAGCGAAGGGTGCTGGGGGTTTCAGGGGTATATGGGATATGTTAGGGTAACTAATAATAAAGATAGATACATGTATACTTGCATGTATACCAATGCTAGAAGTATGGTAAATAAATTTGATGAATTTGAAGTGTTGGTCAAGACATCAAAGGCAGATATTGTTGGGATAGCAGAGACGTGGTGTCACACAGATAAAAGGAATGCAGAACTGGAATTTGGGGAGTACAATGTGTACAGAAAGGATAGACAGGATAGGAAGGGAGGAGGTGTTATGCTGTTAATTAAGAAAAACAAAATCAAAAGAAGTGTAACCAGTTGATATAGATGAACTGTGCACTGTTGAGTCAGCCTGGTGTGACATAAGCACTGCGAAAGCAAAAATAAGAGTAGGAGTGTGTTATAGGCCTAATGACTCGAATGAGTACAATGAACAATTGTACAGAGAAATAGTGGGCTAGTAAATCAGAATGTCTTATAATGCAGGATTTTAACTTCCCAGATATTGACTGGAACTTGTGGGTTGGTCACTCACACACTAGTAAGACTTGTGGATTGATTGGATGATTGTTTTCTGCAGCAGTATGTTCAAAAGAAAACCAGAGAGGGAAATACTCTTGATCTGGTTATCAGCAGTGATCATTCGTGTATTAAGAATTTGCAGATAAAGGAACCACTAGGTGGCAGTGATCACAGCGTACTGATGTGGGATTTACTTAAAGATATAATTACCATCAGGGGTAAAGGAAAGGGTTTTTGCTTCCGTAAAGGCGAGTACAGTGGTCTCGGACAATTTTTAAATTCTGTACAGTGGGATCAACTGACGATGTTACCAAAAGTAAATTCTAAGTGGGAAGCATTCAAGGAATTAATCGTGGATGCTATTAAAAGTTTCATACCTATTAAGAAATATTGTTCAAGGTTTAGGCCTAAATGGTTATCAAATGAACTAATGAGACTCGTGACAGAGAAGAAAAATGCATAGGATGCATATAAATTATCAAGCAACTCAGAAGCCTATGGCAGATATAAGCTAGTCTGTAATCAGGTCACAAAGGAGGTTAGGCAGGCAAAGGCAGATTATGAGAAATCTTTGGCAAAAGATGCTAAGAAAAACAGCAAGGATTTCTTTACTTATATAAACTCTAAAAGGAAGGGGATGAATCTGATTAGTCCTCTTGACATCGATGGTTTGACTGTTGATGATCCTGCTGAGATAGTAAACAAACTGAATGAGTATTTTGCATCTACATTCACACATGAGGAGTTATTAAGGTTTGAAAATGACAGAAGGTTATCAAATTGTAGCATGGTGCTTAATGATTTTGTAATAACTGAAAGCAAAGTGGAGGAGAAATTGTTGAAGTTAAAAATAAGAAAATCACCTGGGGTAGATGGGATCTATCCAGTTATATTAAAGGAGGCGGCAAAGCAACTAAGCAAACTCTTGCCCATAATTCTGAGACCATCCTTGGAATCAGGGGCGGTTTCATGGAATGGAGATGTGCAAATGTATCCCCAATTCACAAAGAGGGATCAAAGGGTGACACGAGTAATTACAGACCAGTTAGTTTAACTTCTGTTCCGGGGAAAATAATGGAGTCACTGGTAAAGGATGCATTGCAGGATCATCTAGACAAGACTGCAGCAATAATTCAGACACAGCATGGGTTTGTTAAAGGAAAGTCTTGTCTGACAAATTTGATAGGATATTATGATGGGGTTCCAAAGGAACTGGATGCAAAAAATAATTTTGATATCATATATTTGGATTTCAGGAAAGCTTTTGACACTGTTGCACATGGGAGACTATTGTATAAATTGGAGCAGAATGGTATTAAGGGTAAGTTGCTACAATGGATAAAAGGATGGTTGAGTGGGAGAAGACAGAGGGTGGTAATTAATGGGTGCTGCTCTTCGTGGACTAATGTTATTAGTGGAGTCCCACAGAGTTCGGTGTTGGGTCCTCTGTTGTTTTGTATATTTATCAATGATATTGATGAAGGTATATCAGGCTTAGTGTCAAAGTTTGCAGATGATACAAAGGTTGGCACGGCTGTTAATGACAGTAATGGCAGTGTGCTACTGCAACAGGATCTAGATAATTTGGGCAGATGGGCTAAGAAGTGGCAACTGAAGTTTAACCTTGACAAATGCAAAGTACTGCATATGGGTAGAAGTAACCCCAGAGAAACGTACCAACTGTGTGGTACTACACTTAAGGTGGTAGAAAATGAAAAAGACCTGGGAGTAATTGTGCAGTCAGAAATGAAGTTTTCTGAGCAATGCAGACAGGCTGCCAGGGCAGGTCATGGGGTTTTATCAATGATATATAGGAATTTTGCTAGCAGGGAAAAGGAAGTGATTATCCCTCTGTATAAAGCAATGGTCAGGCCACGCCTTGAGTACTGTGTACAGGTCTGGAGGCCTCATTTTAGGAAGGAAGTAGATTTGCTTGAGTGTGTACAGGGAAGGGCAACAAGATTGGTGAGGGGAATGAAGGGATCCTCTTACCAAGGGAGGCTTAAGTTCTGCAAATTGCAGTGGCTGGAGACTAGGCACCTGCGGGGTGATCTGATTGAGGTGTATAAGGCCTTGAATGGGTTGAGCACGCTGAATTCTGATGGGATCCTTCCACTTGTTCAGATTATGAACCTAAGGGGGCATAAATTCAAATTAAGAAAAGACAGATGTAGAATAGATGTGCAGAAATTTGCCTTTAGCCAGCGGGTGGTTAATTGCTGGAACAAACTTCCATCTGTCGTTGTGGAAATTGATAGGTTGAATAAATTTAAGGAGTAACTGGACAGGCATTTGGAGGGAATGGTGTGATTTTTTTTTTGGCTGATGCTGCATAAGCTCATACACTTGCTTTCTTGCATCACATGCCACTACTACTACTGCTTATGAAGTATCAGCCAAAAAAAAAAAAAAAAAAAAAAAAATTACAAAACAATCCCCTCTAAATATTTGTCCACTTCCTCCTTAAATTTATTTAACCTATCAACTTCCACAACGACAGATGGAAGTTTGTTCCAGGAATTAACCACCCGCTGGCTAAAGGCAAATTTCCACACATCTATTCTACTTCTGTCCTTCCTCAATTTATGCCCCCTTAGTTCGTAATCTGAACAAGTGGAAGAATCCAAACAGAATTCAGCGTGCTCAACTCATACAAGGCCTTATACATCTCAATCAGATCACTTTACAGGTGCCTAGTCTCCAGCTGCTGCAATTTGCAGAACTTAGGCCTCTCCTGGTAAGAGGATCCCTTGATTCTCCTCACCAATACTGGCCCTTCTCTGTACACGCTCAAGCAAATCTATATCCTTCCTAAAATGAGGCCTCCAGACCTTCACGCAGTACTCAAGGCGTGGCCTGACCCTTGCCTTATACAGAGGACAATCACCTCCTTTTCCCTTCTAGCAAAATTTCTATATATCATTGACAACACCCCATGACCTGCCCTGGCAGCCTGTCTGCATTGCTCAGAAAACTTCATATCTGACTGCACAATTACTCCCAGGTTTTTTTCATTTTCTACCACCTTGATATTTTAAGGAGTCCTTATGTGTTGCAATGTAATGACTAGATCGTAGGTATAGCTTAGCTTAATTTTTCAGCACTCACCTCTGCCCAGGGCATCTATGAGAGGTGAGTGCTGAAAAATTAAGCTAAGCTATACCTACGATCTAGTTTTTTACCACTTTAATTGTAGTATCACACTTTTTAAAAATTAGAGCTGTAATTTTTTTATAAATTACAGCTGTGAATTACAGGCTCTGAAAAAGCGATAAGTTAGCTCCGAAAAAGCCATTTTATTTAAGTAATTGTTATTTTATATTGAACGTTATAAGTAGCCATATAGTTCTAGATATGCTGGTTATTTTTATTTTTAATTTATATAAGAGTTTTTGTAGTTTACTACTTAATGTACGTAAAACCGTTGTTTCATTCGAATCTTGGAGCCATTGTTTTTGTATAGAGTGGTAGGGAATTCAAATTTTTAATTGGGGTAACTAGGTAGCTCTAACGTAAAATTAAATAGCGTAATTCCCATCCCTGCATTTAGGATTCTATTAGATAATGCATTATTGACAATTAATTAATTAAATTTATTAATCTTATTAATTTAAAATATCATGCCCCAGACTACAGCAGAAAAGCAATGGGCACAAAGTGGCAGGAGTGCTGTGACTCAGGGGAGAACTGAGGGGGAGCGATTCTCCAACGCACCACTGCTTAAAAAAATGTGCAACTTGTGAAATGTTTGCTGAACTCTCTCAAACGGAACATGATCTAGCCAAGGAGGATGTCTTTGTGTGTGTGCCAGGTGCAGAGAGTGTTTAGAAATTAGGCGTCAACTCAGTGTTCTGATGGGCGTCTATGAGAGCTTGAGGTAGGGTAGAAAGCCTCAAAGAAATTAATATGAGGGGCCCGTCAAGCTCTCAGCTGCCCAACTCAATGCCAGAGCTCACTTCTGGGCATCAGGCAACACAACGGCAATCTCCAAGGCAGAATGCGCTGGTCCAACAGGAGTTAGTTATTGTCGGTGACTCTATTGTCAGGGAGATGGGAAATATATTGTGTAAAAAGGATAGATGGATGTGTCTGCCAGGTGCAAAAATTGATGATGTTGTAAAGCATATATCATCTTTTAAGGCCACAAAGGGTGATATTGTTGTACATGTTGGCACCAATGACATTAAGAGTAGGAGACCTGCAGATTATCGTGAATTAGGGATAAATTTGAAAGTGTCTGCAATTCTGCCCAGACACAATAGGAAGGAGTACAAGATGAGAGATTTGTCAATCAATTCGGCCCTGGAGGAAACGTGCAAGGCTCAAGGGGCAAATTTTTTTCAGCCTGGTCTGTGTTCATTAACAGGAGAGACTGCTTCTTCAGGGATGGGATACACTTAAATAGAAAGGGTGCAAGAATATTTCCTGATGCTATCGAGGCAGTGTTAGGTGGGTTGGAAAACTGCTAGCTTGGGAGGATTCACAGACTAAAAGGATAAAAGTAGCCGCAGGCAGAGGTGTAGGTGATTCTTGCATTACTTCTATTAGAATAAGCAGCAGTGGGGTGCAAGGGATTTTGGGGGTTTCAGGGACTGATGGCAGTCATTGTAAAACAGGTGGGTATATGGGATGTGTTAGGGTAACTAATAATAAGAATAGGTACATGTATACCAAATTTATTTACTATACTAGAAGTATAGTAAATATATTTGATGAATTTGAAGTGTTGGTCAAGACATCAAAGGTGGATATTGTTGGGATAGCAGAGATGTTGTGCCACACAGATATAAGGAATGCAGAACTGGAATTTGGTGAGTACAATGTGTAAAGAAAGGATAGACAGGGAGGAGGTGTTATGCTGTTAATTAAGAAAAACATAAAATCAAAAGAAGTGAATCCAGATGATATAGATGAACAGTGCATTGTTGAGTCAGTTTGGTGTGACATAAGCACTGCGAAAGCAAAAATAAAAGTAGGAGTGTGTTATAGGCCTAATGACTCGAATGAGTACAATGCACAATTGTACAGAGAAATAGAGTGGGCTAGTAAATCAGAATGTGTTATAATGGGGGATTTTAACTTCCTAGATATAGTCTGGAACTTATGGGTTGGTCACTCGCACACTAGTACGACTTTTGTGGATTTATTGGATGATTGTTTTCTGCAGAAACATGTTCGAGAGGCAACCAGAGAGGTTAATACTCTTGATCTGGTTATCAGCAGTGATCATTCATGTATTAAGAATTTGCAGATAAAGAACCATTAGGTGGCAGTGATCACAGTGTACTGATGTGGGATTTAGTTAAAGATATAATTACCATCATGTGGGATTTACTTAAAGATATAATTTCCATCAGTAAATGAAAGGGTTTTTGCTTCCGTAAAGGTGAGTACAGTGTCTCAAACAGTTTTTAAATTCTGTACAGTGAGATCAACTGATGATGTTACCAACAGCATATTTTAAGTGGGAAGCATTCAAGGAATTAATTTAGAAAGCTACTAAAAGTTTCATACCTATTAAGAAATATTGTTCAAGGATTAGGCTTAATTGTTATTAAATGAACTAATGAGACTCGTGACAGAGTAGAAAAATGAAAATAATTTATATGCATGGGATGCATATAAATTATCTGCCGACACAGAAGCTTATGGCAGATATAAGCTAGTCTGTAATCAAGTCACAAAGGAGGTTGGGCTGGCGAAGACAGATTACGAGAAATCTTTGGCAAAGGATGCTAAGAAAAACAGCAAGGATTTCTTTACTTATATAAACTCTAAAAGGAAGGGGATGAATATGATTGGTCCACTTGATATCGATGGTTCGACTATTGATGATCCTGTTCTGATAGTAAACAAACTGAATGAGTATTTTGCATCTACATTCACACATGAGGAGTTATTAAGGTTTGAAAGTGCCAGAAGGTTATCAAATTGTAGCAGGATGCTTAATGATTTTGTAATAAATGAGAGCAAAGTGGAGGAGAAATTGTTGAAGTTAAAAGGCACCTGGGGTGGATGGGATCTATCCAGTTAGATTAAAGGAGGTGGCAAAGGAAGTAAGCAAACCCTTATCCATAATTATGAGAGCATCCTTGGACTCAGGGGAGGTCCCCGCGGACTGGAGATGTGCAAATGTATCCCCAATTTACGAAGGGGGATCGAAAGGTGACACGAGTAATTACAGACCAGTTAGTATAACTTCTGTTCCGGGGAAAATAATGGAGTCACTGGACTGGTTAAAGATGCATTGCAGGATCATCTAGACCAGACTGCAGCAATAATTCAGACACAGTATGGGTTTGTTAAGGGAAAGTCTTGTCTGACAAATTTGATTGGTTATTATGATGTGGTTACAAAGGAACTGGATGCAAAAAATAATTTTGATATCATATACTTGGATTTGAGGAAAGCTTTTGATACTGTTGGGCATGAAAGACTGTACAAATTGGAGCAGAATGGTATTGAGGGTAAGTTGCTACAATGGATAAAAGGATGGTCGAGTGGGAGAAGAAAGAGGGTGGTAATCAATGGGTGCTGCTCTTCATGGAATAATGTTATTAGTGGAGTCCCACAGGGTTCGGTGTTGGGTCCTCTGGTGTTTGGTATATTTATCAATGATATTGATGAAGGTATATTAGGCTTAGTGTCAAAGTTTGCAGATGATACAAAGGTTGGCAGGGTTATTAATGATAGTAATGGCAGTGTGCTACTGCAACAGGATCTAGATAATTTGGGCAGATGGGCTAAGAAGTGGCAACTGAAGTTTAACCTTGACCAATGCAAAGTACTGCATATGGGTAGAGGTAACCCCAGAGAAACATACCAACTGTGTGGTACTACACTTAAGATGGTAGAAAATGAAAAGACCTGGGAGTAATTGTGCAGTCAGATATGAAGTTTTCTGAGCAATGCAGACAGGCTGTCAGGGCAGGTCATGGGGTTTTGTCAATGATATATAGGAATTTTCCTAGCAGGGAAAAGGAGGTGATTGTCCCTCTGTATAAGGCAATGGTCAGGCCACGCCTTGAGTACTGCGTACAGGTCTGGAGGCCTCATTTTAGGAAGGATGTAGATTTGCTTGAGCGTGTACACAGAATTGCAACAAGATTGGTGAGAGGAATGAAGGGATCCTCTTATCAAGAGAGGCTTAAGTTCTGCAAATTGCAGCGGCTGGAGACTAGGCACCTGCGCAGTGATCTGATTGACGTGTATAAGGCCTTGAATGGGCTGAACCCGCTGAATTTTAATGGGATTCTTCCGCTTGTTCAGATTACGAACCTAAGGTGCATACATTCAAATTAAGGAAAGACAGATGTAGAATAGATGTGCAGAAATTTGCCTTTAGCTAGCGGGTGTTTAATTGCTGGAACAAACTTCCATGCTATTAGTTAAGAAACACATAAAAACCAAGGAAGTGAAGCCAGTAGACATCGCTGGACAGTGCAGTGTTGAGTCAGGTTGGTGTGACATAAGCATTGGGAGATCAAAATTGAGAGTAGGAGTGTGCTATAGGCCTAATGACTCTGATGAGTATAATAAGAAACTGTACAGGGAAATAGAGTGGGCCAGTAAATCAGAGAATCTTATAATGGGAGATTTTAATTTCCCAGATATTGACTGGAATTTGGGGGCTGGTCACTCACACACTAGCAGGGCTTTTGTGGATTTATTGGATGATTGTTTTCTACATCAGCATGTTCGGGAGGCAACTAGAGGGAGTAATACTCTTGATTTGATTATCAGCAGTGATTCTTCATGCATTAAGAATCTGCAGATAAATGAACCACTAGGTGGCAGTGATCACAGTGTGCTGAAGTGGGATTTACTCAAAGAGGTAACTACCATTAGGGGTAAAGGGAAGGGTTATTGCTACCGTAAAGGCGACTACGATGGACTGAGACAGTATTTAAATTCTATACAGTGGGACCAATTGATGATGTTACCAACAGCAAATTCAAAATGGGGAGCATTCAAAGAATTAATCTTGGAAGCTACTAGGCTTTACATACCAACTAAGAAATATTGTTCAAGGTTTAGGCCAAAATGGATGTCAGATGAACTAATGAGGCATATGGCAGAGAAGAAAAATGCATGGGATACTTACAAATTAACACATGACACAGCAGTCTATGATAGATACAAGTTGATATGCAACCAAGTTACAAAGGAGGTTAGGCAGGCGAAGACAGATTACGAGAAATCCTTGGCAAGGGATGCAAAGAAAAACAGCAAAGAGTTCTTTACTTATGTAAACTCTAGAAGGAAGGGGATGAATCAGATTGGTCCACTTGATATTGATGGTTCAATTGTTGATGACCCTGCTCAGGTAGCTACCTGAGCAGGGTCATCAACAATTGAACCATCAATATCAAGTGGACCAATCTGATTGCCAGAGGTGTATTCAACTCTAGCAGTAAGCTACAGAATCTTGAAATAACTGGGAGTAAAGTGGAGGAGAAACTGTTGAAGATAAACACAAGAAAGGCACCCGGGGTGGATGGGATCTATCCAGTTATATTAAAGGAGGCAGCAAAGGAAGTAAGCAAACTCTTAGCCATAATTATGAGAGCTTCCTTGGGCTCAGGGGAGGTACCGATAGACTGGAAATGTGCAAATGTGACCCCAATTCACAAAGGAGGATCAAAGGCTGACACAAGTAATTATAGACCTGTGAGTTTAACTTCTGTTCCAGGAAAATTAATGGAGGCACTGGTTAAAGAAGCACTGCAGGATCATTCAGACAAGACTTCAGTTATAGCTCGGACACAGCATGGTTTTGTTAAGGGGAAGTCTTGCCTGACCAATTTGATTGGATATTATTAGCATTAGCATTAGCATTAGTAGAGGCATTTGATGCAAGAAAGCAAGCTTATGCAGCATCAGCCAAAAAAAAAAAAAAAAAAAAGTAACATAAATAAATAAAAATAACCACTTCCACTTCACCCCTCTGTTCGTTCGAAATACCTGTCCAGCTGAGCCTTAAACTTATTTAGGCTATCAACTTCCACGACAAGGGATGGAAGTCTGTTCCACCCACCAACCACCCGCTGGCTAAAGGCAAATTTCCGCACATCTATCCTACATCTGTCTTTCCTCAATTTGAATTTATGCCCTCTCAGGTGATTTTTCTGAGCTAGAGGAAGAATCCCATCAGCATTGAGCATGCTCAAACCATTCAAGGCTTTGTACACCTCTATCAGATCACCCCGCTGGTGCCTAGTTTCCAGACACTGTAATTTGCAAAACTTAAGCCTTTCTTCGTAAGAGAACCCCTTTGTCCCATTCACCAATCTAGTTGCCCTTCTCTGTACTCGTTCCAGCAGCTCTACATCCTTCCTGAAATGAGGCCTCCCGGCCTGTATACAGTACTCTAGGTGTGGCCTGACCATTGCCTTATACAAGGGAATAATCACCTCCTTATCCCTGCTAGAAAAATTCCTATATATCATTGACAATACACCATGAGCTACTCTTGCAGCTCGTCTGCACTGCTCAGAGAACTTCATATCTGCCTGCACCACCACCCCCAGGTCCCTTTCATTCTCTACCACTGTCAGTGTAGTACCACAGAGTTGATACGTTGCTCTGGGGTTGCTGTTTCCCATATGTAGTACTTTACATTTGTCAATGTTAAACTTCATTTGCCACCTCGAAGCCCATCTGCTCAACCTTTCCAAATCCTGTTGCAGCAGCATAGTGTCAGTAGTGTCCTTGACAACCCTGCCAACCTTCGTATCGTCTGCAAACTTGGACATTAAGCCTGATATACCATCATCAATATCATTTATAAATACAGAAAACAATAAAGGCCCCAATACTGAACCCTGAGGGACTCCACTAATAACATTAGTCCACGATGAGCAGTGTCCATTGATTACCACTCTCTGTCTTCTCCCCCTCAACCACCCCTTTATCCATAGCAGCAACTTGCCTCCAATGCCACATTATGATGTGATATTATGATGCAGTCACAAAAGAACTGGATGCAGGGAATAGCTTTGATATTATATATTTGGATCTTAGAAAGGCTTTTGTACTGTTGCACATGGAAGACTGCTACACAAATTGGAGCAGTGTGACATTGGAGGCAAATTGCTGCTATGGATAAAGGGGTGGTTGAGGGGGAGAAGACAGAGAGTGGTAATCAATGGATACTGCTCATCGTGGACTAATGTTATTAGTGGAGTCCCTCAGGGCTCAGTGTTGGGTCCATTATTGTTTTCTGTATTTATAAATGATATTGATGATGGTATATCAAGCTTAATGTCCAAGTTTGCAGACGATACAAAGTTGGCAGGGTTGTCAAGGACACTACTGACACTATGCTGCTGCAACGGGATCTGGAAAGGTTGAGCAGATGGGCTGAGAGGTGGCAAATGAAGTTTAACATTGACAAATGTAAAGTACTACACATGGGAAACAGCAACCCCAGAGCAACATATCAACTCTGTGGTACTACACTGACAGTGGTAGAGAATGAAAGGGACCTGGGCGTGGTTGTGCAGGCAGATATGAAGTTCTCTGAGCAGTGCAGACGGGCAGCATGAGTTGCTCATGGAGTATTGTCAATGATATACAGGAATTTTTCCAGCAGGGATAAGGAGGTGATTATTCCCTTGTATAAGGCAATGGTCAGGCCACACCTAGAGTACTGTATACAGGTCTGGAGGCCTCATTTCAAGAAGGATGTAGAGCTGCTGGAACGAGTACAGAGAAGGGCAACAAGATTAGTGAATGGAACAAAGGGGTGCTCTTATGAAGAAAGAGCTTAAGTTTTGCAAATTACAGTGTCTGGAGACTAGGCACCAGCGAGGTGATCTGATAGAGGTGTATAAAGCCTTGAATGGTTTGAGCATGCTCAATGCTGAAGGGATTCTTTCTCTTGCTCAGAATAATCACCTGAGAGGGCATAAATTCAAATTGAGGAAAGACAGATGTAGGATAGACGTGCGGAAATTTGCGTTTAGCCAGCGGGTGGTTGGTTGGTGGAACAGACTTCCATCCCTTGTAGTGGAGGTTGATAGCCTAAATACGTTTAAGGCTCAGCTGGACAGGTATTTTGAACGAACAGAGGCTTGAAGTGGAAGTGTTTTTTTTTTTTTTTTTTTTTTGGCTGATGCTGCATAAGCTTGCTTTCTTGCATTAAATGCCTCTACTAATGCTAATGCTAATCTGTTGTTGTGGAAGTTGATAGGTTACATAAATTTTAGGAGGAACTGGACAAACATTTAGTGGAAATGTTTTGTAATTTTTTTTTTTTGGCTGATGCTGTATAAGCTAATACACTTGCTTTCTTCAATCACATGCCACTACTACTACTACTATCGGCGATTACAGCTGAATAAGGTTGCTGTTTTTCTTGTTGTTTGATTGTTCTATTAATCTCTACATACTATTTCTAGTGCTTCTTTGGATCGTTTAAGGATAAATTACAGGAAATACAGAGATAAATTCGAGGCTTTACAGTAAAATAGTAATGTTTTACTGGTGCTTTTTTTTTTTTTTTTATTTATTTGAGCTCAAAGGAACAGTTTAAGAACATAGGATTTAGAAGTTGGAATTATTGAAATAGTTGTTTTTACTAATACATTTGGAAGCTGCTTATTTAATACTACTAATATTAATCTATTTGTGAGTTTTTGATGTCAAAGAATTATGGAAGATAGAAATCCTAATGGTAAATGGTCTTTAGATAGATCCAGCAAAGAGGGAGAGGATACTTCACCCCTACTCCCACATAAAATCCCTCAATCTCATGGCAATATACGACGGTTAGGTGAGTTTGTTTATTCTAAAAGTATTGGTCACGAGCAGTTAAGATCTGTGGCTCAGTTAGTATGAGAGTAGGGCACAGGTGGTGAGTTAATTGAAGTGGGGGGATTGGGTCTATTCCCACCCCTATTTTGACTATTGATTCAAGTACAATGACTGATGAATGTGATAACTATGCAAGTACAATAACTGATGAGTGTGATAATATTCAAGGTGCATATATAAGTTTTCTTTTCGGAGAGGCTAATAAGGCAACTAAAAAACTGGGGATATCATTATGGATAAATAGTATAATTTGGAGACTGTAACAACTGCACTATTGATAAAAAATGAGAGATTAAAAGCCATTAATGAGGAAATTGATAAAAGAGCCCAATTGCTACAAATAGTGTTACAAACTTTATCTGTGGCCTCTGGTAAACACATTGAACAGGATGAAGGGAGGTATACAGGGTGTTTCAAAAGTGATGGTCAATAATTTAAAGGTGAACTGTACAGACTACAATATGAAAAATAAAGCCTGGTAAACATGGGTCCTTAGGTCCTTAAGCGAATCGTTTTCGAGATATTGCACATTTCTAGTTGGGATCCACCACTGACAAGGTGAACTGTACAGAGTTGGGATCCGCCACTGACTTGTTTGTTTAGGTTAGGTTATGTCCATTCTCTCTCTCTCTTTCCCCTCTTTCAATGCTCTGAGATGTAGCAGGCATACTAGTAGTTGTCAAAGGATAGTCAACATGGAAAGAGGTTACAGCAACGATGAGTATGCGGACATCACTTCATGTATGGTAAAGCCAACGGCAGTGCACTCGAGACTGCATGTTTGTACCAAGAAGCATTTCCCCGCCGAAGGTAGCCCAACAGGCACAAATTCATCAGGGTACATCAATGCCTTAGAGAACATGGGTGCTTTGCACATGGAGTATGAGCAGGTAGGCCCAGAAGCATAACACCTGATGTTGAGGAAAGGGTGTTAGAAAGAACAGAACAAAATCCAGGAATTTCGACTAGGAGGGTTGCTCTGCAAGAGCACATACTGAGTCACAGCAGTGTGTGGCGAATTTTACATCACCAATTACTGTACCCTTACCATATCCAGCATGTACAAGGTCTCAGAAATACAAACTATCCTCCCAAAGTGCCCCATAGTCAGTGTCGGATCTTAACAGAAAATGTGCATTATCTCGAAAATGGTTCATTTGCAGCCCGATGTTCACTGGGATTTTTTTTGCTTATTTTAGTTTGTACTTTAAATTATTGACCATCATTTTTGAAATACCCTGTATACCAAAATCAGATGTAGATGCAGATGTGTTTCTAATGGATAGGTTACATACAAAAGAGCCTGTGCGTACCTATGCTGATACTGTGAGGGATACTATTGATAAGGGTGTTTCTTCTAGTGATGTTATTAAATCATCTAATAATGTTCTAATAATTAGAGCTTCAGATACTAGTGACTTGAAAACAAGTTCTGATGTGAAAAATGTAGTTATTACAACTCTTAAATATGATTTTAAGAATGTAAAAGTGAAATCTTTGTGACTTGTTCGTAATCGAGGAGTGGTTGTGGAAACAGATACGAAATCTGATTTGGACTGCTTGACTTCTACGGCAGCATTTTCCAAAGCTGGAATGATCACGGGCATCCCTCGTAAAGGTAATCAATCCATCAGTCATAATTTATGATTTCCCACGGGATCTTTCAAAGGAGGATATTGTGGATAATCTTTATAACAAGAATTTGGTTTCACATTGGAAGAAGTTAAGCAACAAACAGTTTTTCGTTTTACTACTCAGGCCAGGTCGTCATCGCTAGTTCATTGGATTGTTAGCTTTTCACCTAAAATTTATAAATGTGTGTCATCACTGGACAGGTTGTTTTTGATTTGGAGTTCTCATAAGCACTGTCCTTATACGATAGTCACTAAATGTTATCTGTGTCTTGGGTATGGATATACTATCCAACATTGTTCACATGAGTCCTGGTCTTATGGACATTGTGCTCGTAGTGGGCATGTATTTAATGAGTGTCCATTTAAGGAAGAGCCACCCAGTTGTATCAACTGTAAGAGATGTAGGAAGGAATATCAGCACTCGGTAAAGGACGGTACATGTCCCAAGTACTTACGGGCATTACAGGTGGCACGATTAAGGACTGCCAATGAATAATAATTATAATAATGTCAATACAAGTGTTATTCCCGGAGATGGAGCTGTTATTGGAGCTAATGATTCACTTTCTGATTCTCCTGCATCTTTGCTTGCTGGTATTAGGATTATGCAAATTAATGGTCAGTGTTCTAGAGCAGTATTGGACGAAATTCTAGTGTCCGCTAAGCAAAATGCTATTGATATTATTGCAATTCAAGAGCCTTATACTGTTAAAGTGCAATCTGGATATACTCCAAAGGTAATGGGATTTCCACTTACTGCCCGTATAATTCAACCGGTCTCTGAGGAAAGGAACTCAAAACATGTATTGTGGTGTTAAATAATCAGCTTGATATCTTTATAATCAATGGTTTATGCAATAGAATGGTTACTTGTATTTTGGTTACATATTTGAATTTGAATTTTTATCTAATTTCTCTATATTGTCCTCCATCAGAAGATTTTAATTTATCCTTGAATTATCCAGAAACAGCTTGAATTATCCAGAAATTTCTTGGGTCCACAGAATGTCTTAATAACTTCTGACGTAAATGCTAAATCTCCACTTTGGTTTAGTAATAGAAGTGATCACTGTGGTCATATGTTGGAGGAATTTATTATTAATAACAGCTTAAATATAATAAACCTACCTCAAGTAGTAATAACCTTTTCCAGCTCTGTTGGAGAATCAAATATTGATGTGACATTAACTAATTTTCATTTTAAAGCAGTTCTTCGTGATTGGGTGGTGATTACTGATTGGACAACAAGTGATCATCGGGTTCTATTTTTTGTTGTTACTGATTTTTCTAAACCTTTAGATCAATTTTTACTACAGCCAGCTTTAGTCAGATTTTCCATAAATCACATAAACTGTGAATTATTTGACTCCTCCATTTGTTCAGATTTCCCTGAACAAGATTTTTTTGTCTCTTCACTCTTTTAAGGCTACTGGAATTGCTACCTTATTATGCCAATCATTACTGAAGGCCTCATACAAATCAGCTAGCAAGAAAAAGATTAGTTTAAAGACCTGTTCCCGGTGGACCTCAGAACTGTCTTCTTCTTTAAGGAAAAAGGTACATCAAGCCAGTCGAAAATATCAGCGTTGAAGTAGGGTTTGGAATTCTGATGAAGTAGCTTATTTTTACTCTCAATATATTGTGCTCAAACAACATTATGTTAAAACATGGAAAGAGTTTGTTCAAAGTGCAGGTAATGATAATCCTCGGGGTCTTATAAGATAGCTCGTAATAAGATTCACTCTTTAGATGTATATGGGATGGTGAAGGAAGATTTCCTGGAGACTACCGATTGGATGAATACAATTAATGTTCTACTTGACAGACTATTTCTGGTGGATGATCTAACTACTGATTCTGTTGTATATTCAAATATTCGAGTTGCAAATTCACTTTATACCACCAATATCCAGACAGAAGAATTTACTATTGATGAGTTAACCTTTGTTGCTAAAAAGATTAATATTAAGAATTGCCTGGGGATAGACCTGGAAAATACATTTATTTTGCAATTTTTCAAATTGTGTGCACAAGTGCTGCTTTTGCTTTTTAACAAATGTCTCCAAGGTCTTTTTTCTGATATGTGGAAAATTGCACTTTTAAAACCGATTAAAAAACCTGATAAACCAGCATTAAATCCTAGATCTTATAAGTCTATTGCACTTTTGCCAAATCTTGGGAAGTTGCTAGAGCATCTAATGACTTTGCGTGTTACTGATCTTCAGTCGAAAAATATGGTGTCCTCTAATCAATATGGGTTCTGTGTAGGAAAGTCCTGTGAAGATGCACTTGTTGAATTTGTTTGCAGCATTGAGAGTACAACATCAAAGTACACGCTAGATACCTTTTTGATTTTGAGGATGCTTTTAACTCTATGGTGGCAAAGTGCTCTCAAACAGTTACGATCAGCTGGATGCTCTCAGCAACCATACCACCTGTTCAAGAGCTATTTCAGTAATCGTCATATTTTAGTGAAGTCTAAATTTCAGGTGTCTAGAGAAGTTTCACGAGGGTGTCCCCAGGGGTCTCTTATATGGAATACAGTGTTACATTGGATTTCCCGTTGTTTCAGTATTACTAAAATCATCACTTATGCTGATGATCTTACTATCTTAATTCATTGTTCATCTAGATCTGCTATTGAAAGTAATGCCAATGATGTTTTACAAAACCTATTTCAATGGACAGTGGATAATAAATTGACATTAAGTTCGTCTAAGACTAAAATGATCATCTTTGGATCACATTTAAACCCTCAAGACCCCCTTTAGTGAAGATTAATAATAGCAGGATTCCACTTGTCTCTGAAACCAAATTACTTAGAATTACAATAGACTCAAAGCTTAATTTTGTCTCTTATTTAAATAATGTAACAACAAAGATCAGAAGATTCACTAGTACTATTGTAAAAATTTCTCGTTCAGACTGGGGACTTTCTAGTTGTACCATGAGAATCTATTATAACACCATATTTCTTCCTAGGGCCATTTATGCTGCAGGTGTATGGTTTCACAGGGTTAGAATTGTTAAATTTCACTTGAAATTGGCTACTATGCAACGTACAATATTATTATGTATGTTAAGAGCCTGTTGTATTGTTTCAACTTCTGCACTACAAGTTCTTGCAGGTGTATTGTCATTGAACCTTCATGTAGCTTACAGAGGTCTTTGTTATAGGTTAAAAAAAACCCAAATATCAACTGAATTTATGGGTTTGAATATTGGTTCTGAATATTCATTCAGATATTAAGCAAGAATGTAATCGTTTGTGGAATGAAATGATAAATCTGTGGCAGATCCGCTGGGATACATCATCTGTCGGATCTGATCTAGGACTTTTTTCCCTGAGGTGACCTTTTGTGTAAAGCAGAAACCTGTTTGGTACTCTTTAGACTTATATACATCCTTCCTCTTAACGGGACATGGATCTCTTAAAGAAAAACTATGTTATTTTGGTCTTTCTAGGACGAAAGCTTGTCAATGTGGAGAAAATGAAAACTGGAGCCATATTTTATTTGATTGTCCATTATATAATGACTTTACAGATGTTCTTCGTTCGTCAGTTTCTACACTCCCTCACGGACATGAAACTTTGCTGGTGGAAGACAAGAATTCTTATCTTGTTCTTCAGAAGTTTGCGTCTGATGTTTACACAAGAAGAAGAATTAGTTATATGGCTATGAATAATGCTACTCCTTTGGCTGGTGGAGCTAATTAATAGAGAGCAACATTCCTTAGTTGGAGGTTGTGCCCATTGTGTATTAGGGGCTAGTAGATGTCTTGGGATGCCATTTACATTAATGTTTTGACTTTGAACTTGAACTGAACTGCATACATTTGGATTGACTTTGATCTGGCTTGTGATATAGAACACTGTACATTACAAGCTCAGGATGCTTATATGGAGCAGTATAACTTAAGCCATCTGTTTATCTGTACAAAGCCTGGTTTGATGGTAAGGCATTGTCTACTGTAAAGGATGTTAACTGTTATAAGAACTATGAATATGAAGTATAATGTTTTATTTATTATTATTTATTTATTATTACTTTTTTAAAATTAACTTTTATTTATTTTATTATATATATATTTTTTTATCATCATTTTACTTTATTTTATTTATTTGATTACTTTTATTATATATATATTTTATTTTATTTATTATTATTTATTTATTATTACTTTTTTAAAATTAACTTTTATTTATTTTATTATATATATATATTTTTTTATTATCATTTTACTTTATTTTATTTATTTGATTACTTTTATTATATATATATTTTATTATCTCTTAAGTTATACTGGAGCAGTATAACTTAAGCCATCTGTTTATCTGTACAAAGCCTGGTTTGATGGTAAGGCATTGTCTACTGTAAAGGATGTTTGTTAACTGTTATAAGAACTATGAATATGAAGTATAATGTTTTATTTATTATTATTTATTTATTATTACTTTTTTAAAATTAACTTTTATTTATTTTATTATATATATATATTTTTTTATTATCATTTTACTTTATTTTATTTATTTGATTACTTTTATTATATATATATTTTATTTTATTTTATTTTATTTATTATTATTTATTTATTATTACTTTTTTAAAATTAACTTTTATTTATTTTATTATATATATATTTTTTTTTTATTATCATTTTACTTTATTTTATTTATTTGATTACTTTTATTATATATATATTTTATTTTATTTTATTTATTATTATTTATTTATTTAATTTTTTAAATTTATTTATTTATTTATTTAACACCACAGGAACTTTTTTTCCCCTCCTTTGGAGTGGGCCCCCAGAGGAATCTGGCCCATCTTTTGCCAATATCAGGTGGGTCAGAGTCTCGAATTGAGACAATTCGAGCTCAAGTGGGACTGGCCCACTTTCCTGTGGTGTGGACGAGAACCCAGAATCATTGGTCCAGGTGACTGACGCTTTTGGGTAGCCAAGAAGCCAGAACAGAACAACAGAACACACATAAACATACACTACTTATTTCTGGCTCTTCTACAGTGGTACTGTTCTTCACAGAGATACGAGGCAGAGATGAACTGACGTTCCAGGTGCCGCCCATTACAAAAAACACATGTCCACATGTCCTTCAAATATTGTGCTGTTTGTGCTTTCAGTTTTTTTTTTTTTTTCTTTTTGAAGTGTTGTATTTCCTTTGACAAAATGTCAGGAATTTTTGAATTATTTTAGTCTGTAGTTATGGAGTATTGCACTGGTGTGAGTCCACTGGTGCAAATTTTTTTTAAAAAATGTATTTTATTTATTTATTTTATTTTATTATTTTTTCTTTATTTTTTATTATTTTTTTAAATTAATTAATTTATTTTTTGCTGGTGCCCAGGACTGGGCAGCCTGGGTACAGGATTTTGCTGGCATCCGCAGGTATAGCACTACCTCTTGTGGATGCGGTATTTTGTGCATTGTGCACAAACAGTGGAAAGGCCCACCTGTTAAGATAGTGCAACCTGAGAATAGGGTTAATGTATCCAATGGTTTTGCACTACCTCCAGTGGATGCAATAAAATACAGGAAACAGGTCCAGCTCCACACGCCGAGGATAGGCACTAGGCAGCAGTTGTTCAGGTGATGGCTGCTCCCTGGTGGCAAAGAGGTCTGACACTCACAACACATACTACAGAACATTCACTTAACACTGCATATAAATTCATTAACCACATGTCAGGCCTGTTTTACAGAGTTTCTGTATTTCATCACGACACTAGGTGGAGGTTGACATTAGTCTGTGAGCCACCATAGACAGGGTACACATACATGTCCCCCAAATATGGCAATTATGGAGATCAACCTTGCTACCAATGCAAAACATTGCTTCATTGCTAAAATTTGATTGTCAACATATAGGATGTCATTTTCATTAAACTCGTGACAGAAAGCCAATCTTGCAAGGTAATCTTCCAGGAAATTTGATGCAACTGAATTTTGCAAGGTCAATTATGCAATTTCACTCCAAGAATTTTGTGAATTGTTGCTTTAGCAACACCTAGTGCCTATGTTAGTGATTTTTGTGGGCTTTGCTGAAAAGTTTCCTCAACAGATGTTGCTGTCTCCTCATTTAATCTGGGCTTTCCAGTTCACATCTTATCATTAATGGAACCAGTTTTCTTTAAACTTCTTCATCTAGTTTGAAACTGAATTTATATGTGGTGTTTCCTTTTCATAACATGTTGTAAATTTTTTTCTAACCGCTGATATGGACTTAAGCTCTGCTAGCCAGAGGAACACAATTCACTTTCTCTTCTATTGAAGCCATCTCTTGTAGGATAGATTATCAGAAAAAATCAAAGAAGAAATATAGAGTAAATGAATTAATTATTTTTGTGTATAGAACTAGAATAAATTACCTTTCTAATGCACTTTACAGATTGTTTTTATATCATAAAGAACCTAAGTTGCAGTTATAAAGTGCATAAAGAGGCTCACGTCTGGTGAGTATGGGCTTGGCAAACCCGGTGTCGTGAGCTAGATATCATCATTCTTCTCTTTCTTGGGCCAACTGGGCTAGCCGGGTCGGTAAAGTGCCTGCCTAGCAACCCAAAGGTCGCAGGTTCGAATCCCGCCTCGGGCTTGGATCAAAGTACTGCAAAAACCTTGGGAGGTGCATTATGGCCACAGAAGCCGATGCGCCAACAACTACCAAAAAAAAAAAAAAAAAAAAATCTCTTTCTTGGTGATTCCATTCTGCTTCTACTCTTTCTCTCTCTCTCTCTCTCTCTCTGTAACTTGGGAATTTTTTTTGGCTGGTGCAGCATAAGCCTCAGGCTTCCTTGCACCATATGGCTAATAATAATAATAATAATAACTAGGGGGCTCTGCTGCCTGCTACCTTTGCTCACCAATCCTCGTGCACACTTTTCTATGTAATATGTAGAGATATTATGGAGTAAGTCAAATCTTTTCTACGTAAAAGACACACCTGTCGAAATGCACTGATCGATATCTAATCTAATATATAAAAGAAAATAGAAAGGGTAAGAAAAAACTATAAAAAGTAAAATTGCATAAATGAGTGAATGAAAGTTATTATTAATTGCATGTTCTATCTTAGCCTCTTCACTGGACAGACTGATGACTATGCAGGCCCTCAGGGGCCTCATGGTTATTCAAGCTGACACCATGCTGTAGTTTTTCCTAGCTGGCATGGTGTGGGATGCTGACACTGGCAATTACGGTAACCCCCAGGCCACTGTGGCCAGAACTGCAAAAAGCACGCTCCCCCATAGGAATCTCTTTCCCTATGTTCTTTTATTCCTACCACCTGAATTATTTCCTGCAATCCCCTTCCCCCACTCTATGTTGCCCCTACCCCCCTTTTGCCTGGTGGCTCACCCAACCACCCAATTTCAACTTCCACTCTATGGACCAAGGTGGGCATCCTGTACTAGGGGTCTCCTTACTGTATCCCCTTTTAAATAAAGCAAGTGCCTCTACACTCCCCCTCTGATTTCTACCCCCTTTTATCCCCACCCTCTTCCTATCTTCCCATTATCTCCTTTCCATATTTTATTTTATTTTTTTTTGGGCTCTTCTTGGATGCCTAGGCTACCGCAAGGTTCACCCTGCCAGAGCTTTCTTCTCTCCTAATGTGTCCTGGCTAAGCCCCCCCCCCCCCAGCACACACCCTGCCCTTATGCACAGTATTGTATTCTACACAGAGTAAAAACACAGAGTTGGGGGAGACCCCTGGTGCTGCCAGACAAAAAACACTATGTCACTATGATCGACATCTAATCAGGAAATGATCTAGGTAATTATTTACCTGTGCATTTGTAGTGCGAGGCATTTTCAAGGTCGAATAAATATCACTATGTAATTATTTACCTGCATTTGCATTGGTCACTTAGGAAAAGGCCTTTTGCTTCGGGTTCCCATAATGCATGAGGAATATTGTTGCATCCGAAAGAGCAGGACTAAAACATTTAACTAAACTACCGGATTCATTTAACTAACTAAACTATAAACTATACAAATATTTAAAATATACACAAATTACTAAACTATTTCCACAAATATACAAAAAACGTTACAATGGAACATCAAATGCTAGACAGCAAAGGGCATGCACGAGGGTGGTGAACAGTATGTTCACAGTTGTCAATAATTAATTGCATTTGTAGTGACATAATTGCCTCGTTCTCTTCTCCCATTGGCTTGAATAAATATCACTAGGAGGAAATGTATAGAGAGATAATAATAAAGGACTTTAGAGACAGTTGGTATTTTTGTAATATGCAACGAAATTGAAAAACATCAAGAAATGCAATTCTTTCTAAACCTCATGATTGAATAGCAAAATTAATACTACAATTAATGAATACAGCTTATCAGAGAACATGAAAAAATCAGTATAAGCACAGTGTTATGCATTATGACACTGTAGAGCATAGTGCAAAATCTGACTTTCAGATATAATATAAAAAATATTGTATATTTTAGAGTAATTCAAATTACAGACAAATTTAAGTCATTCTAAAAATTTAATTTCGGAATTTTAAAATTCTATATATTCTTTATTAACCTTGTTACTACAAGTAAAAAAAAAAAAAAATAGCTGCAAGAACATAAAAGAACGTTATCATTTATGCAATGTTGCAGCATAAAGATCCAAGAATCTATCTCATTTATTTTTTAGTTTAAGAGATTTCTTAACTAATAATACCAACAGCTCTGTCGCATTTGTACTGAGATTTTTCAATTTCATTTAAAATTGTACTAAGTATTACTATTTTGAATTCATTATCACTAACTCTAAATGTTGTCTAAACACCCACTTTTTTTGTAAATGGAAAAGTTGTTCTCTATTATTTTTTAATCTATATACTTCATTTATAAATTGTTAAAATTGCAAAGAATCTTCAGGTAAAGGAACTACTGGGGCAGTGACTGCAGCAACTGCAGTATATTGATGTGGAATTTATTTAAAGATACAACCATGATGAAGGGAAGAGGCATAGCTTATGTGATTACAACAATTACAATAGCCTCAGAACGTTTTAAAATTATTTTCAATGGAACTAACTAATGTAAATAATGCAAATGGCAAATAAGAAGTGTTCAGAGAAATAATCATAGAAGTTATTAAGTGTTTTACTCCAACTAAGAGATAATGTTGGAGGTTCGGACCAAAAACTGAGGTCAAATGAACTGGCGAATTTTGTGGACGAAAATAAAAATGCATGGGATAATTACACAACGGGTTGTACTTGATAGTATAAACCAGAACTATGATTCTTAATACGTTCTACGTTGATTTCAATATTTTTAGAAGAATAAGAGAAATTTGATTTTGTTTGAGTCCCAAAATTAGTGTACCCATACAGGTCTGGAAGCTTTCCTAAAGGAAGGATGTGAATCCGCAAGAAGAGCAATGTGATTAGTGACAGGAACAAAAGGGTGCTCTTACCAGGAAATCCTTCAGTCCTGCAAATTGCAGCATCTAGAGACTAGGCACCTGCAAGGAGATTTGACTGTTAAGACTTTGAATAGAACGAGTAAGTCAATGCTGATGGAATCTTTCATTTTGCTCAGACTAATTACATGAGAGGGCATAAATTCAAATTGAGGAAGGATAGATGTGGAGAAGTTTGCTTTAGCAGAGGGTAATTGATTGTCAGAAAAAATTTCCACCTGACAGTGCAGAAGTGGGTAGTCCAAATAAATTTAAGGAGGAACAAAACAGGCTATTAGAGAGAATGGACAGGTGATATAGGAAGTGTGGTTTTTTTTTTTTTTTTGGGCTGATGGTGTATATAACCTTACTTGCTTGCATAATTTGCCACTACTAAGTTTTTATATAAGAATGCATAGAAAACTAGCATATAATTCTTTGCTTATGTTAACAATAAAAGGAAAGGATGAGCTATATTGGTTCTGTACAGGTTTCTGACAAACTAAATAATATTTTATATCTATAGTAGAACCCTATAAATCTAACATCCTCAGGAAGAAGCACATAGCTTAAGTATTCAGTGGTAATTTGTTATTTTTATTAAATAATACAGTAGCTTTGATCCCTATAATCTCTTCTGCAGAATGAGTCACTAGTGTTAAGTCAAAATGTTAACTCTTATTGCCAGAGTTGGATAGCAATATTCTCAGAATAACACAACAATTGTATGGTACCATGCTTAAAGTGATGGTGAATGAAAAAGATCTAGAGGGGAAATTGTTAAGTTAAATTTGAAGTTTTCTTGGCAGTTCAGAACAGCTCACAGAGTTCTGTAAGTGATGTACATGAATTCTGCCAATGGGACAAGCAGGTGTTGATTCCATTGTACAAAGTGATGTGTCTGAAGTATTGCATACAGGTTGTGTGGGCCTCATATGGTTAGTTAAGGACACAAAAAGGGTAATCTTGCTAAGAAAGGTGAGCTCTGTAAATTGCAGCATTTGGAAACTAGGCATTTATGAGTAGACTTGATTGAAGTGTTTCAGGCTTTGAATGGGTTGAGATAACAAAATGTTTAAAACTGGAAAAAAATAGTTGCAGGACAGATGTGGAGAAATTTGCTTTAAGCCAGAGAGTAATTCTGTTGTAATAATTTTCACTTGGTGTTGTGTAAGTAGGTAGTGTAAATAAAGTTAAGAAGGATTGCACAGATTAATAGAATGGCAAGTGATGCATTTTTCCCCCTCTTTTTGGCTGATGGTATATAAGCTTACTTCTTTGTACGACTGTGTTACTACAACAAACTCCTAAATGTGATAACTCAAGAACTAGATCCTTAGCAGATCTTGAAATTTCTTGGATTCTTGGTGGTCACATAATGATAAAATAAGGGTGAAAAATGGATTTTTATGCGGCAATTTAATCTGCATGTGTTGCTTTTAATTTTTCCAAGACAGGTTAGACAGAGCACATATACAGGTTACACAGAGTATATATATATGTACAGTATTCTGTATACAGTATATATATGTACAGTATTCTGTATGGTGAAAATAAAATATTTCTTATAGAATATATCATATACTCATATACAGAGAATGGTATATTTGGGAGGATGAAGGCAAAACGTTTCACACATTCTCTTCATAGAAGTTCCAAAAGTAAGCCTCTTTTAACAATACATTTTTGATTATATATAGCAACTCAACCCTTTCTGATTTTACTAGGACTCTTTGAATAGGGCCTTTAAAAAGTCACCAAAATCCTCTGTGTTGCCTTCATTTTATTTTTAGCAGCATGTTTTCAGCCAAAAATTTCAAATGGAGAAACATTTCAGGGTTAGTAATAGCATTTGCCCTATAGTGCAAGGAAGCCACAGGCTTTTACTGCACTGGCAAAAAAAAAAAAAAAAAAACAAACAAAAAACCACCAAGTAGAAAGAAAATAGAGATTATATGCATACCTCCTCCTCATGCAGTTAACTATCCAGTTGACCTTTGAGTTTATTCAAACTGTCAGCTTCAACTACTTGCAAGGGTAATTTATTCCAGCAAACAAAGACTCACTGGCTAAAAGAAAACTTTCTGCAATCTAATCTAAACCTCTTTCCCTGTAATTTAAATTTATTAGCATTAGTAGACATATGATGCAAGAAAGCAAGCTTATATAGCATCAGCCACAAAAAAAACCAAAAAAAAAAAAAAAAAAACCTTTCCCATTTCACCCATCCATTCACTCCAACTGTCTGTCTGTCTAGTTCTGCTTATTTAAGTTGTCGACCTCCACTACAACAGATGGAAGTTTGTTCCAATGATTAACCACCCGCTGGCTAAAGGTAAATTTCTGCACATCTATTCTATAACTGTCTTTCCACAATTTGAATTTATGTCCCTTCTGGTGAGTAATCTGAGCAAGTGGAACAATCCCAGGGGCTTACATCTGGTAAGTATGGGCTCGGCACACCCAGGGTTCTGAGCTGGATATCATCATTCTTCTCTTTCTTGGAGATTCCTTTCTATTCTCTCTCTCTCTCTCTCTCTCTCTCTCTCTCTCTCTCTCTCTCTCTCTCTCTCTCTCTCTCAGGATAATTTGGAAAATTTTTTTTGGCTGGTGCGGCACAAGCCTCAGGCTTCCTTCCACTATGTAATAATAATAATAATAATAAAGTCTACCATACTACAAGTACGAACCCCAGGCAGTACTAGAGACCCCAACCCACAAGCTGTACTGGGACCACACCATAATAACGGATAAGACCATCCCACACAACAGACCGGACATAACCCTTGTGGAAAAGGCTACCTACCTGATTGACATAGCAGTGCCCAACACTAGCTTGTTTGTTATTTGGTTTTTAGGAGCATCAGCAACTAAGGCCATATTGCTCCGGGGATATGCGGTGGTCATTCCCTAACCTTCTGCATCCTCCGTATTTGGTGGTCACGGGCTCGAACCCCAGTCTAATCAAGAAGCGTGTGCTATGCACTGCCGCTCCTGCTCACCTGGCCCCAACACTAGCAATGTCCAGAAAACCCAAGAGGAAAAAATTAAGAAATACACAAACCTGAGACATGAGGTCAAGGAGATGTGGCATATGCAAGAAGTAGCGACCATACCAATCATCGTGTCAACCACCGGAATGGTGCCAAAGACCCTACATAACAGCCTAGTAGCAATAGGTCTCGCAGAGAACACCTACAAGGAACTCCGGAAAGTCACAATCCTGAACAGTCAATCCTGAATGTAGAATAGTCAGAGAGTTCCTCGCCCAACAGTAACACCAGACATTACAACCACCCAGTGTACTTGGTAGCAGTACCCGTCATGGAGTGGAATCCCCCAATCAGGGAGAAATACTATAAGAGCAACAATAATGACAATAATAATCCCATAAGCATTGAGCTTGCTCAAACCATTCAAGGCCTTATACCATCAATCAGATTCCCTTGAAAGTGCCTAGTCTCCAGAAGCAGCAATTTGCAGAACTTAAGCCTTTCTCGGTAACAGCAACCCTTTGTTCCATTCACCAATCTTGTTGCCCTTCTCTGCACTCATTCCAGCAGCTCTACATTCTTTCTAAAATGAGGCCTCCAGACCTGTATGCAGAACTCATGGTGTGGCCTAACCATTGCCTTGGCGAAGGTAAAGAAAGCCTCCACGAGAAAGACGAGAAACGTCGGATAACTTACGCAGAAAATTAATTTCTCAATACGGCACTCTAACACTACTCACTCGGTAAACAGACAGTGGGTGTTATCAGTCTGGGGCAAAGTTGAGAACGATATATTGATTGACAGGTAGGTGTGGCAAATGATGTGCTGATTGGTGTGCACGAACACAACACAACACAACACACGATAACATCGGTTTAGTATAACTTTAGCAGCACTAATGGTAACTTGTCCTAATCGCACATACCCTAACCTTTTTTCGCCATTAGAGTATTTCGTAATGGAAAAAAGGTCAGGTTACCTCGACTTGAATCCCATGAGAGCTTGAACCCCTCCCGAAGTCGAGGAGGTAACCTAGCCTTTTTTCTTTAGAATCAGTCATATTTAGAAACACATTCATAAAAAAATAAATTTTTTTATGACTGTATTTTTATTTTCTTGTTCAATAATATGCTCTAATGGTGAAAAAAGGTCAGGTTACCTCTGCTTGAATCCCATGGGAGCTTGAACCCCTCCCGAAATAGAGGGGGTAAACTAACCTTTTTTCTTTAGAATCATGGGTGGACTAGCACACAAATTGTTTATTAACAAAATATTAATTTTTTATTACTGTACTTTTATTTTTAAAGACACTTGTGCAGATACACACGTATCACAACGTCAATCAGCACCTTAAAAGATTCATCGCTACTATTACCTGTTCACCGTTCATTACAAAACTATTATGCACCATTCTTTACTGGTAAATACACATCATGGCTACACAGTAGCTTGTCATCTGTCACACCCACCACCAATCATTTCATTGTTTGCCACGCCTACCTGTCAATCAATATATCCTTCTCAATTTCTGCTCCAGACCGATAACACCTACTGTCTGTTTACCGAGTGAGCAGTGATAGAGTCCGGTGTCCGGAAAATAATTTTCCGCGTAAGTAATCCGACGTTTCTCGTTGTTCTCATGCAGGCTTTCTTTACCTTAGCCATTGCCTTAAACAAGGCGATAATCACCTCCTTATACCTGATAGCAAAATTCCTGCACACCTTTGACGAGAGACCATCAGCTCCTCTTGCAGCCTATCTGCACTGCTCAGAAAACTTCGTACCTGACTTCACAATTACATCAAGGCCTTTTTCATTTTCCATTACCCTGAGTGTATTACCACACAGTTGGTACATTACTTTGGGATTACTTCGCTTGCCTAACCTCCTTTGTGACTTGATTACAGACTAGCTTATATCTACCATAGGCTTCTGTGTCACCTGATAATTTACACCGATGAGCCAAAACATTATGACCACCTATCTAATATGATGTTGGTCCTCCACATGCAGACAAAACAGCTTGTACCTGGTGAGGCATGGATGCTACAAGATTGATAAATGTGTCTTGTGGTATCTGGTACCAACAAGTAACCAGCAGATCCTTTAACTCTTGTAAGGTCCATGGTTGAGACGCGCAGATCAGAGTTGCTGTTCTGACACAAACCACAGTTGCTCAATGGGATTGATGCCTGGGGAATTTGGAGGCCAGGGCAATACCTGGAAGTCTTCCTCATGTTCCACGAACCAGTCTCAAACAATCTGGGCGGTGTTGCATGGCTCATCCTGCTGAAAGACGGCACCACCAGAGAGGAAGGCCGTTGCCACAAAAGGGTGTACTTGGTCAGCAGTGATGTTTAGGTAGGTGGTAGATGTCAGAGTGCCCGACACATGGATGACTGGACCCAGGGTATCCCAGCAAAACATCGCCCAAAGCATGACACCACTGCCACCGGCTTGTTTTCGTCTCACGGTGTATCCAGGCGCCATCATTTCCCCAGGTAAACAATGCACACCTATCTGGCCATCCACATGGTGCACCAGGAAGCATGATTCATTGGACAGACAACCTTCTCCAATCACTCAAGGTCTAGTTTCGATGCTCGCGTGCCCATTGTAGGCACTGTCGCCAGTTAACTGTGGTTAGCATGGGTACTCGACGATGCCTGTGGTTACGCAGCCCCATTTTCGACAGGGTTCGATGTACTGTGTGTTGTGACACATTACTCTCATCACCAGCAATCCAATTACCGGCTAGTTGCACCACAGTTGCCCTTCTGTTGCAATGTACCATCCAGGAGAACCTTTTCTCACCTCAAGCATCGATGAGCCATGGTCATCTCGCTGGCAGTTCGTGGGTTTTCCCTCCTCGAACCACGTTCGGCAAGTACTAACCACTGCTGACAGTGAGCATCCCACCAGCCGTGCCATTTCAGATATGCTGTGACCCAGTCGTCTGGCCATTACAATTTGGTCTTTGTCAATCTTTCTTAAGTCCGCTGCCTTTCCCATCTGAAGAACAAGAGTAACACTGATTAACAGAGCATAGTATGAGGTGTGTTTTATAGCCTGTCCTGATCCGCAAATGTGCCGCAGTTCACCTGCAGTTGCTTCGATTTCCATAATGACTCACTGGTCATAATGTTTTGGCTCATTGGTGTATATGTATCCAGTTAATTTTTATTCTCTGCCATGGGTCTGATTAATTCATCTGACATCCATTTAGGAATAAACCTTGAACAGTATTTTTTAGTTTGGACAAAAAGCCTAGTAGCTTCAAAGATTACTTCCTTGAATGCTTCCCTTTTAGAATTTGCTGTTGGTAACATCATCAGTTGGTCCCATTGTATAGAATTTAAAAACTGTCTGAGACCACTGTAGTCACCTTTATGAAAGCAAAAATCCTTCCCTTTACTCCTTTTTGTAAATTCCAAGCCAGCACACTGATCTCTGCCACTTAGTGGTTCCTTTATCTGCAGATAAAGATTCTTAATTCTGGAATTCTCTATAACAGTGAAATTCCACCTTCATTTCTATTATTAATCCCTCTCAGAGCCTTATAAACCTCAATCAGCCACCTCTGTGGTGCCTAGTGGTGTAGTTGCCATGGTCTGCAGCACACATAGTCATAGTCTTTCCTTGTACAGACATCCTTTTGTCAATCTCACTATTTGAGTTACCTGTGCTTGGATCCTTTCAAGAAGCTCAATATCTTTTTTTTTCAGATGAGCTCTCCAAACTTGAGCACAGTATTCCAAACGTGGTCTTAAAATTGCCTTATGGGATTATAATCTCCCAATCTCTGCAGGATAACATTCAATAGATCATTGATAGGACACCATGGGCTTTTCTGTCTGCCTGTTTAAACTGTTCAGAAAACTTCACATCTGCCCATATAATAACTCTCAGATCCCTTTCTTTCTGTACTGTTTTTAATTCAACCCCACTAAGTGTATAATTTATTTTAGGTAGGTGTGGTAGGTTTTAGGTTGCTATTCCCCAAGCGTAAAACCTTACATTTTGCTGCCACTTCACTGACTATTTTTAAAGAGTGTTCAAGTTATCGTGAATGAGTGCTGTTTAGCACTGATCATTAACCACTCTGCCAATCTTTATGTCATCTGCAAATTTTGATATATCCTCTCGATGTTATTTGTAAAAATGAGAAACAACAGTCATCCAAGATCTGATCCTTGAGGCACCCTATACCTGACATTACACCAATCTGAAGAATATCCATTAATCATAACTCTCTGCCTTCTGCCCTATAGCTATCCAGCAATCCATCTTAGAATCTTACCAGTAATCCAAACCTGTTCAAGCTTATACAGCAACCTCTTACGAGGGTGAGTCTCAAATGCTTTGCTAAAATCCAAATAAAGTATGTCGAAATTGTTCCCTACATCCAGCTCATGGGTGACTGTGTCAAAATAGCCTACTAAGTTAGTTAAACATGATTTTCTCTTAACAAAGCCATATCTATCTAAATGTTCCTGGACTGCTGTTTGTTGTTTGTTTGTTATTTGGATTTTAGGAGCATTAGCAACTAAGGCCATATTGCTCCACGGATATGCGGTGGTCATTCCTTGACCTTTCTGCATCCTCCGTATTTGGTGGTCACGGGCTGGAACCCCGGTCTAATCAAGAAGCATGTGCTAAGCACTGCTGTTCCTACCCACCTGGCTAAGGAAGCGCCCGTTCCTAGACTGCATTCTTAATCATTGCCGCTAAGATTTTTCCTACCACTGAAGTCAGACTAACTGGCATGTAGTCACCAACTTCACTCTCAGAACCGCCTTTATGTATTGGCAATATGTTGGCACTTCTCTAATCCAAAGATGCCCTCATAATTAACCCCAGTGGTTCAATACACTCCCTGGCAGTCTCTCTCAAAACCACCAGGTATATGCCATCACCTCTGGAAGTCTTACTTATCTTTATGCTGAAAAGTATTTCTAATAAACAATCATCTGTAATTATGAAATTACCAATTTCGTATGGCTCAACTTCATTCACACAATCTCTTCTCAGCATGAAAGGTCTTTCGTCAGTAAAGACCAATGCAAAGTACCTATTCAATTCACCTGCAACATCAACTGGGTTATCTAAGACTTTCTCACAACTAGTGCACAAGGGTCTGATCTGATCAGATCAGCTTTCTTTTTCATTGTACTTAATGTTATTTACAAATAACAACCAGAAGTTCTAAAAGCATTAATGCTTTGTGTGCAAATTATTAATCTCCAGCTCTTAAAGAAATCAACTGCATATTATCAAGAGGTAGCGAATCTTCTTCATGAATGTAATCAGACAATTCACGATTTATTAAACTGCTCAATGTTATTCGATATGTTAAAAAGTTATGGTTCTGAGCTGAAATTGCCACCTTGCACAATCATCTCTGAATCCCTGCTCTGATGAATGACTAATCCAAAAACTAAATTTGACAATTTTCAGGGAATTTGATAGATTCGCCCATTTTTCTATACATAGCTGGAAAATGGATTGATTGATTTGGAAGGTTCAATTGTACTAACACTAATATTAAAAGTATACTGTTTTGCTTTCAAAAAAATAAATACAGGTGACCCCCGCTTAACGCTGATAATTTGTTCTGGAAAAACAGAGCACTAAGTGAATCCACGCTAAGCGAGTGCTGCATTCCCATAAGGTAGCATATGTATTTATGAGTTGCGGTTGGTGCCATAGGATATCTCCTAATCAATAATAAACGGTAGTGAAAAGATGCACAAATGTCGGTCAAAATATTTAATATTCAAATATTTGTACATATAAAATATTCTGCATTATATACGTATATAATTATGTGGTAACTATTTACATAGCAAAATTAAACTTAAAATTCCAATTAAAATCATGAATTTAATTGATGAACACAAGAAAAGTAGAACAAGCATTAAGGGAAAACAAAGGATTTAAATCAGCAGCCATGACCAGTAATACAGAAAGATAAATGATACTGAAACTGAAGAACAGCGATGGTGTACTTATAAACAGCAGAGAATGCATAATTCAAATAGCAGAAGACTACTATAGAGAATTATACAAGGAGCAGGGGAATGATGCCAGCAGTGGGGAATGTGGATTGCAAAGCAGCAACACATACGACATACCCAATATTCTTCCTGATGAGGTAGAACGTGCATTGAAGAAAATGAAGAATCAGAAAGCCCCAGGGGAAGATGAAGTTATTGTAGAGTTGTTAAAATTGGGAGGAAGAGACATAACACAAAAACTGGCAAGGCTCTTCACAAAGTGCATTAGAAAAGGTGTGATGCCTAAGCAGTGGAATAATGCAATCATAGTTTTGCTGCATAAGAAAGGAGATAAATCAGAAATTAGAAATTATAGACCAATTAGCTTGTTATCCCACATCACAAGGGTCATTACTAACAGATTAGAAAGAATACTTGATGAGAATCAACCGAAAGAGCAAGCTGGCTTTAGCACAGGATTCTCAACTATGGATCACCTTCACGTAATATCACAGCTAATGGAGAAAACAAATGAATATAACACACCGTTATGCCTGGCATTTGTGGATTATGAAAAGGCATTTGACTCCATACAGCATAAGGCAATGTTTCGGGCACTGGAAAGACAAGGCATAGATACCCCATATATTATGATTTTGAAGAAAATATATGAGAGTGCTACCTCCTTTATTAGACTAGACAAAGACAGTGGCAAATTTAAAATCGAGAAAGGAGTTCGACAAGCAGACACAAATCTACGAAGCTGTTTACTGCTGCCCATGAGGAAGCTTTCAGAAGATTAGACTGGTTGCAGAAAGGAGTCAATGTGAACAGAGAGTACCTAAACCATTTACGATTTGCAGATGACATTGTGGTCATAAGCCACGACCACAAAGAATTAGAGGAAAATCTAAATCAGTTATGCACAGTTAGTAAGGATTTTGGACTAAAGATGAATATGGCTAAAACAAAAGTAATGATGAACAAGTATGCCACAGAAAGGGAAATAATGATTGAAGGAGCAGTAATTGAAAAGGTGGAGTCATATACTTATTTGGGACAAGTTATTAGCTGTAATAATGATAAATGGCTGGAAGTCAAGAGAAGAATAAATTTTGGATGGATAGCATTCAGGAAATATAGAACATACTGAAGAGCAATATCCCAGTTTGTCTGAAACGTAAAATAATGAACCAATGTATACTCCCCACCATGACTTATGGAAGTGAAACTTGGGCACTCACCAAAAGAATGGAAGAGAAGCTAAGAACTATACAGCGAAGAATGGAATGAATTATATTGGGAATCAGACTGTTAGATAAGAAGAGAAACACATGGATTAGGCAGCAAACTCAAGTAAAGGACATCCTTATCAAAACTAAAGAACTAAAATGGTCTTGGGCTCGAAGACATAGCTCGAAGACATGATGACAGATGGACTAAGAAAATAACAGAATGGTATCCAAGAGGAGCTAAAAGAAAACCTGGAAGACAAAGGCGGAGATGGATAGATGAAATTCATGAGTTTGTGGGTAGTAAATGGATGGCCTGTGCTCAAAACAGAAGGTACTGGAAAGTTGCTGGAGAGGCCCTCATCCTGCAGTGGATTGAAAATGGCTGATGATGATGATGAATTGATGAATTTAATCATGAAAAATGTGTCGATTTTGGGTTGAACTTTGGCTCTCTTCCAAATAAACTAAAAGGGGTATTAATTTTAAATCCCCCACAGCGTTACCACCCAACAATAAAGTCAACCGATCCTTCGCCGCTTTGAAACCTGGCATGTTTTTTTCTTCTTTTAGGCATTCGTTTCCACAAAAGTCGTGCTTCATCTATGTTAAAAACTTGCTGAGAAGTATAACACATAATACCCCTCTTCAATAATTTTAACAAGTTCTTTTTTGAAAGTTTCAGCTCCTTGATCTGCACTTGCAGCTTCTCCCTGGATTTTAAATCTATTTAACCAGCCCTTACTAGTTTTAAATGGTTCCAATTTTTTTTTTTTAGGTGAGTTTTCTTCAGATCATCATATAGGCTAATCTCTTTCTCTTTATTATTATTATTTTTTTTTATAATATTTAACCTAACTGAATTTTGCATTGGATATTATCTTCAATAAAATTAGTTAGTCTTTCCATTTCAATCCTAATAGCCGGCCTAGCCCTAGTTGCTTGCAGTGGAACAGCTATCTTTTCAGCTGCTAAAATTAATTCTTTATTTTTTTGTTCTTACAGTTAAACTTGCTCAGTTAAACAGTTAAATCTTACAGTTAAAATTGTTCTTACAGTTAAACTTGCAAGTCCTAAATTATGGTACACATCTCCGGAATCGATTCGCTTCAAAACATCTAATTTAATTTTCAAATTCAGTCTTTTTCTTACATTTATAGTCTTCGTACTGTGCCAAGACGTTGCCTTTTCATTCTTATCGGCCATTATTAACTCTTCGCAAATGTAACTGCGTTGGCTGCATTAATTACAATACAATGTTCAAGTAAACTGTCTATTACGCACAATGTCTAATACTGTACTGAGTGATGACTAGACTTCGGATAAATGCATATAACGCAAATATTACAAGCAATATACTTGATAATTTTTTAAAATGTTGATCTCGGACTGCAATTAAATTAGCATGCGAGAAAATTTCACTGAGCATGGGAAAAGTTTTTAACCGTATTTTTATATTCATTTTCAAGCTATCGACTCCATCAAATGAAACGATTTTGTTAAATATGCCAAAAATGCAATCTGTAAAAGAGCGTTATAGTGATCTGTGACAGCGTTATAGTTAGATACGGGTTATAATATAAGAACAGCGTTATAGCGAATCAGCGTAAAGCGAACTGCGTTATAACGGGGGCCTGCTGAAACAATAAAATAGTGCTGTAAAATAAAATAATAATAAAAGTGCTGCTTGTGTACAGAAGCTAGCTTTTGTATAAAACTCAGCACAACACGAAGAAAATGGATGTTTCTTTTCCAAATAAAATCCATTTACATTAATATTTATTCATGGTCTAAAAAAATATGAAAAATAGTTATGGAATAAACTACAGTTAAAATATTTAGGTATGGTTTGCAAGGTTCCATCTGGTGTATTTGATATAAAATATTTCTTTTAAGTCAGAAAGAAACCTATATTTTCTGAGAATATAGTTAAAAATTCTACATATGAGGCCTGTCAGAAAAGCAATGAGATTAATTTTGTAATGATGTAGTGGCAACACTTGAAACAAGTGACATGCAACAACCTGTAGCATGGTCCTTCCCCTAACCTCTCTGTGTGTTTCAACTCGTTAGAGGCAGTATGTCTGATGCTAGTGCAGTTATAGTAATCACATGTATCTTAAGTGCATTGCAATTAGGGAACAGAGAAATAATGAACACCAATATGCGATCAAGTTTTGTGTGAAACTGAAAGAAAGTGCAAGTGATGTGTACAAAAACTGAGAACAGTATATGGAGAGGATGCCATGTCACGATCTCAAGTGTTCTGCTGGCAAAAGATGTTTTCATCTTGTGCTGATGAAGATGGACATGAAATGGTGGAAGATGAGACACTACACTTTGATCTTAGCCAAAGAGATGGCAAGAAATGACTCGAACTAATGACAATGTCCAAAGAGTGAGAGCATTAATTCATCAAGATCAAAGGCTAATAATCAGAATTATAGCTGACAAACTGAATTTAAATTGAGATGCTATTCACAAATTTTAAGTGAAGATTTGGCCATGCAAAAAGTGTGCACAAAAATGATTCTGTGGGTTTTGAGTGATGGACAAAAACAAAACTGCATGAACATGTGTCTTGATTTGCTAGAAAGATTAGAAATAAATCCAGACATGTTGAAATGAAAGTCGAATTTTCCAATATGATCCAGAAGCGAAATGCCAAAGTGCGGAGTGGCATATGAAAACATCTCCACATGTGAAGAAATCTAGACTGACCAAATAAAAAGTGAAAACAATGACTGTATATATATATATATATATTTTTTTTTTTTTTTATTATCGAGGCATCATTCACAAAGTTTCTGCCACATGTACAAACAATGAACCAAAATTATTTCAGAGAATTATATCAGGTTAGGGAAAAGAATCCTTTGTGTGCAATCAAAGATCAGAGAGAACCAAACTGGATCCTCCACACTGACAATGTACAATCCCATTTTGCCTTTTCCATTACAGAATTTCTGGTGCAGAAGAGCATTCCAGTTCTCTTGCAATGGCTGCATTCAATAGACTTCACTACACATAATTACTTTTTATTCCCAAAACTGAAAAATAAACTAAAAGAAAAAAAAGGAAATCATTATGAGCCAATAGAGACAATTCAAAAGGCGGTAAGCAACACTATTAAGGAGCTGACAGATGAAGACTACCAATCTTGCTTTAACAACTAGAAATGCCATTGGAGATGTTGTGTAGCTGCAGAGAGAAGTTATTTCAAGGGTCACCTTTGTTATTCTGCATAAAGCTCAAAATAAAATTTTTTATTTATTTAATCTCATTACTTTTCTGACAGGCCTCGTATATGGCTGTATATAACAGTGCATGTAAACTAATTTATACAATCCATCCAGTTGCTACTGAAGAAATGGAAAAGATTAATTCATGAAATGTTTGTATATTTATTAATTGTATATTAATACAATAAAAATACATTTGTATATTTTAATTTTTTTCCTTATATATGTATACATTAACATAAAAGTAACCCATATAATGTGCCACTCAAAAGTTACATTAAATCAATTTACATTAGTTTAACAAATATACCAATGAGTTTTTACACTAATTATGGGGAGAAACCTTACCACCAACAAAAATGCATGTGATTATGCAAATTTTAAAGTTAAAATTCCCAATACTGAAACAGTAATATTCAGTTTTACTGAATATTACTGTTTCAGTATTGACTTTTAACATCAAATTCAAAATTAACAATTATCTGGAAGAATCAACAATTATTGGCTATATCTGGAAGATATATCTCTTGAAGTTATAAATAAATGACTAGATCAGCGACACTTTAAGGTTGCAAAATCTTATATACTGAGTTTAGGAGTATTACACTAAATAACAACTGAATTTGAGAAAAAACACTGAACAAACACTGCATCCCTTCCTAGTGAGTTAAACGGTGACTTCACATGCTATTCCCATTTGTTAAAGACTGGCATAACAACCGAGATGTAAAAATAGTGTACTAATTTTTTCTGTATTATACTTTCTTTACTGATTTTAAGGGTTAACCTAGTGTTAAATTATTTGTATTTTGTAATTGTGCAAGATAGTTTAAAATAGTGCATTTTAATGCTAACCAACAGTGTTCAGTATTTATTCATAAATTCAAACATTTGTTACCTGTGAAATGTTGAACAAATCATGGGCTGTTCTACCAACGTATAGGCAACATATAGGAGAGCAAAATTTGTTTTTGTGATAATAAACTTCTAACGATAAAAGGGTGCATTTTAAAATTTGTGTGTACAAATAGAATAGGCCTTGGAACAGCTCTAGGAATAGCCCTGCAGTATACCAAATAATGTACATAAAAAATATTTTAAATTACTGTTCCAAATTTTATTTAACAACCCTGTTTTTTGTAATTCTCTACACTAATACATGGAATTTCTAAAATTAAATAAAATAATTTAAGATCCATAAAACAATTCTTTATAATATGCTAGTCTGATAATTCTATTCAACAAAAATATTTTTTCTTACCACATCCAATTTCATCTGTATGATTAAAACAATCAGCTTGGCCATCACACTGAAGATCCAAATGAATACATTGTCCATTATTACACTGAAACTCTTTGGAATCACAATGCCATTTTTCTACAAAAGAAAGCAAAAGTGTAAACCCTCTCCTTCCCTTTGAGCATATTACCTGATAACAACAGAATATCCTCTGCAATTATTGTGATTTCAGAATTTGTTTACTTAAAAGTAGTCTATTTTCAGAATATTTTGGCCATGGCTTGATGCCTTTAACAAGTCAAAATAATGGGAGCAGCAAGAATTTTTAATACATTTTGGCCCAGTGTTCTTTCTATCACACTCTTTAAACTTGTGAAAAATTTCTGCATAATAGCCACAAGATTGATCACTATTACAAAACTTTGTCAACTGCCAAATATTACACTTGAAGCAATATACAACTAATGTGATAACAGCATAAAACTAATATCAATATCTCTCTCTCTCACGTTAAAAGAAGGCCATCCCACATATTCTGCCCTTAGATAGTAAGATCTTTTTAATAGCATTATTAACTTTGACAATATAGTTTGAAGTATTTTTATCTTTTGTCTTAGTTACTGAATGAAGTTTGACATTTTGGTCAAATTTGTTTAAGCAATTTTATATTCTTTAATGTTCTTGTGAAAGAGTACAACTAGAAACTCTTCTTTTGGGATATCAGAGTCAATACCATAAATAAGATCCTAGAACTAATTCTCTTAGCCTTTTTCAGCCTTTAATCCTATTTCAATGAGTTTTCCATATTCATGGATATCAGCTTTATTTTGATCAGAATGAGTGTCCAAAATTATACCATGACCAAAAATATTTCTCAGATTCTTAATCTTGACCTCATTCAGGCATGATTTCAATTCATAAATTGGACCATTCTTAACTTCCTGACTAGGACCACCATATTTAATAATGGGGAAGATAGCCTTCTTCTTAATTTCTTTTGGAATTTTAACTTCAAGCATATGTGATTCCTTCAGGAGTTTGACTTAAGGAGTCAAATGCTAAATCTTTCCTCCATTTTAGCTTTATACTTCTGGTTTTCAATAAACAGTGCCAATGTGTACTTCTATAAGTTATTCCACTGATACAATATTACTTTGATGCCTTGGTAATCCTGTTTCTCTCACTATGAATACAAGCAAATACCTCCTGCCTTACTGAAAGAATATGTACTGTATACATAATTCTTGATGCTTTTCCTTCCTCTTTTGAGTTTTATTACTAATTGCACTTATAGATCCTCTAGTTTCTATTTCTTAACTGGTGTTCTTTGCAATCCTACTCCTTTAAATATCTACAGTACATTAATTATCTATCAACATAGACACTTGACTTAAAACTTCTCTTCTAATTTCCTCTTGTTCTTCATCAGTAAGATAATTTAAAGCCGATTAATAGTTCTTCATCACTTCCTGATTCCATATCCACTTAGAGATATGATGCTCTCCACTGCACTATTTCAAATATAATATTATTTAAATTTTATAAACAATAAACTTTAAATAATATTTACAATAAAAACCCCAGTAAATAGGCAACTGAAGTTAACTATCTACGATATATGCAAACGCCAAGAAAACAAAAGTCAATCTTTGAGGTTATAAGCTGTCAGCAACTTAAACACAAAAGAGGTAAGGTACCCAAGTTCTTTGAGGGTACAGATGGGTGAAGTTTTTTTTTATTTTTTTTGACTGATAAGCTTGCTTTCTTGCATCATTTGCCACTACTACTACTACTACTACTTCTGGCATTATAACCCAGGGTGGGTCTTAGCCTTCTCAAGAATATTCCACCAATAACCCTCCCAGAAGTAAAACTTCTCCAACTTCTTATTCTCATGGTCTTTAAGTCCTTTTCTACGTAATCTTTCCAACTTTTTTTTGTGGTCTTCCTCTCATCTTCCTTTGTGTAGGTTTCCATTTCATTACACTCTTAGTTGTTCTGCTATCATCCATTCGCATAACATGTCCCAACCAGGCAAATCTCTGGCTCTTCCGAATTGATGATTTTTGCACCCTGAATAAGATGGTTAAGTTCATGGCTCATTTTGATCCTCCAGGATCCATCAACATCTTGTACGGGCCCAAAAACGTTTCGTAAAATTTTATGCTCGAACACTCTCAACAACTGCTCATCTTTACTCATTAATGTCGAAGCTTCATAACCATATGTCACAACTGGTCTAATAAGGTTTTTGTATATTCTTAATTTTAAATGTCTATTTAATACTCTGGACTTCAATAGTTTTTCATGTGCATAGAAACATCTGTTTCCACTCAGGATATGGGACTTAATTTCATTAGTAATAGTTATTACTACTAGTAGTAACAGTTATTAATAGTTATTATTACTACTATTGGTTAAATTAGTATGTCAGTTCACAGGAACTAGTGAAACAATAACACACAGTTCCAAAAACATGGAAAAGTTCACCCAAAAGTTCAACGAAACACTGTCCAACTACTTAACGTAACTGGCCAATTAAGCCACCCAGGGGATCTCTCCTCTAGTGCCCACCAAAGACCAACAAGAAGATATAACCAGCTAGTATAGCAATGAGCAAAGCACAAGAGAAACAAAGAAACAAAACAATGTTGCCCAAGAAAACTCTACCTGCAAAGAGCTTTCTCAAGGATCATTCGGACATTGCATGAGACTAGCACCTGGAGGCAAGGACTTTTTTTTTTTTTTTTTTTTTTTTTAATGCGAAGGCAGTCCTGTGCCAGATTATGGCACTGCAACTAACTATGATAATGGCTGCTAAGCATTATCATAGAGTCCTCTAAGGCAGTGTTTCTCAACCAGTGTGCTGCAGAAAATGCAAAAAAAAAAAATTAATAAATCCAAGTTTTATAATAAAAATTAATTCAAATAAATAATTTGTTTATTTGCACTGCACCAATCCCAGTCCCTTCCAGCAGTCAATGTGACGTCACATTTTGATTCCTAGAAGTAGATCTGTTCACCTTTATTCGGCCATTCTTATCACTTAAGTTATTGTTATTTGTTGTTTTTGGTTTTTAGGAGCATTAGCAACTAAGGCCACATTGCTCCGGGATATGCGGTGGTCATTCTCTGACCTTTCTGCATCCTCCGTATTTGGTGGTGATGGGCTCGAATCCCGGTCTAATCAAGAAGCGTGTGCTACGCACTGCTGCTCCTTCCCACCTGGCTACGGAGGCACCATTATCACTTAAGGGTCTCTCCCAAGCACCCTGCAGTTGTATATGCGCAACTTGTAAGCAGCATAATAAAAATTTTCTGTGTGTTTTAAAAGTACTTTTTGTTCTTTTATCTCTCTAAAACGTCATATTCAGCTAATTCGTATAGATCAGATATTTTCAATTAACTGTATTAGTACTTTCTAGAAGTAACTTTTTAATTTTTAGTGAAAGGAAATCAGAAGAGGCAAATTGATAACAACGAGCTTGGAGAAAATGACAAAAACAAAACCAAGCACCCATCTACATCAAAAAAGAAGAAAACATATTATTGTAAATATGATGATGATTATTTGGGGATGGGATTTTCATATACTGGTACCCAAGATTGTCCTCAACCTTTGTGTGGCAAGTGGTTTAAAATTGTTGAATGAATCGATGGTGCTGAATAAATTGCAGCGTCATTCTTCTGTGAAACAAGAGAATTTATCATCCAAAACTGGAGTTTTTTAAAAGACTGCTGGCCTCTACTAGAAAACAAGGTAAAGAATTTTATAATAGGACTAAAATATCTCATAAAGCGCAAGAAGCCAGCTATTTAGTAGCCAAACTGGTGGCAAAAAAAAAAAAAAAATCTCATCTAATTGCAGAAAGTCTGATTTTACCTGATCAGGTAATAGTGAAAAGTATTTTGGGAGAGGAAGCGGTTTTTTTTTTTTTTTTTGATTTTGATAGTTGTTGGCGCATCGGCTTCTGTGGCCATATTGCACCTCCCAAGGTTTTTGCAGTACTTTGATCCAAGCCCGAGGCGGGAATCGAACCCGCGACCTTTGGGTTGCCGGGCAGGTACTTTACCCACTCGGCTAGCCCGGTCGGCGAGAGGAAGCGGTAAAAGAATAATGACTGTACCACTTTCGAACAACACAATTAGCATGAGCATAAAAGAAATGTCCGATAATATTGAAGAACAAGTTGTTCAACATATTAATAATTCTGGGTGACTGTTTGAATTACAAGTAGATAATTCTACAGATATTAGTAGAAAAGCCCAATTAATAGCATTTGTCAGGTTCATCAAAAATAGCACAATTATTAATCATTTTTTTTGTTGTAAAGAACTCACTGAAAGAACAACCAGCCAAGATATTTTCAAAGTAATGAATAATTATTTGTAAAAGGGTGGTATATTATGGAAGTCATGTGTTGGCATTTGTACCACGATGACAGGAGCACTTAAAGTATTTGTAAACTTAGTAAAACTACACAATTCAAATATTATTATAACACACTGTTTTAGACGCAGAGAAGTTCTAGTATGGAGGCAGTCATACCCGATTTAAAACTTGTACTTGATCAAGGGGTTAAAATGGTCAATTATATAAAAACTAGACCACAAAAAATACGTATTTTTGGAAAATTGTGAGGAACTGGAGTCTTATAATTTTTCTTTAATGATGCATAGTGAGGTTCGATGGCTATCAAAAGGAAATGTACTTATGCATATGGACGAGTTGCGTGAGGAAATGCTCATATCTTTTTCACTGGAGCAATCAAAATTTTGTGATTATTTAAGTGATGAAATGTGGTGCTGTAAATTAGCTTTTCTACAGATTTATTCGTGCAGCTTAATGAATTAAATATCAGTATGCAAGGCCCATAGGAAAATTTACTCACTTCTACTGACAAGTTGTTCGCCTTTAAAGAAAAGTTGAGTATTTGGAAAAAATTTGAAAATGAAAAAAAATTTATAAATGTTTCTCTTGAATGCCAAAATGAATTATACTAAAGTAGTTAATGTAATAAGTGAAACATTAGAACTGTTAAAGACCAAAATTGTGCATTACTTTCCATCCCTTGATACCAAAAAAATATTTGTGGGTAAGAGACCCATTTTCAACAAGAAACCTTCCGATGTGAGAACTTAATCTGCAAGAGGAAGATGTAGTTGTTGTTGTTGTTATTTGGTTTTTAGGAGCATTAGCAACTAAGGCCATATTGCTCCGAGGATATGCGGTGGTCATTCTCTGACCTTTCTGCATCCTCTGTATTTGGTGGTCATGGGCTCGAACCCTGGTCTAATCAAGAAGCATGTGCTACGCACTGCTGCTCCTGCCCACCTGGCTACAAAGGCACCACAAGAGGAAGAAGAATTGGTTGAGATCTGTAGTGACCAGTCACTGGAAATTCACTTTAACAGCACTAATATTAGCAAATTAAAATATTAGCAAAATTCAAAATGAATATCCACAAAGACACAGGGTTTTCTGCTTTAAACGAGATTAAATAAAGAGAGAGAGAGAGAGACTCGGTAGGAGAGCTGAGAGTTAACCCTACCCACAATAACTCCTCGTATTAAAAAACTGTGTGCTTTATCAAACACAACTGTCTCACTGATTAAAATGTTATAATTGTATATTTGTTAATTTTTATATTTAAATATGTTAAATTTTTTTATATATTTTCTTGTTCTTTTAAATAATTTATTTTCTTTTAAATTTCATGCAATTCATGTATGTTCAGAAAAGAACACTGACAACATTTAAAATAAATAATAAGTGTATTATTAAATATACCCAACAGAAATAACTTACAGTTTGTGAATTTGTATATATATATAAATATTATAATATATATATTATTTATGTAGCATACAGTTGTAACTTCAGTTCATCCCCATATTCCTACACAAAAGATGGCAGGGGGGAAAACTAGGATTGTCAGAATATTATGTATTATATACTCAGTATTTAGATGGACTGTGAATTAAATTCCATGTAGCAAAAGTATATGCTATGAAAACAATTCAGGCATACAGATTTAATTAACAAATACATTCTGATTTTCTTATACACTACTTGACAAAATTAACAGAACAAAACGTTTTCATGAATATTTTATTGTGAACAGTGTCGCTGAAGGTGAATATTTGATATAATAAGCATCCCGGAATACAAATTCTGAGTATCCAATAGAAATTGATCTATCATACAGAGCTGCATATTATGCAAATTATTCATGCCTATAAAAACATAGTTTGCAACCACATCACTTCATTCCCATTTTTTGGCATGCTCAGTGGATAGCCACATCTCCAATACTCAGGTTACTGTTTGGCTTTTAGGAGCATTAGCAACTAAGGCCATATTGCTCCGGGATATGCGGTGGTCATTCCCTAACCTTTCCGCATCCTCCATATTTGGTGGTGACGGGCTGGAACCCCAGTCTAATCAAGAAGCGTGTGCTATGCACTGCTACTCCTTCCCACCCGGCTACGGAGGCGCCCCAATACTCAGGCTAGCAAGTCATCCTCGTTCAGATGATTCTTTTAGATGGCAGGCCATTGGATGACTTGAAGCCAGGCAGTTGCAAATTGGCTTAATGTGTCACGGCAGCGTCGTCTTGGCACTATGGAAGCAGTTTCAGGAGACAGGAACCATTACAAGAAGAGCTGGCCAGGGTTGCCTGAGGGGTTACATCAACCAGAACAGACACTATCTGGCTCTAACAGCAAGATGGAACCCTAAAATATCCTGTTATCAATTGTCTCTTGAGGTTGCTGCAGCCACAGATGAAAACATTTCCAACCGTACTGTGTTAAAAAGGCTCAATTCAAGTGAATTCTATGCGAGAAAGCCAGTGGTTTGTATCTCATTAACTCTAAACCACTGCAGAGCTCTTCAAAACTGGTGCCATGAACATGTGCCATGGGGGCTGACAAATGTGGTAAGTTCTGTTCTCTGATGAGTCCCATTTTAGCCTACAAACAGATTCTAGATGTTATTTCATCTAAAGATGAGGAATGCAATACCATCCCTCCAACATCAGAGAAAGGGATACTAATGGCGGAGGCAGTGTTCTAGTGTGGGGCACCCCCTTCATGTTTTTTACAGGAGTACTATAACTGCACAGAGGTATAGATCCTTGAACCCTGTGTATGATCTTTTAGGGCTACAGTTGAACCAGATTTTCTTTTCGTGCATGATGTCACTGCACATAGAGCTCAACTGATGGAAGAATATCTTGAAAATTAAGATATTCAATGAGTGCCATGGCCAGCACAATCACTAGATGTAAATCCGATTGAACATGTTTGGGATACTTTTGGGTGTTGCCAACTCCTCAGTCACTTGGTGAGCTAAGGTTTGTGCTGGTGGAATAATGGGATTTGTTGCCACAAAATCATATAGACACCCTTATATCGAGGATGGTTCACCACTGTCAGGCTTGTTTAGCTGTTGGAGGGGATCATACACCGTACTGATTCTGATTATAATTTCGAGCATCTGATATCAACTTCTGTAATGTGACCTTTTTGTTAATTCTTAATAAATCCCTATAAATGTCCCTTATACCTGTCCGAAGTTTCTCACTGTCTACTCATTTCATGATTATTCTATGGTACACCACTAAACAAAATTTTGTCCCACTACATTGCAAGCAGCACGAGTTACACTATGTTTTCTACATGTCCTGTTAATTTTGTTAAGCAGTGTAGCTCCATTCCTATTGAAATGAGTTTGCATTACATCTTTAACTACTGATTACTTTATTTTTTCCTGGAAAATGGGCAAACTTACAGATTTGTAATTATCTATTTCACCTTTTGAACCCCTGTAAATGGAGATACATTTGCAAATTTCAGATTAGAGGAACTTCTCCTGAATATAAGGATACACTCATTATTATACCTAAATATTTTATTACCTCTTGGGCTTATTTTAATATAACTGGATGGATTACATCAATCCCAGGTGCCTCATTTACTTTTAGCTTCAACAATTTCTCTTCCATTTTCTTCTCAGTGATCAGAAAATCATTTGGCTCCCAGCCAGAATCAGGTATACTTCTTCATGTGTGAATGTTGATGCAAAATATTTATTCAGTTTATCAGCAACCTGAATAAAATCATCAAGAATAGTTATGCCATCCACATCTAGTGGACCAGTGTGGTTATATTTCTTATTTGGTAAAAAAAAAAAAAAAAAAAAAAAACGTGATATGATCATTTGCATTTGTTAACAATATCAGTTAGTTCCCTTTGAAAAGAATTTTTAAAATGTCTAAGCCCAATTGTGATCACCTGTACAAAAACAAAATAGTTTCACTTTTCCCTCAACAATAGTTTATTCTCTGAATAAATCCCACATCAGTATATTATGATCACTGGCTCCTTAGTGGCTACTTTACTTGAATCCTCTTGAATACCTAATGAATAACTGCTGATTATTGGATTAAGAATATTTCTTTTTCTTGTTACCTACACAGCATCAGCCAAATTGGCTTGGTTCGTCTAGATTTACTTGAAGCAGCAAACACTGATTAACGTCTTTAACCACTTGGGAAGAAGGAAATTTTAATGTCCCTAACCAGGAAGCAATATTTGAGATACCATGGTTTTTAGAAATATTGCTGCCTCTGCAACTAAAACTTAAGCTTTCTCTTTTGTGCTTAGTTTACTTGGCTTCTAAACAGCTGCTAACTACACCTACCATGGAATACTGTTTTAACACCATGGTGGAATCCCCTACAACCTTTCTTAAGCTCCTAGACTTAATCCACAATAATGCAGTCAGGTTTGTAGTAATGATCCCACTCTTACTACCTCACTCCACTGCCTATCAAACAGTTCAGTTTAATACCTACATGATAGGCAGTGGAGTTAAGAAGTTATTGCTGCATGTTTTTTCTACATATATTTCCTCTGAATGTTTCTTTTGAATTAGCACCAGCATTTCAACCTCTTTCTTCATACCAGTTTGAACATGGCATAAAGCTTGTCAATGATTATTTACAGTTCAACTTGAAACTCATAAAACTAACTTTCATTCTTCCTCATTTGCCCTTTCTACATCTGCTCTTTTGAATCATCTTTCTGTGTATTTCCTGAAAATTATGAGCTAAAGAAATTTAAGTCCAGTGTCAACAAGTATGTTCTGTCTTCTTGACCCAAAACTTAACCACTGTATTGGAGTACTATAGGTTCCAACAGCTCTTCAAGTTTGTGAGTATCGTTAAAAAAAAAAAGTTGCCTGTGCCTACTGTGTTCACATACCTCTATAGCTTTTTGAAGAATATGTTAGTAGTATCTGATTTGCATGTTTACAGAGTGTAAAATCAATTTCACTCTGATGTCTCTTTTTGTGATTTTTTTTTTCATGTACACTTTGGACAAAACATTTTTTTTTTTTTTTTGTATGTTCTGGATATTGTCTATTCCAAATTTCAGCTTTGTACAATTAATTATCTTGTAAAATTCTTTTGGCAAAAAAAAATAAAATAAAATAAAATAAATGTGGAAAATTTAATAAGAAATAGAATGAAGGCAGTAGAACATGGCATAATTTTATCTATTCATTATAAACCAAACATACCACATTCTTTTTCATCAGTGCCACCAGGACAATCATCCAACGAATCACATTTGTAGATTATGTCAATACAGTTCCATACACCACTTGCATTATTACAAGATAAATAATCTGAAAAGAAGGATATACAGTTTGTTTGCTTTTGTTTGTAAATTTGACATTTATATGAATGTTAATGTCAATACTGATTGTTTCATTAACAGTAATTAATTACAAATGCATATAAATTTATATATGATTAATTAAAAATACCTTATTATATACAATAAAAAAATTAATTATTATGAGTAAGGCCTATATTGAACAGTCCTACAATTAAGCATTATTTAATGTACTGTCAGCTTAGCATTAAATATACACGAATTCTAAAGCAATAAGTATGTAACAATAACAAATATTTTGTTATATCAAGCACTTTAAACTGTAATGATAACGTAATTTTTTCGAACAATTTTATAAATACTTGTAAAATTAAGTGAGGAAATAAGATTCATACAAATTTGTTTCACCATTTCTGTTTCCTACTACTACTCAAAGTACAATTCTTGGGTTTTTGTTTCTTCTTCTTCTTCTGCTATTTCTTGTTTTATTTTATTTTTTTATCCCATACTCTGAACATTATCAAACTTATTAATTTCATCCACAGTTTACATATTCCCACTGAGCAGAACTTTTCATCCTTGTCATCTTAAATAAATGAAAATAGACTCTCCATTGTTATTATTTATATTTCCTGAGTTTCACCATCAACAAAAATTGCTCAACGTTGATGCAACTGTTCTTTATGTTATATCTCGTATCCGTATGCAAGTTATTTATATCAGTGTTACAAATGTAGGTATGAAGTGAATATACATATATATATACGTTTAAATTTGTAAAATAATAAGAGAAGTTTACCTTCAATATAGTACGTAGAACACTTCTTCAGAAGTGTTTTACGTACTAAAAGTAAGAATTAGAATCTCAATGTGTTCTACACATCAACGTAGAACGCATTGAGCATTACAGCTCTGGTTCATACTATATACGTTTAAAATAATAAATAGTTGTAGCGAAAAGTAACGGCTAAAAAAAGTAAGATATATTAATAAATAGGGATGGTTTATGGACCCGGGGAACTGTTAGTAATAGCAGAAATACTTAGCAACCACAATGGAATGTACAGTATATAAGAAGATTACAGTATGAGTGGGGAATGCTGACCTGTCAGATGCAGTTACCATGGAAAAGCTAAATAAGTGCCTCAAAAATAAAAGCAGTTAGATAAATTGTAGAATTCTTAAAGTACCGATTTAAATTGACTCAAATTAATAGCATAGCTTAATTTGCGGTACTCACCTTTTTATATAATCTGCAATTGACGTGTTGAGATAGGATAAAATTGTAGTTGAGTTTAAAAATTGGAATTAATATGGATACGTTTATATTTTGGAAACGGAGTTTATTTATTTATTTATTTTTTTGGTAGTTGTTGGTGCATAGGCTTCTGTGGCCATAATGCACCTCCCAAGATTTTTGCAGTACTTTGATCCAAGCCCGAGGCGGGAATCGAACCCGCGACCTTTGGATTGCCAGGCAAGCACTTTACCCACCTGGCTAGCCCGGTCGGCAACAGAGTTTAAAATATGCTCAAGGAAATAGAAGTGCATGTCTTCATCCTTGGTTGTCATGAATTAAAAGTTGAAATGATAAAGCTAGGAAAGTTAAACTGAGGAGGCCAAGAGCCGTAACGAATTGGCTTTCGTTGTTAACGTCTTCAGTTGGCGATAGTGGGAGGGAGTGAACGTGTGTATTTAAAAGACTATGTTCGTGTGATGTTCTGTGATACATGTGGTAATCTCAGGTGCATGAGATTCCAAGCCGGTGAGAGGTTATAAGATAGTTTGGCATTTAATATATTAAATTTAGAATGATGACGAAACCACTCGATAATAAGGGCTTTGTACCGAAAAATTTTAATTTAATGATAGGGATGGCTGAATCAACTAATGGGGTGTGGTTGTGGGCTTGTATATGTAATGTGAGTTCTGTATTTGATTGTACTGTTCTAAAGCTATTGTAGTGGTAATATGCGCATGTGTTTGATGTTTTTGTGGACCCATATTTAGAGGTTGTACTACCAATGTAGCATGCATTACAGTTTTGTTGACATTTAATTAGATAAACGATATTGTTCATGTCACTGATTTGATATTTATGTGTGTCTTTATATGAATTAAACATTGATTATATGTTGAAAATATGAGAGTGATGTCTGTACTGGTAAATAATTGACGGAACTGTCTAGCAAGATCACTGTGGTAAGGAATAACAACATGTGTGTTACTGAGTGTAATGTGTTTGGATGGTTTGTTGATATTATTTTGGACGGTGGTGATAATTTGTTGGATTGGTCTTCTTGTGTAGAACTGTATTTGATGGCATTATAAATTTGATTATAGAAGACAGCTTTTTTTATACTAAGTGGATGGTGCGACTCGAAATGTAAATATTTTCTGGTATGGGTATTTTTTCTGTAAATTCTAGTTCCGAGTTTAGTATCTGTTTTATATATGGTGAGATTAAGGAAATTAATCTGTCCGTTTTCTTCTAATTCGAGGGTAAATTTTAATCTGTCGTGCGTTGAATTAAATTTAATAAAAAGGTTATCAATTATGGTTTTGTCTCCTATGATAAGGATGTCATCTGCATATCGGGTATATAATTTAATCTCTGGAGGAAGAGGTTGTAAAATTTGATTTTCTATGGAGGCTAGGTATATTTCGGATAGGGAGCTGAGATTCCCAATCCCATAGGTAAACCATTATTTGTTGGTATATCTGATTGTGGAACCAGAAATATTTAGCATCTAATAAAAATGATGTAAGTTCTAATATACTATTGATTGAGAGAGAGAGGTGTGGTTGGTTAAGGTGCTATCATCCATTAGGAAATTACATAAAGCTTGTAGTGTAGATGGCAGGTGTAAATTAGTGTATAAAGAAACTACATCGAAAGATGCTAAAATGTCTTTATTGGAGATTGTAATAGGACTTATTTTTCAAAAGCTTGGGTGGTGTTATTAATTTTATATTTTGAAAATCTTGTAAGGCCGAAAATGATCTTAACAAGAAAGGACGATAAATTGGCAAAAGCTGATTTATTGAAGGAGATTATTGGTCTTAGTGGGTGGTTGGGTTTGTGTATTTTGGTAACACCAAACATGTGGGGTATGATATTTCGTATTCCGATTTGTTTTAAAGTGTGTAAGGTGATTTCTTTATTTGTCCTTAATTTTCTTAAGATTATGTCAAGTTTATTTTGTGTTTGGATATGTTGTACGTATTATCAGGTTTGTATGTATCCTGGTCAGATAGGATTTGTTTCATTTTGTCGACATATGTATTTTTATTAAGAATCACTATGGTATTGCCTTTGTCAGCTTTCTGTGTAATAACATGCGGATTATTTTGTATTTTCTGTATGTCTTTTAGCTGTTGTTTATTTATATTAGATTGGAGTTTTTAATTAAGGATGAAATTCGCCTGATGCATTATATGCCATTTGTCTGGGTGGTTGTTCAGTTTGGTCTGAAGTTCTATGATGCATTCTTTAGAGGGGTATTGGTTGTCTTTTATAGCAAATTAAATCCGTATTCAAGGCTAGCGAGTTCAGTAGTGGTAAAGGGTAAAGGTAATCTAGTTTTAAAATTTTTCAGTACGAAGCCTTTTTTTTCAGTATCATAGAGTGGTTTCATCATCGTTCTAAATTTAATGTATTAAATGCCAAACTACCCTATAACCTCTCACTGGCTTGGAATCTCATGCACCTGAGATTACTACATGTATCAAAGAGAATCACGGGAACATAGTCTTTTAAATACACGCATTCACTCCCCCCCACTATCGCCAACTGAAGACGTTAACAACGAAAGCCAATTCGTTATGGCTCTTGGCCTCCTCAGTTTAACTTTTAATTCATGCAACCAAGGATGAAGATGTGCACTTCTATTTCCTTGAGCATATTTTAAACTCCGTTTCAAAAATATAAACGTATCCATATTAATTCCAATTTTGAAACTCAACTACCATTTTATCCTATCTCAACACGTCAATTGCAGATTTATAAAAAGGTGAGTATACTGCAAATTAAGCTATGCTATTAATTTGAGTCAATAAAAGCAGATTAAACAAAATAAAATAAAATACAATAAATAGTACTTAATGCTATAGATCCTAAGATTTTAACTTCTTCATCAAGGGTCAGCAGCCAAAATCAAAGGAAATACAACAAGAAGTAAGGCCTCTGTTTCTGATATGAAATATACATAGAAAACAGAAAAAAGCCAGCTAATGTATATATCATAGCCAACTTGACAGAGACCAAAAAGAACAGTAATAAGAAATAGGAAACAAATCAAATCTGATTAAAATTAAAAGTAAAAAGCTAAAATCAAGATAAAGTTAATTCCAATAAATGTAAATTGAATAAAATAGCAAGCAGCCAAGGTGAATTTAAAAGTAAAAAGCAAAAAACAAAAATCAAAACAAAGTTAATTCCAATAAATGTTAAACAGAATAAAATATCAAGCAGCTATAAGTGAATTGAAACAATTCTGATTAAAATTAAAAGTAAAAAGCAAAAATCAAGATAAAGTTAATTCCAATAAAAGTTAAATTGAATTAAATTAAACTGCTCGAGCACTACTTTATCTTCTTCCAATTGCTTTTTACTGTTCTTAGACTTATATAACTTATTTCTTGTGAGCGATTAGGTTGACTGAAAGCAATATTCAAGATGCTACTTTTCTGCTATCTCTCCTTTTTTCATCTACAACAAAGTTTAGAATCTTTTAAAGCTAATTTGTAAATAAAATACAATAAATTTAAAGCTACTTTGTAAGTTATAGATTTCTCCCCTATACTGGTCGATATGCCTTATCTGTTTAATTACCGATTTCCTAATCACTCCGTTTATGTTTACATTGACCTATTTACATCTTCTCTGAGCTGGATATCATCATTCTTCTCTTTCTTAGTGATTCCTTTCTACTTCTGTCAATATCTCTCTCTCTCTCTCTCTCTCTCTGGGTAACTCAGGAATTTTTTTGCCTGGTGCAGCATAAGCCTCAGACTTCCTTGCACCATATAGCTAAAAATAATAATAATAATAAACTTCTCTCAGCCCATTTCACCGACTCCTGCCTGACACCACAGTAAGTTGCCCTACTTTGACTATATCCTTTTGTCTTCACATTACATTTCCTTTGTTTAAATTCAATTAAGGCTGCTTTTTTTTTTTTTTTTTTTTTATGAAAACCCCAAACACGAAAGGTATCAAAACCTATAGTACTCAGTACTGTGCATGGGTTGAAGGAGAAGTATGGGGGAGGGTGATGCTGGAAACTTTGCTCTAGAGACTAAACATGGGTTTCACCACTTCAAGCCTCCAATAAGCAAAGTGGGGGTATTTCACCGGTTGATGAAAGTCATCTACCACTGCTTGCTATTTTATTCAATTTAAATTTTATTGGAATTAATTTTATCTTGATTTTTGCTTTTAATTTTAATCAGATTTGTTTAAATTCACTTATAGCTGCTTGCTATTTTATCCTATTTAACGTTTATTGGAATTAACTTTTTTTTTTTTTTTTTTTTTTACTTTTAAATTCACATTGGCTACTTGCTATTTTATTCAATTTACATTTATTGGAATTAACTTTATCTTGGTTTTTGCTTTTTACTTTAATCAGATTTGATTTGTTTCCTATTTCTTATTACTGTTCTTTTTGGTCTCTGTCGGGTCGGCTATAATATATACGTTAGCTAGCTTTTTCCATTTGCTACGTATATTTCATATCAGAAACAGACTTTACTTCTTGCTGTATTTGGTTTTGGCAGCTGACCCTGGATGAAGAAGTTAAAGTCTTAGGATCTATAGCATTAAGTACTATTTATTGTATTTTATTTTATTTTGTTTAATCTGCTTTTATTTTTCAGGCACTTATTTAATTTTTCCATGGTAACTACATCTGACAGGTCAGCATTCCTCACTCATACTCTAATCTACTTATATATATATATATATATATTAGTCAATTTTATTATATGGTTATCTGTCTGTAGGGTATTAGGTGTATAAGGACCAAACTAACAAGTTAGTAAAAGAAAACTAACTTTAGTCTGGAAGGTCTATATACTAAAGGCAAGAGCTAATAATAGAATGTAAAGGAAAATAAACTTGGAATAGTGAAAATAATGAAAAAATGTAAATAAAAAAGGAAAATAACATTCTTCCTCTTGGTCATTGGTCTGCTACTTCTTCAGGGGCTTTGAGCAGACTGATAGCCAGACTAAAAGAATGTCTTGCACATACCTATTTCTGTTGTCCCCATTCCAGTTTTGCCTGAGTTTAATTTTTTAGGTGATTGTATAGAAAATAAATGAGAAGCGATAATAAATGAGAAAAGATAATGTGTTAAATTTAAATTTTGTAAAAATAGTGTAAGAATTAGCAAACTGGAATAGGTGACACAAAGCCTAATGGGTATGTATCAGATTAAATGAGAACAGGTCCTTACTTCCTTCTTGTACTGTAGTGGTCAGACTGAAAAAAGAGATCAAATTCCTGCCTTCTGATTGTTTTATGTGTGCTGACTAAATGATAGTGCGCAGCCACGCTTTTCATTATTTTCACTATTCTAATTTTATTTTCCTTTACATTCTACTATTAGCTCTCACCTTTAGTATATAGGCCTTTCAGACTAAAGCTAGTTTTCTTTTACTAACTTGTTAGTTTGGTTCTTATTCACCTAATACCCTACAGATAGATACCATATAATAAAATTGACTAATATAATTTCATGCAAGTATAATGTCTAATTGCCCCTTGTACAATAGCATTAACATTGCACACCTGACTTTGACCTATTATGGTAAACTTTGCTAAATATCATTTTTATAGTCTTCAGTAAGAACACAATATATATGACTCTGTTAGTACCCAGACTTACTCTTCAGCTACTAATTATTATTATTATTTTCCTATTATAAATTTAATTAAAATTATATAAGAAACTCTATAAATTCCATCTATAAGGGAAGTAAGGGGTATTAACATGGAACCTGGCCTTATAATTTCTTATAACCTTATAACGCCATGAATAAAACTACGTATAGGAACAACATGCTGTATGGGTATCACAGCATAAATTACACCCTGGGTATAGACATGACCACACAAGACCAGACAATTCCTGAAAATGGTCATATAGCATGCAATGCCGCCACACCACAAATGAATAAATCGAAACCCGATGGACCAAAAGTTTTTAATTTCTTCCCATACATCGAAGACTATATAGAGTCTACACCATCAGAGTCTACTAAAATTTAAAAAATGTAACAGTAATTATGCAAAACATGTCCCACTTTGCCAAAATAAAGCTAGTTTTCTTTTACTAATTTGTTAGTTTGATCCTTATACAGCTAATACCCTAGAGATAGATACCATATAATACAATTGACTAATATAATTTCATGCACGTATAATGCCTAATTGCCCCTTGTACAATAGCATTAACGTTGCACACCTGACTTTGACCTATTATGGTAAACTTTATTAAATATCATTTTTATAGTCTTCAGTAAGAACATAATATATATATAAACCTGGGTTCCTGAACTTGCTGCTGTTCTTTGCTGCCTTTTTTCACTTTGTTATTCCAAAGGTGTTTTGCCTTCTGCTTGGAAATTTGCTCATATCCAGCCAGTTCCTAAAAAGGGTGACAAATCCCTCCCATACAATTATTGTCCCATTGCAATTACTTCTACTCTTTCTAAAGTAATGGAGAAATCAATTAACCACCAACTCTTAAACCACCTAGAAACCTTCCGTCTGATCAATGATCACCAGTATGGTTTCCGTCAGTGTTGATCCACTGGTGATATTCTGGCTTATGTTACCCATTTATGGACAAATTCAATGGAAAAGTTCGGTGAAACATAAGCAGTTGCTCTTGACATCTCAAAGGCTTTCAATTGTGTTTGGCATAAAGGTTTCCTAAACAAGCTTCCATCTTATGGTTTGCCAACTGTTTTTTCTCAAAAGGTTATCCAGTTTTCTCTCTGCCTGCTCACTGAGGGTAATGGTAGATGGCTCTCTGTCTTCTAACTTCTCCACTAATGCTTGTGTCCCCCAGCATTAGGTTCAGTTCTTTCCCCCACTCCTTTCCTCTTGTATATTAATGACCTTCTTCCATTGACTGGAAATCCTATCCATAGTTTTGCCGACGATAGCACATTGCATTCCACTTTCCAGTTTAAGAAACCTTACCCTGCTCAATCAGCTTCAATTTCTCGAATATCCACTACCAATTCCTTAAATTCTGATCTTCGGGTAATTCTCCAGTGGGGCAAAGACAACTTAGTTGGCTTCAATCCTTCTAAAACTCAGTTCTGTCTTATATCTCGCAAAAAGAATTCTTCAGCTCCTATGCTTATCTTTGGCGACACTCCGATTTCTCGGCAAGATGATATATCTCTTTTGGGGGTTACCCTGACTTTTAATCTCTCTTGGTACAAGCACATTACAAATATTGCTTCCTCTGTTTCTAAAAAACTTGGTTTTCTCTTTCGTTCTCATCGTTACTTTTCTTGCAAACAGCTGTTCACTCTGTACAAATCACAAATCTGCCTAACCATGGAATATTGTTCCCACATTTGGGCAGTCCCCCCAAAACCTCTATCAGGCTTCTAGATTCTATTCAGAAGAGGGCAGTTGGTTAATTAATGACTCATCTCTAACAGAGTCTCTCCATTCATTGTGTCATAGACGTACTGTTTCAGCTGCATGCCTTTTCTACAGATGTTCTTCTGAATTGGCTTCTATAATTCCCGCTCTCTCTTTCAAAACTGTCCGAACACGTGCCACCACCAGTCAACATCCATTTACTGTCCAACTTCAAACTCACAGAACCAACTTTTCATCTTCCTTGTTTATTCATTCAACTGCCATTTTCTGGAACAACCTTCCTTCATACATATTTCCCGAAAATTACATTCCATAGAAGTTCAAGTCTAATTTCAACAAACATCTTCTTTCGTCTTCTCAATCTCCAACCCAAGCATGGTACTAATAGGCTCAAATACCTCTCGTGTTTGGGTTTTTCATAAAAAAAACGTCACTTACTACCAGCCGACATAGCTTAATGAGTACTTTGAAACAATCTTTACAGATGAAAGTCCCTTTGCAGTAAGAAGAAACTGTAGTAGTGAATCTGAGGAATGCAAAATCAATGGTATGGAAATTATAGAGGACTAGAATACCAATGGTGAATATTTTTCCAAAACTGTTTCAGAGAAGAAGAAAAGATTAATACTGAAATAATTACAAAAACCTCTTCCTTGACTCCCTGCTGTTAGTTAAAGTGTCAGTGGGACAGACTTGGGTAATAAAATTACTAAAAGTGCAATTTGATAATTTTTGTTACCTATGGACACGTCTTGTTGCACTGATATATGATTCACTCTTGCCTGTGCATGGCTTTCACAGCATTACATTGAAGTCTAATTTGATTTTGCTCACCAGTTTCATTAGCCACTCTATTGGCAAATCTTTCTCTATCAAGCTCACATCGTTTGTTTCTTCCTGTCTTGCAATCCTTCATCTGTCTTCTTTACTTTCAGTCAGTTTTCTTCTCATTTCTTCCATAAATAAAAAATAACCACTTCCACTTCACCCTTCTGTTCGTTCGAAATACCTGTCCAGTTGAGCCTTAAACTTATTTAGGCTATCAACTTCCATGACAAGGGATGGAAGTCTATTCCACCAACCAACCACCCGCTGGCTAAAGGCAAATTTCCTCACGTCTATCCCACATCTGTCTTTTCTCAATCTGAAAGTGGTAATAGTAGTAGTAGTAGTAGTAGTAGTAGTAGTAGTAGTGGCACATGATGCAAGAAAGCAAGTGTAGGAGCTTATGCAGCATCAGCCAAAAAAAAAAAAAAAAATCACACCATTCCCTCCAAATGCCTGTCCAGTTCCTCCTTAAATTTATTTAACCTATCAACTTCCACAACGACAGATGGAAGTTTGTTCCAGCAATTAACCACCCGCTGGCTAAAGGCAAATTTCCGCACATCTATTCTACATCTGTCCTTTCTTAATTTGAACTTATGTCCCCGTAGGTTGGTAATCTGAACAAGTGGAAGGATCCCATCAGAATTCAGCGTGCTCAACCCATTCAAGGCCTTATAGACCTCAATCAGATCACCGCGCAGGTGCCTAGTCTCCAGCCACTGCAATTTGCAGAACTTAAGCCTCTCTTGGTAAGAGAATCCCTTCATTCCCCTCACCAATCGTGTTGCTCTTCTCTGTACACGCTCAAGCAAATCTACATCCTTCCTAAAATGAGGTCTCCAGACCTGTACGCAGTACTCAAGCCGTGGCCTGACCATTGCCTTATACAGAGGGACAATCACCTCCTTTTCCCTGCTAGCAAAATTCCTATATATCATTGACAAAATCCCATGACCCGCCCTAGCAGCCTGTCTGCACTGCTCAGAAAACTTCATATCTGACTGCACAATTACTCCCAGGTCTTTTTCATTTTCTACCACCTTAAGTGTAGTACCACACAGTTGGTACGTGTCTCTGGGGTTACTTCTACCCATATGCAGTACTTTGCATTTGTCAAGGTTGAACTTCAGTTGCCACTTCTTAGCCCATCTGCCCAAATTATCTAGATCCTGTTGCAGTAGCACACTGCCATTACTGTCATTAACAACCCTGCCAACCTTTGTGTCATCTGCAAACTTCGACATTAAGCCTGATATACCTTCATCAATATCATTGATAAATACAAAAAACAACAGTGGACCCAACACCGAACCCTGTGGGACTCCACTAATAACATTAGTCCACGAAGAGCAGCACCCATTGATTACCACCCTCTGTCTTCTCCCACTTAACCATCCTTTTATCCATTGTAGCAACTTACCCTTAATACCATTCTGCTCCAATTTGTACAGTAGTCTTTCATGCGCAACAGTGTCAAAAGCTTTCCTGAAATCCAAGTATAATCAATGGACACTGCTCATCGTGGACTAATGTTATTAGTGGAGTCCCTCAGGGTTCAGTATTGGGTCCATTATTGTTTTCTGTATTTATAAATGATATTGATGATGGTATATCAAGTTTAATGTCCAAGTTTTCAGACGATACGAAGGTTGGCAGGGTTGTCAAGGACACTACTGACACTATGCTACTGCAATAGGATCTGGAAAGGTTGAGCAGATGGGCTGAGAGGTGGCAAATGAAGTTTAACACTGACAAATGTAAAGTACTACATATGGGAAACAGCAACCCCAGAGCAACGTATCAACTCTGTGGTACTACACTGACAGTGGTAGAGAATGAAAAGGACCTGGGGATGGTTGTGCAGGCAGATATGAAGTTTTCTGAGCAGTGCAGATGGGCTGCAAGAGTAGCTCATGGTGTATTGTCGATGATATATAGGAATTTTTCTAGCAGGGATAAGGAGGCGATTATTCCCTGGTATAAGGCAATGGTCAGACCACACCTGGAGTACTGTATACAGGTCTGGAGGCCTCATTTCAAGAAGGATGTAGAGATGCTGGAACGAGTACAGAGAAGGGCAACAAGATTAGCGAATGGAACAAAGGGGTGCTCTTACGAAGAAAGGCTTAAGTTTTGCAAATTACAGTGTCTGGAGACTAGGCACCGGCGAGGCGATCTGATAGAAGTGTATAAAGCCTTGAATGGTTTGAGCATGCTCAATGCTGATGGGATTCTTCCTCTTGCTCAGAATAATCACCTGATCAGAATAATCACATTATGTCAAGGATCTGGGTTTAAGGAGTGTATCGAAATCAGGCAACAACTCAGTGTTCTTATGGGCCTATATGAGAGCTTGAAGGACAGGGTGGATGCCCTCGAAGGAACTAAATTGAGGGGCCCATCAAGCTCTCAGCTGCCCACATCAACGCCAGAGCTTGCACTTGGTCATCGTGAAACACAGCGGCAACCCCCAAGGCAGAATGCGTTGGTCCCAAAGGAACTAGTAGTTGTTGGTGACTCTATTGTCAGGGAAATGGGGAACATGCTTTGTAAAAAGGATAGGTGGAACAGGACCAGGGTATGTCTGTCAGGGGCAAAGGTCGATGACGTTGTAGAGCAGATATCATCTTTTAAGGGCACAAGAGGTGATATAGAATAATCACGTAATCAATGGACAATGCACTTAGTGGACTAATGTGGAGACCCCCAGGGTTTAGTGTTGGGTCCATTGTTCTTTTATGTATTTATCAATTATATTGATGAAGGTATATCAGGCTTAATGTCCAAGTCTGCAGATGATATGGAGGCTGGCAGGGTGGTTATGACAGTACACTAATGCAAGTGGGGGCAGATGAGCTGAGAGGTGGCCAATGAAGTTTAACATTGACTGATGCAAAGTACTGCATATGGGTTGCAGTAACCCCAGAGTGATGTACAATAATTCAGACAATCTGATGTACAAACAGTGCAACACAACACTCAGGGAAGTGGAGAATAAAAGGCCTGAGGATAATTGTGCAGTCAGATATAAAGTTTTCTGAACATTGCAGACAGGATGCTAGAGCAGGTCATGGGGTCTTGTCAATAATATACAGGAATTTTGCTAGCAGGGAAAAGGAAGTCATTATTCCATTGTATAAGGCAATGGACAGGCCACACCATGAGTACTGTATACATATCTGGAGGCCTCATTTTAGGAAGGATATAGAGCTGCTGGAATGAATACAGAGAAGGGCAATGAGATTGGTGACAGAAACAAAGGGTTGCTCTTACCAAGGAAAGCTTAAGTTCTGAAAACTGAAATGTCTGGAGACCAGCTCCTCCAAGGTGATCTGCTTGAGGTGTATAAGGCCTTGAATGGTTTGAGCAAGCTCATTGCTGTTGGGATTCTTCAGATTACGAAACCTGATCAGGCATAAATTTAAATTGAGGAAAGACAGTTGCAGAATAGATATGCATAAATTTGCCTTTAGCCAGCGGGTGGTTGTTTTCTGGAAGAAACTCCCATCTGTCGTTGAAGTTGATAGCTTAAATAAATTCAAGGAAAAAACTGAACAGGCTTTTGGAGGGAATGGACAGGTGAAATGGGAAGGGTTTTTTTTTTTGACTGATGCCACATAAGCTTGCTTTCTTGCATATGATGCAAGAAAGCAAGCTTATGTGGCATCAGTCAAAAAATTAATGCTAATCCTAATCCTACAGTGAATAATTCAGACAACTAAGATGAGCAGTGGTTGAATCAACTGATAACTGAGAATCTGACAGAAAAAGTACATGGGTTTGACAGAATTCAAAAGGAAATGGACATCACTGAGATTAGAACTGAGACCACGTATATTTGTGAAATGAAAGAGGAAGTGTTTGGGAGGTTTAGATCTTTTAGCATATAAGTTTGTTCTATTAGTTTGACAATTCATAGTGTATTCAGTTGTAAGAAAAGGTGGGGGTGACAGCTGTATGAAGTAATGAAATTTTTGGATATGGTGATCACATAGTAAGAATATACCCAACTCCTTGACATAACATGGATTTGACAATGCCCCTGCATACACACTACTCGGACTCCCTTCAGTCACTATCAGGCAGAGTAGAGGCAGTGAGATTATACACTAGCTGATCTAAAAGCCTCCTAGAGCGATACCTATAGGTTCGGTTCGGTGTACTAAAGGCAGGCCTGCAAACACCGCTGTAGAGCTGTACCCTTGAAATGTAAGGAAGATTGGATCTCATCATGATGTCCATCATAACAGCATCATACTTTGATGCTGTTATGATGTCCATCATAACAGCCATCATGATGTCCATCATAACAGCCATCAATCATACTTTATGCTGGAAGAGATGGGGAGGATTTACTGGAGCTTTGCTCTGGAGACTAAACATGGGTTCCACCATCTCAAGCCTCAAACAAGCAAAGTGGTGGTATTTCACTGGTTGATGAGAGTTACCTACCATTTAATATTGCCTGGTAACACAGAGGAGCGGCATTCCTCCGTGTGGTGTGAATGGCACACCTCAACCCCTGCTTACCTTGGTTCGCACCTGGGTGGTTATACCCACAATGTGTGTTAGGTGCTGTATTTCAGTACTTGCACATGGGAGTTATATCCAGGGTTACTGACAGTCCCTCCCTTGTGAAAGTGCAAACTGAGGATTGGGCTGTCACTGAATGACCGGACTTTGCCAAAATTAGGCCCAGTTGACTGGAGAGTCACCTCTATATCAGTTTCATCAGCATTTTAGACTCCCAGGTAGCAAGCACAGGTTGGCATATCTGAGAGAATGTCTGCAAAACCTAACAGCTTTTATGATTACCTACCTGAATGCTTTCCATTTTGAATTTGCAGTTGGTAATTTCATTAGGTGGCCTCACTCAATATAATTTAAAAACTGTCTGACACCACTGCAGTCACCTTTATGACAACAAAATCTCTCTCCCCTTTCAGTGACACCAATTCCAGGAATTTTAGTAAATAAATCTGATGAATTTGAGGTGCTGGTCAAAACAAAGGCAGATATTGTTGGGGATATCAGAAAGGTGGTGTCACATGAAGATATAAGGAATGCAGAATTGGAATTTTGAGAGTACAATGTGTACAGAAAGGATAGACAGGACAGGAAGGAAGGAAGGAAGGAAGGGGTTATGCTATTAGTTAAGAAACACAAAATGTAAGGAAGTGCATCCAGTTGACATTGGTGGACAATGCAATGTTGAGTCAGTGTGGTGGGACATAAGCACTGGAAAAGAGAAAATGAGAGTAGGAGTGTGTTGTAGGCTTAATGGCTCTGATGAGAATAATGAACAACTGTGTACAAAGAAACAGAGTGGGCCAGTAAATCAGATTGTCTTATAATAGGTAATTTTAACATCCTGGATACTGAATGGAACTTGTGATTTGGTCACTTGCACATTAGCAAGATTTTGTGGATTTATTGGATGACTGTTTCCTACATCAGCATGTTCGGAGGCAACTAGAGGGAGTAATACTCTTGATGTGATTATCAGTAGTGATTCTTCATGCATTAGAATCTGCAGTTAAAAGACTCACTAGGTGGAAGTGATCACAGTGTGCTGATGTGAAATTTACTCAAAGAGGTAACTACCATCAGAGGTAAAGTAATGGGTTTTTGCTTTCGAAAAGGTGATACGGGGTTTTCAGACAGTTTATAATTCTATACAGTGGGACCAACTGATGATGTAACCAACAGTAAATTCCAAATGGGAAGCATTCAAAGAATTAATCTTGGAAGTTAATGGGCTTTTCACACCAAGAAATATTGTTCAAGGTTTAGCCTAAATGGATGTCAGATGAACTAATGACACATGTGGCAGAGAAGAAAATTGCATTTAATACATATAAATTATCAGGTGAAACAGAAGCCTGTGGTAGATATAAGCTGATCTGTAATCAAGTCACAAAGCTGATTTGATTACAAATTGACTTGGTTATGCAGACAAAGGCAGATTATGAGAAATCTTTGGCTAAGGATGCAAAGAAAAACAGCAAAGAGTTGTTTACTTATGTAAACTCAAGAAGAAAGGGTATAATCAGATTGGTACATTTGATACCAATGGTTCAACTGTTAATGATCCTGCTCCGGTAGCTAACAAACTGAATGAGTATTTTACATCTACATTTACACACATGAGCAGTTATTCAGGGAAGAGATTTATTAAACTCTGGCAATGAGCTAAATGATTTTCTAGTAACTGAGAGCAAAGTGCAGAAATTGTCAAAGGTAAACATAAGGAAGGCATCTGGTGTGGATGGGATCTATCCAGTTATATTAAAGGAGGCAGCAAAAGAAGTAAGCAAACCCTTAGCCATAATTATGAGAGCTTCCTTGGAAACAGGGAAGGTCCCCATGGACTGGAGATGTGCAAATGTGACCCCAATTCACAAAGGAAGATCAAAGGGTAACACAAGTAATTACAGACCTGTTAGTTGAATTTCTGTTCTGAGGAAATTAATGGAAGCACTGATTAAAGAAGCACCGCAGGATCATCTAGACAAGACTTTAGTTATAGCTTGGACACAGCATGGGTTTGTTAAGAGGAAGTCTTGTCTGACCAATCTGATTGGATACTATGATGTGGTCACAAAGGACCCGAATGCAAAAAATAATTTTGATATTATATACTTGGATTTTAGGAAAGCTTTTGATACTGTTGCACATGGAAGACTATTGTAGAAATTGGGGCAGTATGGAATTAAGAGAAAATTGCTATTATGGATAAAGGGATGGTTGGATGGGAGAAGACAGAGAGTGGTAATCAATGGACACTGCTCTTCATGTTCTTATGTTATTGATGGAGTCCTCCAAGGTTCAGTGTTGCATTTTAGGAAGGATGTAGATCTGCTGAAATGAGTACAGAGAAGGGCAACAAGATTAGTGAATGAAATAAAGGGATGCTCTTACGAAGAAAGGCTTAAGTTCTGCAAATTACAGTGTTTAAAGACTAGTGATCTGCAAGGTGACTGATCTGATTGAGGTGTATAAGGCCTTGAATGGGTTGAGCAAGCTCAATGCTGATGGATGGGATTCTTCCTCTTGCCCAGATTAATCCCCTGAGGGGACATAAATTCAAACTGAGGAAAGACAGTTGTAGAATAGATGTGCAGAAATTTGCCTTTAGCCAGCGGGTGGTTGATTGCTGGAACAAACTTCGATCTGTCATTTTAGAAGTTGACAGCTTAAATAAATTCAAGGCAGAACTATACAAACATCTGGAGCAAATGGCTGGGTGAAATGGGAAGGGTTGATTTTTTTTTGTTTACTTGCATCATATGGCTCTACTAATGCTAATCTTTAAGTTAGCAGTGGTGGCAGCCTCATTTATAGTAAAGGTGGTGCTGGGTACATAACAGGTGCCAATTTTCTTTTTAATTTTGGAAAACAATGATATTTTTTTTTTTGTTAATTCTGTTTGAACAAAGCCAGTATGTCATCATTTCTTAATGGACTGCAATACTTATTCATATACAAAATTTTAAGCTTAAAAATATATATAATTTTTTAAAACCTGCATTTTCAAAAATACAAAAAAATTAACTTTGTTAAAAATTAGAAAAAAAACATACTGGACATAAAAAAAGAATATCAGTTATATAATCTCTTACATTTTCCAATTTCAAAGACTGTTAAATTTGTGAAATTTCAAACTGCATTCCAAATGTATATTATAAATATTCATAAAAAATTAAAAAATATTGTGTATATTCAATACTATTAGTTACTTCCATTTTCAGGTTTACTTCAAAATTTATTTCATATTTGGTGCCTTTCACTGCACAAGAAATTTGAAACTATGCATAATGCTTTGAGCAGAGTAGCAATCATTTCGAGAGAATATGGGTTTTGTGTTATTGTCTTTATGCTGAGAAAACAATAATAAATCTTTCATAAAAACTATGATAAGACGGTAGATGTTTATAGACTTAGTGAGAAAGGAAAAACAATAGTTACTTCAAGTGACACCAGTGCTTTCTGCACGAGTGTCACATCTAACATTGTGACAGGAAGCTGGGAGTTTAATGGTGCCTCTTTAATTTCTATGAGAGCATTAACTCTGTTTCTCAAGTCCTTATAAAAGCCGACTGGAATGCTGAATTGGCACTTAATATCCTCACATTCTCTGCAACAAAAGAACACAAACACATTCTTTGTCCATATCAATTCCCATGACAGGAACCCTGCAAAAAGGTGACAAGTACCACAATGTACGTAGTTATGATTTGCAAGAGAATTGCTATTAACTGTTCTCTCCTGAGTTAAGGTATTCCAATACTTTAGCTTTTGGATTTGCTACTGTTGTTTAAGACATGATTTTAGTCTAAAATTAATTAAAAAATACTGCATAAACTAAGTGATAAGAGGATAACAATGTTACACTATTCCAGACTATGTTAAAGTAGTATGAACTATATGAAGGGGTGTCAAAATGTTCATACCCTTACCTAGAAATAATAGCCCAAAAAAAGGTGAAACTTCACAGGAACTTTAATCCTTTTCTATGTATTCTCCATGTATAGTAACACATTTCTCCCATCTGTGGATCAGTTGTTTATTGCCTCGATCAAAGAAGTCTGCACTTTTTGCCTGAAACCAAGATTCCACTTCATTGATGACTTCCTGAGACGAATCAAAGAGGCTTCCAAGCAATCGTTTCTTCATTATACACCCAGCATCTGTCATTTGTTACCAATTGATCAAAAAAGTTCTCAACATCCGCATTACACAAATCCAACAGTTGGCGAGAACATTGCATTCAACATTGCTTCTGCAAAGGCATCAGCAATCTTGGAACCAATTATGCAGAGACCTTAGACATGTGCAGATGATCATGTAAAATGCTGTGGGCAGACCCATAACTAATTCCCACTGCAGTTGCAATGAAAGGAATTGTCACATGTCTGTCACTCAGCACCAGCTGCTCAACCTTTGCAACTGTCTCACTGTCGGTGGATATTGATGGCCTTCCTTCTCTTGGATCGTCAAAGACACTGGTACAACTGTATTGGAACTTCTGTTTCCACTTTTTTAGTGTCACAGGATAGACAATTCTGCCCATACACATCTTTCATTTCTTCATCAATTTCCTGAGCTGTCTTGCCCTGCAAATGCGGGAACTTGATCACTGCTCGATACTACACTTTTTCAACCATAGCATCCTTTCGGGCTCTACCTCTGATGTACGATCACCTACGGGAATGAAATTTCATATATTAGTTATTGAATATGTAGACAATTTATATTAAAAACGGCATCTTCCTAATGATGCTTTATCTAGGTTAGGGTACGAACCTTTTGATACCCCCTTGTACTACTACATTTGTAAATAATACTATTGACTTTATAAATACTTAGCTAAATAAAAAAATAAGCTAAATAAGCAAACCTATGAAATTAGGACATTTGAACTATTTATTTACTATAATTTAAAATGCTGCAATTATATACTATAATGTACCACACTACAAGTTACTATTTAGAAGATACAAAACAAAGGCTCTACAAATATTAAATTGTAACTTATTAAATCCTTAGCTGAATTCAAAAATAATCTAATATGTGATTAGGAAAATTAAAATTATATATTAAACCCAAATTAGTATGTTAATTAAGTAAAAAAAATCTTCAAAATTGTTAAGAAACATCAAAATTGGTGGCATATACTTAGTAACTTTCAGAAAGGTGGCAAAATTGGCGGCATACACTTATTAAGTTTCGGGAAGGTGGCAGAAAAGTGCATTGAGCCATTAAGCTTAATTATGAGGCCATCACTGGACTTGTGAGAAATTCAAATGGCTTGGAAAAATGTCAATGTATCTGGTCAGTTTTTGATAGAGAAGGAATCTGGATGGAAACACAGCATGGTTTTTTGATGGGAAAATCATGTTTAACCAACTTGGTTAACTATTTTTAAAGAGCCACTGGTGATGTGGATGTAGAAAACAGTCTCAACGTTGTTTATTTGAATTTCAGCAAAGCATTTAAATCAGTCCCACATGAGAGGTTACCATATAAGATGAAGTATATGGGAATCACATAGAACGTAGCCCAGTGGTGAGCGAGAGTGCATAGCACACATTCCTTGAGTGGACCGGCGTTCAAGCCCATGACTACTAAATATGATAAATATTTGTGTTGATGATTTATTGTAAACTCTACTGACTTGGTTGTCGTGCCGGAGTATAAACAGAAAATTTAATTTTAGGCCTGACGTAGCTGAGTGGTCAGGAGCGAGAGTGCATAGCACGCGTTCCTTGAGTGGACCGGGGTTCAAGCCCGTGACTACTAAATATGATAAATATTTGTGTTGACGATTTATTGTAAACTCTATTGACTTGGTTGTCGTGCTGGAGTATAAATGAATTTTTTTTTTTAAAGCCTTATATGGATAACAGAATAGCTGAAGGGGTTTTGTGTTTAATGGTTACTCGTCAGACTGGGTTAAAATGAGAAGTGAAATTCTCCAAAGGGTCAGTACTGGAACCACTGTTGTTTTTGATTTTCTTAAATGAAATCAACCAAGGGATATAGGGCATGATATAAAAATTTACAGATGAGGTCAAGATTGGTAGAGTGGTTAATAATTAGCAACATGCAGTACTTCTTCAGGATAACTTCGATTTTAGAGATGATCAGAGAAGTGGCAGCCAAGTTTTAAAATAATATAGCAAAATGCACTAGGAGAATAGCAACTCAAATTCACTTATACACTCAGTGCAGTTGAATTAAAAAACAGTAGAGGTAGAAAGGGATTTGGGAGTTTTGATTTGGTTGGACATTAAATTCTCCGAGCAATGTAGGCAGGTGGAAAGGAAGACTCATGGTGTCCTATCAACAATTTATTGAACATTTGTTTGTAGAGATAGGGATGTCCTAATCCCACTATATAATGCTATTGTAAGACTGCACTATGAACACCATGTTCAAGTATGGAGATCGCAATGAAAAAAAGACATTGAACTTCTTGAAAGGACGGGAAATACATCTGGTGAGATTTGCATAAGCATATCCATATGATAATAAAGACTTTGTATATGTGGGTTACAGAGCTTGGTAACTAAGCACTATATTGACCTAACTGAGGTGTATGAGGTTCTGAGAGGAGAAAGTAAAAGGACCAATGGTGAAATTTTCGTTGTTATAAATGATACCAGAACTAGAGGCCATAGCTTTGAATTATGGGGGATATTTTCATTTGGCCAGCAAGTTGTTGATTACTGGAATAAGTTACCTTCATAAGTGACTGAGGTTGAACAGCCTGGGAAGGTTCAAAAGTCAGATGGATAGGAACATACATGAGGAGGAAGTCAAATAGGTACTTTATTTATTTTGCATTTTTTTTTTTTTTTGGCTGGTTCAGCAAAACCCTCTGGCTTCCTTGCACAATATGGCTAACACACAATACTGCTGTCTGCACATTTTTAATTTCCTCTTGTGTGTGCACATTTTTAATTTCCTCTGGTGTCTGCACATTTTTAGAGGCTATTGGATTATTTGTGGTAAGATATCGTCAGAATATCTCCTGTGCCTTGTTTCATGCCTTTCTCTGTGCTTTGCACTCTACATTTTACCACAGTTTTGGAAATAGAGTCGAAGTGTCTTTGGAATTGTAATTGCTGTTGCCTGAACAATACATTCTGTGATGTACTTTATTGCATCACTTTTTGGCTGCTGACTGACTGTTGGTATTAAACTCTACCAATTATTTAACAGCATTTCCATTCCGACTGATAAATCTTCCACCGTGGTATACTAGATGGTGAAATGGTCTCCCATTACACAGGATGTAAATCATGCGGGGGGGGAGTGATCACTACCATAAATATTTTCTTTGCCTACCCATGTGCAGACAGACAGAGAGGAGAGAGAAGGGTAGCAGATAGCGTGATTCAATGGCAGTAAATGTATGAGTGGGCAAGTGGAAAAAGGCATCAGTGTAAAAAGGCATCAGTGTAAAAACAAAAAAGTTAAAAAGAGTAATTTAAAAAGGCAGTGAGTATGCAATTAATGAAATTAATGATATGGTTCTACTGAATATCAAGAAAGGGTTAGGCCAAAATATAAAAAACACTAGGTTTTGTCACAAAAAGCAAGGATGCTACCAAAAAAAAAAAAACAGGAGGGAAAATGGGGGGGGGGATTTAGCCTAAACAGGTGAAAAACAGGGGATTTTGGTAAAAAGCAGGAATATTTCCCAAAAAACAGAAGGAAAAACAGGAGTTTTTTTGAAATAAAGGTCTTTTCAAAGTATACAGTGCAATAAAAATTTAATTTTGCAGGCATAATATACATTTTATATTAAAATACAGCCTAAACAGGTGAAAAACTGGGCTATTTAAACATTTTATTTCCAGTATAAAAAAGCATCTTCAAATGTCATATCTGAAAGTTCCTTGATTGCATTTGTCACAGCTACCATAACTTCTGCTTCGCTGGAAAAGTGTTCTTTAGTTTTAAAAAAATAAAAATAAGTAAATAAATAAATATGGTGAAATGTCAGAAGAATAAGGAGGATGTTGTAAATTACTATAACACAAATCAGTAGGTATAGTTGCCCCCTTTTCAAAGTCTCTGACTGGTGGGAGGGGGAGAGTAAGTAGTGAAAGCAATCCTGAAACATCATATAAAATATACATTTTTTAGACATATTCATATACATATATATAACATATACATACATCATATAGATACAAATAAATTAGAATGAGAGTTAACATAAAAAATAAAATGCCAGCAGTATGGCAAGACAACAGCAAAAATAGTCTAAATTAAACCTAAATTAAATCAAACCAAACAGGGAGGGAAGAGAGGGCTAACAAGAATAAAAATACTGCAGCAGAAACTCTCTAAAATAATTTAGAAAATCTAAATGTAAAAATAATAATTTATTGAATTTTGAAAGCCAATTAAATAGAAATTTAACGGCACCCCCTCTGACGGGCACCAGATCCAAATTTATGTGAAATATCACAAACAGAGATGTAAACCACTACAATGAAACATCAGGACCACCGCTGTTCAAGTCCCCTGAATTGGCGGTTTGATCTGGGGATCGGGTGGTAGACTGATCTTTCAATCGATTCTCCTTTGCGGCGATTTGTCTAGCGATCAAAATTCAGTGATTTCCTGACCATTATTGGCCTTGTGGTCCTCTGTTGAGATGGGGCGTAATGGTCAGTCTATTTTTGATTTATTTTTGTTTTGCTTTTGTTTTGTTAACTAACAGGTCTGTAATTACTCATGTCACCCTTTCATCCCCTTTGTGAATTGGAGATACATTTGCACATCTCCAGTCCATGGGGACCTCCACTGAGTCCAACGATGCTCTTATAAATTGTGGTTAAGGGTTTGCTTACTTCCTTTAATATAAAGGAAGGAATGGATAGATCTCATTCACGCAAGCATACATGCACCTGTTCCTATTCTTAGCTACCCTAACACAGCCCATATATTTATTGTTTCGCGATGACTCCCAGCAGTTCCTGAATTCCCCAGAAACTTGTTTTCCAGGTTGCTATTCATTCCAATAGAAGCAGTGCAAGAATTACTTCCGCCTCTGCCCACAGCTACTGTTAATCTATTAGTCTGTGAATCTCCCCAAGCTAGCAGTTTTCTGACCCACCTAACATTGCCTCGACAGCATCAGCAAATATTCTTGCATCCTTTCTATTTAAGTGTATCCCATCCCTGTAGAAGCAATCTCTCCTGTTAACAAGCACAGAGCACGCTGAGATAAATTCTACCTGATTAGCCTTGCACAATCTCTCCAGTGCTGAATTGATTGACAAGGCCCTCATCATATACTCCCTGCTATCGTGTCTGGACAGAAATGCAGACACTTTCAAATTTAACCCCTAACTCGTGACTTTTTTTGACACCGACCTGTATTTGTTAATTAAATCCGCAGATCTACTACATTTAATGTCATTAGTGGCAACGCGTACAACAATATCACCTTTTGTGCCTTTAAAAGATGATATCTGCTCTACAATGTTATCAACTTTTGCCCTTGGCAGATATACTCTGGTCCTATTCCACCTGTCCTTTTTGCAGAATATATTTCCTGTTTCCTTGACAATTGAGTCACCAACAATAACTAACTTCTGTGGGACCAGCACATTCTGCCCTGAAGATTGCCACTGTGTTGTCTGGTGCATAAGAGTGAACTCTGGCATTGAATTGGACAGCTGAGGGTTTGATGGACTCCCCATTTTATTTCCTTCAAGGGCATCTACCCGACTCTTCAAACTCTCAGAGATGGCCATCAGAATGCCGAGTTGGTGCCTAATTTCTTGACACCCTCTGTACCTAGCACACACAAAGACATCCTCTATGGCTGGATCATAGAAAAAGGATATCAAATTTTCTGGAGAACACTACCACTGCTCAAAATCTCATTAATTAGTTGATTTAGCTCTCATCATGTCATCAGAAGGCCTCCGTAGCCGAGTGGGCAGGAGCGGGAGTGCAGTAGCACACGCTCTTTGAGTAGACCGGGGTTCAAGCCCCTGACTGCTGAATACGGTCTATCTGCCAACCCGCACTGGACCAGCATGGCAGATTATGGTCCATTTCCCTCAGCATGAAAAGTTGAGGAGGCTTCCATCTTGCAGTGGGTTGATAATGGCTGCACTTTACTTTTTTTTTTTTTACATGTCATCATATTTAGAACAGAGATTCACTTGTAAAAAATTGTGACAGTTGATCTCATAACCTTGTTAATTTTTAAAGTAGCTCATATGCATAAAACATCATGTACCATGGTATTTTATTTCTAGTCTATGAGGTTTTATTATTAGTTTAAAATATCATGGTACATTTTCGACGCATTAAATTTCATGTTATATACCTTCAAAAAATGCATAAAATAACATATAATATCACATTTACTTCAAAATGGAATGTAAATTATTTTTTCTCTACTCTTCTATAATCTGTAATTGCTTAAGAAACCATAGTCAACTCCTGTTGCCATTGTGTTGTATCAATTAGAACATTAAAATTTTTCCACTCTTGTATCAATAAGAATGTTCAAATTCTTATGCTACTGTTATAGTAATGATATAGGCAGTACTTGGAGGTTTTCTACCTAGTTTTGTAGCAGTGTAATTAGTATTGGAAGAGGTCTATAAATATAATTTATAACAATACAAATGTGTTTTAATAATGTGCCTTTATCATACAGTATATAATGTAATCTAAAAGAGAGCACAGTTTGTACTGTCATCAAATAATTGAGATTAGCTCAGTGCTGTTCTTCAGTTGCTCAGTTTCGTGTGTTGTATTTAAATTTAGACTAAAATCATGCCTCAGACTAGAGCAGCAAAGCAAAGGGCTCAATGTGGTGGAAATGCTTTTGTTTGGAGGAGAGCTTCTGAAAGCAGTTCTCCTATGAATCAGGATTATATTATTAGTGCTATTAGTGCTACTTGTGCTCTTTTTGCAAAGCTACCTTAGGCATGGTAGGACACAGCTGTAGGAGATGGAACTGGGTGCATTTGTTGCAAAGAGCATGAAGTGGATAAGTGCAAACCCACCATTATGATGGGTTTATATGAGGACTTTAAAAATAGGAATGATGCCCTCAAAGGAATAAAAGAGAGGGACCCATCATGTATTCAGCTGCCCAGCCCAACACTTGAGCCATGTTCAAGCATGCATCAGGTGACACAATTATCAAGGAAGTGGGAAATATATTGTGCAAAAAGGACAGGTAGAATAAGATCAGAGTATGTATGCCAGTGGCTAAAGTATATGACATTGTAGAGCAGCTATCATCTTTTAAGTGCACAAAAGGTGTTAGGTGGGTTGGAAAACTGCTAGCCTGTGGGAACGAACAGACTAACAGATTAATAGTAACTGCTGGTTGAGATGAAAATGATCCTTGCACTGTTTCTATTACAGCATGCAGCAACGTAGAAAGCAAGGTGACAGGGATTTCAAGACCTACTGGGATCCTAGTAGAAAAATGATATAGCTGCCTATAGTAAATATAAACCATTCTACAATTAAGTCACAAAGGAGGTTAGGCAAGCTATGGCAACTAATGATAAGTCTCTAGAAAATAATGTAAAGAAAATAGCAAGAACTTTAGCATTAGCATTAGCATTAGTAGAGGCATATGATGCAAGAAAGCAAGCTTATTCAGCATCAGCCAAAAAAAAAAAAAAAAAAAAACCCTCTCCCATTTCACCCCTCCGTTCGTTCGAAATACCTGTCCAGTTGAGCTTTAAATTTGTTTAGGCTATCAACTTCAACAACAAGTGATGGAAGTCGGTTCCACCAACCAACCACCCGCTGGCCAAAGGCAAATTTCCGCACATCTATCCGACATTCCTCAATTTGAATTTATGCCCTCTGAGGTGATTATTCTGAGAAAGATGAAGAATCCAATTGGCATTGAGCATGCTCAAACCATTCAAAGCCTTATACACCTCTATCAGATCACCTCGCCGGTGCCTAGTCTCCAGACTCTGTAATTTGCAAAACTTAAGCCTTTCTTCGTAAGAGCAACCCTTTGTTCCATTTACTAATCTTGTTGCCCTTCTCTGTACCCGTTCCAGCAGCTCTACATCCTTCTTGAAATGAGGCCTCCAGACCTGTATACAGTACTCAAGATGTGGCCTAACCATTGCCTTATACAAGGGAATAATCACCTCCTTATCCCTGCTAGAAAAATTCCTGTATATCATTGACAAGACACCATGAGCTACTCTTGCAGCTCGTCTGCACTGCTCAGAGAACTTCATATCTGCCTGCACAATTACTCCCAGGTCCTTTTCATTCTCCACCACTGTCAGTGTAGTACCGCAGAGTTGATACATTGCTCTGGGGTTACTGTTACCCATATGTAGTACTTTACATTTGTCAATGTTAAACTTCATTTGCCACCTCTCAGCCCATCTGTTCAACCTTTCCTTCTTTACTTATGTAAACTGTAGGAGGAAGGGGATGAATAACACTGACCCACTAGATGTGAATGGATTAACTGTTAATGGTACTGCTCAGGTTGTAGACAAACTGACTGGGTATTTTGCATCTACATTCACATATGACAATTTTTTTAGAAATGGGATGTCAAAAGCGAATCAAATTCTGGCAGGGGGATGAATGATTTAGTGATAGCTGAAAGGAAAGCGGAGGAGCTATTGTTGAAGTTAAATATCAAAAAGTCACATGGGATGGATGGGATCTATCCAGTTATATTAAAGGAGGCAGCAAAGAAGGTAAACAAACCTTTAGTCATGATCATAAGTGCATCCCTGGATTCAAGGGAGGTTCCTATAGATTGGATATGTACAAATGTATCCCCACTTCACAATGGTTGATTAAAGGAAGACATGAATAATTACAGAATGGTTACCTTGACCTCGTCTCCAGCAAAATAATATAATGGAGTCATTGTTTAAAGAAGTAATGCAGGATCATTTAGACAGGAATACAGTTACACTGCAGTTGTAGCATGGATTTGTTAACAGGTGATCTTGTCAGACCAATCTGATATTATGACACAGTAACAAAGGAATTCAATGCCAAAAACAATTTAGACATATAATTAGATTTCAGGAAAGCTTTAGATACTGTTACACATAAAAGACTGCCATACAAATTGGAGCAGTGTGTTGGGTTACTAAGAGTATAACCAGTTACAGGTATACTTGTATGTACACTAATGCCAGAAGCATAGTAAATAAATTTGATGAATTTGAAGTACTGATCAAATCATGAAATGCAGACACTATTATTATGGGATATTAGAGACATGGCATCATACATATATAAGGGATTCAAAATTTGAATATGAGAAGTAAAATGTGCACAGAAAGAACATAGTGCTGATTGTTAAGCGGCACCAAGGGTCTCCCAACTCTGCATACAGAAAGAACAGGAGGATGAGTAATGGTTCAGATCTTAGTTAAGAAACACTACAATTTAAGGTAGTGCATTCAGTGGACATGAGTGACCAGTGCAATGTTCAGTCAGTTTGGTGTGATATAAGCACTGGAAAAAAGCATAAGTGAGGTAGGAGTGTGTTATAAGTCTAAGAACTATGATGAATATAATGAAAAACTGTGCAGATATATAGAATAGGCCAGAAAAAAAAAAAAAAAAACAGATTGTCTTATAATGGCAGACTTTAACTTTCCAGATAATAACTGAACCTTGTGGTCGGCCACTCACACATTAGCAACACTTTTGTGGATTTACTCCATGTTTGGGAGGCAACAAGAGAAAGCAAGCTTATACAGCATCAGCAAAAAAAAAAAAAAAAACTTTCCCATTTCACCCATCCATTCACTCCAAAAGTTTGTCTAGTTCAGCCTTGAATCTATTTAAGCTACTGACTTCCACAATAGCAGATAGAAGTTATTCCAGCAATCAACCACCTAAAGGCACTGCTAACTAAAGAAATTTTGGAACATCTATTTTAGAACTGTCTTTCCTCAATTTGAATTTTTGCTCTCTCAGGTCTGGAATCTGAGTAAGAGGAAGAATATCATCAGCATTGAAACAATTCAAGGCATTACACACCTCAATCAGATCACCTTGCGGGTGCCTAGTCTCCAGATGCCGCAATTTGCAGAACTTAAGTCTTTCTTGGTAACAGCAAACCTTTGTTTCACTCACTAATCTTGTTGCCCTTCTCTGTACTTGTTCTAGCAGCTCTACATCTTTCTTAAAATGAAACCTCCAGACGTGTATGTCACACTCAAGGTGTGCCTGACCATTGCCTTATACAAGGGGATAACCACCTCCTTATCCTGCTAGCAAAGTTCCTATATATCACTGACAAGATCCCATGAGCTACTCTTGCAATCTGTCTGCACTGCTCAGAAAACTTCATGTCTGACTGCATAATTATCTACAGGTCTTTTTCATTCTCCACTTCAAAATTTAATTTTCCAGAATGAAAAATAGAGTAACATTACGCAGTTGGTATGTTACTCTAGGGTTACTGCTACCCATTTGCAGTACTTTGCATTTGTCAATCTTAAACTTCAGTTGCCACCTCTCAGCTCATCTGCTCAACTTTTCTAGATCCTATTGCAGTAGCATACCATCCTTACTGTCATTAACAACCCTACACAACTTCATATCATCTGCAAACTTGGACATTAAGCCTGATATACCTTCCTCAATATCACTGATAAATACAGAAAACAACAATGGGCCCAATATGGACCCCTGGTAAACTCCACTAATAACATTAGTCCATGAAGAGCAGTGTCCATTGATTACCACTCTCTGTCTTCTACCACTTGCGCATCCCTTTATCCATAGCAGCAACTTTCCCTTAATGCCATACTGCTCCAACTTGTACAATATCTGAAACTTGATATGATTATAAGAAGTGACCCTTCATGCATTAAGAACCTGCATTTGTAGAAGAACAAGAGAAATTTACCTCACTATAGTACATAGGACACTTCCTTATGACACGCTCCAGAAATTAAAACAAATATAAAATTGTTTTAATATTTAATTGTAATAAATTAAAAACAATTAAAATACAATTAAAAAATTTAAAAAGTTTAATGTAAATTTCGCAAAAGTGACTACTTCCTGAAGCTGACAGGGCTTTTCGACCTTATGTCTTGATCACAGGAATGGAAATTATACAGTACGTATAACCTGTGATTGGCTTCAGGAAGGAAAGTCATTTTTTGAAAAATTTACGTTAAACTTTTTAAATTTTTTAATTTATTACTGTAATAATTTTGCGTTAATTTTATATTCGTTTTTCTGGAAAGTGTCATACTGAAGTGTTCTACTCACCATATTGAGGTAAATTTTCCTTATTATTCTACAAATATTGAAATACAACGTAGAACATATTGAGCATTGTAGCTGTTTTATACTATCAAATTATGAATCTGCAGATAAAAGCCTCACTAGGTGACAGTGATCTCAATACTGACATGGGGTTTACTTAAAGATGTAACTACTGTCTGTTTGTTATTTGGTTTTTAGGAGCATTAGCAACTAAGGCCATATTGCTCCGGGAATATGCAGTGGTCATTCCCTTGACCTTTCCGCATCCTCCGTACTTGGTGGTGATGGGCTTGAATCCCGGTCTAATCAAGAAGCGTGTGCTACGCACTGCTGCTCCTTCCCACCTGGCTACGGAGGCGTCCGTAACTACTGTCAAAGGCAAGGAAAAGAGCTTTGCTTTCGTAAAGGTGAGTACAGCAGTCTTAGACAGTTTTTAAATTCTATGAAGCGGGAACAACTAATAAAGTCAATAAGCACAAATTCTAAATGGGAAACATTCAGGGATGTTATCATAGAAGCTACTAGGCTTTTTATAAAAGCTAAGACATACAATTTGAGGCACAGACCTATATGGATGTCAGGTACACTGATGACATTCGTGGCAGTGAAAAAAAAATGCACGGGATGCACATAAATTATTAGGTGATATAGTTGCCTACAGTAAATATAAACTATTCTACAATTAAGTCACAAAGGTTAGGCAAGCTATGGCAACTAATGATAAGTCTCTAGAAAATAATGTAAAGAAAAATAGCAAGAACTTCTTTACTTATGTAAACTGTAGGAGGAAGGGGATGAATAACACTGACCCACTAGATGTGAATAGATGAACTGTTAATGGTACTGCTCAGGTTGTACACAAACTGACTGGGTATTTTGAATCTACATTCACATATGACAATTTTTTTAGAAATGGGAATGTCAAAAGCGAATCAAATTCTGGAAGGAAGCTGAATGATTTAGTGATAGCTGAAAGGAAAGTGGAGGAGCTATTGTTGAAGCTAAATATAAAAAAGTCACATGGGGTGATTGGAATCTATCCAATTATATTAAAGGAGGCAGCAAAGAAGGTAAACAAACCTTTAGTCATGATTATAAGTGCATCCCTGGATTCAAGGGAGGTTCCTATAGATTGGATATGTACAAATGTATCCCCATTTCACAATGGTTGATTAAAGGGAGACATGAATAATTACAGACTGGTTACCTTGACCTCTGCTCCAAGAAAATAATATAATGGAGTCATTGTTTAAAGAAGTAATGCAGGATCATTTAGACAGGAATACAGTTACACTGTAGTTGTAGCATGGATTTGTTAACTGGTGATATTGTCTGACCAATCTGATATTATGGCACAGTAACAAAGGAACCCAATGCCAAAAACAAGTTAGACATACTTAGATTTCAAGAAAACTTTAGATACTGTTACACATAAAAGACTGCCATAAAAATTGGAGCAGTGTGGCATTAAGAAGAAGTTGCTGCTACAGATAAGGGGATGACAGAGTGAGAGAAGACAGAGAGAGTGATTATAAATAGGCACGGCTCTCCTTGGACAAATGTTATTAGCAGAATACCTCAGGGTTCAGTGCTGCTCCCATTGTTGTTTTCTATATTTATTAATGATATTGATGAAAGTATATCAAGTTAAGTTTGCAGATGATATGTAAGTCAGCAGGGTAGTTAATCACAGTATTAAGGTATACTACTGCAACAAGATGTAGACAAATTAGGCAGATGGTCTGAGAAGCGGCAACCAAAGTTCAATATTGATAAATCCAAACTACTTCATATGGATAGCAGTAATCCCAGAGTAAAGTATGAACTATGTGGTGCTACACTAAGGGTAGTAGAAAATGAAAAAGACCTGTGGGTAATAGTGCAGTCAGATATGAGCAGACAGGCTGGCAGGACGGCTGATGGGGTTTTGTCAATAATATACAAAAATTCTGTCAGCAGGGATAAGAAGGTGATTACCCCATTGTATAAGACAGTGGTTAGGCCATATATTGAGTATTGCACAAAGGTTTGGAAGCATCATTTTAGGAAGGACATAGATCTGTTGGATCAGGTGTAGAGAAATGTTTGGTGAGGGTGCTTTTACCAGGAAAGGCTTCGGGTTTGTAAACTGCAGTGTCTGGAGACTAGGCACCTGTGAGGAGATCAGATTGAAGTGTATTAATAAATAAACATGATTTTTATTGTAAGGTTCATAGGTACACAGAGGTACCCTACCTTTACAAACCCTTCACGGCAATAAGCCAGGGGTTAATGGGTTGAATAAGCTCAGTGCTGATAGAATCCTTCCTCTTAATCGCTTAATCAAACTGCACACGAGGGGGCAAAAATTCAAATTGAGGAATGATGGGTGCAGGTTGGACTGGTTGAGATTTTCCTTCAGTGAGAAGGTGGGTGATTATTGGAACAAACTCCAGTCTGTTGTTGTACAGGTAGGCAGTTTGAATAAATTCAAGGAAGAACTAGATAAACTGTTAGAGGGTAAGGACAAGTGAAGTGGGAAGGAAGTGTTGACTTTTTTTTTTTAAATGACACTGTATAAGCTTGCTTTTTCCCTGAAGTGCCTAATGATTTTTAAGTACATAGTCTTGTTAACAGTATGAGCCATGGTTAAATTTGTATTGAAATATTCCTTTATAGTAAAAAATAAATAATTATAGCGTAAATTTTTCCCTAGACTTGTAAATACAATTTTGTTTCTTCTTGGGAGATATGGGAAACTTCCATTTGGAGAATTTGCATTCTGTTTATGAGTTACAAAGATAACACTAGTTTTCACATCCTGTCACTATTCTTTTTTAGGAATTCTTGATCAAAATCACTATTTCATCCATTTCAGTTAAGAGATAATGACTCAGTCACAGTAATGATTAGGAAAAAAACTACTGTTTCTTGACCTGATATATCAAAAAAAAAAAAAAAAAACTGGTTTGTCATAGTTGTTAAATAGCATGGGAGGGAAAGGGGAGCCCAGAATTTGTAGTTTACAACTGGTTTATTGTTTCACTACCATTCAAATATCCTACCTCTTGATAATCCTTTTTCATTGTATGCCTGCAGCAAAACATTTCTACTGTCTTAGAGGCTGAGTTCCTCAACAAAAAAGCAGAATTCTATAGGTCTAAGTTAAAAAAGTGACATTCTAAAAAATGGCAACATGAAATTACTTGACATCAAATGGCATAGAAAAATAACCCTTTGTGCATGTGCAGTGATATCATTGCTGTAACAAATTGTAGTTTGCAAAATTAAAAATGTTTTTCTTATTCAATGTTTTATATATTCTTAACAAATTCTGCCTGGAATTTTTTTTTATCTTATATTGTATAACATTTTTTTTGTCTTCAATTGTATGTATGTATGTTCTTGTTTATACTCTGGCACGACCACCAGGTCAGTGAAGTTTACAATAAATCAATCAGTACAAATGTTAATCGTATTTAGCAGGCACTGGCTTGAACCCTGGTCCACTCAAAGAGCGTGTGCTACTGCACTTGTTCCCCTGACTACTTAGCTACATCATAAGAATTTTGATGCATCAGGATTCTTATGATTGGAGAGAACACAAATTTAATTAAGAAGTAAGAAAATATCTACATTTTGAATGCAGCATAATAGAACAGATCTACAAAAAACTTCAGTGGTTTGGACATGTGAACCAGATGAAACAACACAGGCTTCCTAAAGTACTGACGGGAAGAATTGGAGATAAGAGACCACCAGGAAGACCCAAAAGAGAATGGCTCCAATGCCTAAAGGAAAACACAGGCTTTCAGAGCTATCAACAAATTATGAAAGATTCAAGAGACCAACAACAATGGAGTTCGATATCTAAATAGGGACTTAACCTGTGCCAAATGTTACAGTAGAATGATGATGAATGTATCTTATTTTCAGTTGGTCAGGGAAATAATCATAGAAGCCACTAGGCTTTTCACACCAACTAAAAAATACTGTTCAAGACTTAGACTTAAATAGATGTCAGACGATCTAATGAGAAATGTTGAAGAGAAGCAAAATACATAGGGTGCATATAAATTATCAGATGATACAGACCCTATGGTAGATATAAAAACTAATTTGCAATCAAGTAACAAAGGAGATTAGGCAAGCTAAGGCACATTATTAGAAATCTCTGGCAAAGGATGGAAACACTTCTTTACTTATGTAAACACTAGAAGGAAAAGGATGAATCACATTTGTCCACTTGATATAGATAGTTAAACTGGCGATGATCCAGTTCAGTTGCAGAAAAACTGAATAGATATTTTGCATCTATATTCATAGATGAGAAATTCTTCAGAGAAGTGGATGCCAAAAGTTTATCAAACTTTAACAGAGTGCTAAATGATTTTGTAATAACTAATAAGAAAGACAAAATTTAATTGTCGAAATTAAACAAAAAAAAAGCACCTGGGGTGGATGGGATCTATCCAATTATATTAAGGGAGGCAGCAAAGGAGGTAAGCAAAACCTTAGCCACAATTATGAGAGCATCCTTGGATTCAGGGGAGCTGCCTATGGACTGGAGATGTGCAAATGTATCCCCATTCACAAAGGTGACATGAGTTCTTATAGACCTGTTAGCTTACTGCTATTACAGGGAAAATAATGGCGTCACTGGTTAAAGAAGTAATGCAGGACCATCTGGGCAGTATATCCACATATATGAGTTATTACATTTTGGTCACAGCATGAGTTTGTGGAGGAGAAATATTGTCTGATCAATTTGATTGCATATTCTGATGCAGTCACAAAGAAACTGGATGCAAAAAATAATTCTGATATCATACACTTCGATTTCAGGAAAGCTTTTGATACTGTTGCACACAAAAGACTGCTATACAAATTGTAGTAGTGAGGTATTAAAGGCAAGTTACTACTATGGATAAAGGGATTGTTCAGTGGAAGAAGACAGAGTGATTATCAATGGACACTGCTCTTCGCAGACTAATGTTATTAGTGAAATCCCTCAGAGGTTCTGGGTCCACTGTTTTTTTCTGTATTTATTAATAATATTGATGAAGGTGACAGTATATCAGGCTTAATGTTTGAGTTTGCAGAGATGATACAAAGGTTGGCAGTAATGACACTAATGATGGTATCCTGCTGCAACAAGATCTAAAAAAAAATTAAGCATATGGGCCGAGAAATGGCAACTAAGGTTTAACATTGATAAATGATATTCAGTACCTTGCAATGAAAAATGCAGGTCTGGAGGCCCCATTTTAGGAAGGATGTAGAGCTGGAAAGGGTACAGAGAAGGGGAACGAGACTGGTGAGAGAAACAAAGGGGAGCTCTTACCATGAAAGGGTTCACACTTCTGCAAACTATAGTGTCTGGACACTAGTCACATGCAAGGTGATCTGATTGAGATGTTTAAGGCCTTGAATAGCTTGAGATACTCAATGCTGATGGGATTATTACTCTTACTCAGATTATTCACATGAGAGGACATAAATTCAAATCAAGGAGGGATGGTTGAAGAATAGATGTGCCAAAAATCTGCCTTCAGCCAATGGGTGGTGGATTGTTGGAACACGCTTCCATCCATTGTTGTGGAAGTGGTAGGCTAAATAACCTCAAAGAAGAACCGGACAAACTATTGGAGGGGATGGATAAGTGAAATTGGATTTTTTTTTTAGCTGATGCTATATAAGCTTTCTTTCTTTCATCATTTGCCACTATTAATACTAATACTAATTATAAAATACCTATTTAGTCTAGGTGATATTAGTAAAAAAAAAACACAGCTTCCACCAAATATACCTTGCCCCTTTATATGTTTATCAGATACAAATAAAAGGGCAATGAAGTTCTGTGCCTTTTGCTAACACAATTTGATATAATCATAAATCTGAAAAATGAACACTAACCTGGTTCACAAGTATTATCCACATATAAAACCTCTGACAAAAGCATGTCTTCAGAAGAAGAAGTATTTTGATTCTCTTGTCTTCTTGTCTTTTTCAAGTGTGGAAGAAATAAAACTTTGGTTTCATCTATAATTGTGACATTGGATGCATTAAACATCTCAGAAGCAGTATTGACAACAGATGAATTCATATTCTGTTTTACAAGTAGTTCTGTAACAATGGAAGATTCTGTAAATAATTCTGATCTCTCTTGATTAGTTATAGAATCCTTCAGTTTTTCTGACAGAGATATTTTTAATTCAAATTGAGAATTATTTCTTTCAAGGTTATCGTTTCTGGTAAAATTAAGTCCTTCAGCATTATATATACTACTATTTGTGACTATAGCTGAATAAAGAGATGGAGTAAGTGTTGTTAAAATTAATGGGTCTGAATTTGAAGGCAGGCTATTGGTTATATTAACTGATTCTTCAAACTTAGTGCTTGCAATGTCAGTAAAATGGGAATAATCATGCATATCAAATGACTTTTCTGAACTATTTTCATTTGTTAGCATCTTACTTGTGATTTCTGTTGTTAATGGTTCGTTTGAATGGTTCAACATCAGAGATGAAGAAGAATAAATATCTGTATAATATTCCTGTCCCATAGTAGTTACATTTGATTTTACAGCTATACTTTCTGTCTGTTCATCATATACAGAAGTGTGATTCATTTCTGATGAATATGTTGGTTTTTCTTGTTTTAATGATTCAAACATTGGATCAGAACTGGTTAATCCAATATTTATATTGCTTCCCAAAGAAACTGCTTCAAAGACAGAGAGATCTGTTATAAGTTTACTTTCATTTTGCAGTGCCTGATGTACTTCAAGTAATATCTCTGTTTTATTAAAAGTTTCATCTTGTAATTTATTTTCAATCTGTACTAATTCACTTTCTCCATATATATCTACTCTTCCAAGAGTGTCATTTTTACTGTTGAATATATGTGAATCACTATTAGCACTTTCTGTAGAAATCTGATCAGTGGTTATATCTTCAGTGGACATCATTATGCTTCTATTGTACCTTTCCATACTTTCAAATGTAGCAGTTTCATCTTGGAATTTATTTTCAATCTGTATTAATTCACTTTCTCTATATATATCTACTCTTCCATGACTGTCATTTCTGCTGTCCAATATATGTGAATCACTATTGGCACTTTCTGTAGAAATATGATCAATGGTTCTATCCTCAGTAGACATTGTCAACATGCTTCTATTATATCCTTCTGTGCTTTCAAACGTAGTATTTTCATCATGTTCAGTATTATTTTCTATAGATGGTGATATTATATATGTGGAAGAAGTTGTTTTCATTGCAAACACTCTTTCATTGTTATCACTGTTACTTTTACTCTGTGTAGGTTTAAAAATTAATACTTCAAAATGTGCTGAAGTAGACATTTCAGTACTTGTTTCAAAATTTTTTTTAATTGAATGAATTTTCTGTGATGCTTCTGTGGTATTTGGAACTTCAATTACAGTTTCAGGTTCATGATATGGGTGAGCACCAAAAGGACTATCACCAAACATTTGCTCTTCTAGAATAGTACTATCTGATTGAGGAACAGTTATATCTGTGAAATTATTCAACAATAATTTTTGTGTATGTGTTTCACCAGTTTCCAATATCTGAGTCACAGTGGCAACATCAGTGATGTCAGTCACTGAATTGGTCAAGGTTAAGTTTTCATTAAGAGCTGTTAGGTCTAGCAATGTTACTGTTCCATCTTCAACATCTCTATCTGTACTAAGCTTTAAAAGACTTAGAATTGTTTCGTTGTCTTCATTAAAAGTAACTGGTATTTCTGAAATATTAACACTTCCGGTCTGATTTGTTAACTGTATAAATGATGCAGTTTCATTGGTGGGAAGAGTTGTGTCATTCTGATCTAACTCCGGTTGTTCAGTAATGGGTTGGATAACATAGAGACTGACATCATAAAAAACATTGTGATGCTTTACTCCAATAAAAAGTTCTATAAATGCTTTCATAGCAAAAATATTTGAAAAGACACTAGGATGGGACCTATAAATACCACATAAGTGCTGGTAGGTCAATATGCCTGCCAGATAACAGTCATGAGGACTAGATAAACATACTAGTGGTGCACCATCATCATTCTGTAATAAAAATATTAGATGTTGTTAGTATCATAACTAAAAGAAATTAATTACTGCAACAATTTCAATAAAGTGAGCTTTAAACATAATTAATAAAAAGTTAATGTTGATCTTTTACAATATCTTGGGAATTAAATAAACCATAAAACAATGTTAAAACTAGTTTACAGAATAATAAAAAAAATTTTCCTTTTCATTTGGCCAACATCGTTCTTACAAATCTCTTTTGTATTTATAATAAATTCTTTTCACAGATATTTGGTTTTGCTCTATTATTGAATTACAGTACCATGAGATGTTCTGGACTGAAATGATAAACTTAGATAGATAAATTTATGGACTATTAAAGGAATAAAAAAATAATAATAATAATAAGAGATGTACTTCCAATATACAAACAATTATAATATTTAAAGTTATTTCAGCCTGTAAAAATTCTTAAGGAAAGGTAATTCTGAATTATACATGGATTACACATACATGCCCTTTCACTTTTCTACACTTGCATCTGTACTAAGCCTTAAGAGACTTACATTTGTTCTGTTATCCCATTAAAAGTAACTAATATTTCTTAAATATTAACACTGCCGGCTGTATTGTTAACTGTACCAATGATGCAGGTTCAAAGGTGAAAGAGTTATGTCATTCGGATCTAATTCTAATTATTCAGTAATGGGCTGGATAACACAGAGAGTGGCAAAACCAGCTTCTGAATGCTCTCATTTCAGGATTTAGAATCAAATTTTTAGTGAATTCTCCCCCTTCCCGACTCACATTTTGCTATTTTCTGTAATGGTAGCAAAAGGTAGAAGACTGTGAGCAAGCACTTAAAGTAATTTTAAAAGAATAAATTTGGCCAACAACTCTCCATAAGACAGCTGCTCAAAGCATGCAACTAAATCAGTGGGATCAAATTATCTCCAAGGCCTCACATTCTTTTATGAGGCCAAACAAATAGAATATTCATGATGAGTAGCCTAAACTGCATGCTGAACTTTCCAGGTGTCTTTTGCATGTTCTGACAGATGTTCTGATTAATAACGTATGTCATTGACATGAAGAATGAATATTTACCCCTGGGGAAGATATAACATTGCAAGAAACCAGATAACTAAATTTGTAAGTGCTATTTTTGTTGAGTATTCACAGTTTCATTGTCTATAAAAAATGAATGAGGTTGTCAGGAGAATTCTTACTATCAAGGGATTCTTTTAATGTTCTTTCATATCAGAAGATATTTCAACACAAGAAATTTTACTCTGTATGTTCAACAAAGAATTTGTTGAATGTAGAAAGCAACATTTAGAGGTAGTTCAGTTACTTCTTATATAGCCTCAATAATTTGAAAGCTATACAAGAACTAAATGAAATTTAGATGATTTACTCATTTGGAAACATAGCCTTACATATCAACATCTCCACTGTTTTTTTTGTTTTTTTTTCCCTTTTCTTTTGAAGCAATTGTTAAAATTAATATATCTAAAATTACTTAATATTTACATTATTGAGGTAACAAGCCTAAAGCCTGTGCAAAGAATCCCATGACTGTACATTTGTTCACCATTGATGCTGAAGTAATCATAAAGATTTTACCATTTATTACTTTGGGGCAACACGGTAAAAACCAAACTTCTACTTAATGAAGTTATTGTTTATATCATCTGTGGGGATCAAACTGTGAGTTACTGGTCTACCTTGAAGCCCTAATAACCTGAGATTAGAATGTGAGAACTGATGCATTGCTATCAGCAAGTCTTGTGTTTCTCATAGTGCATCCTCCCCCACCTCCACCTCCCCAGGAAGTTCAGGACAGAGTACATGGGGTACAGTACTACAAGAAACATTACATAGGGCAGTAGTATTGCAAATACCAGATCCACATGCAAAGGACATGTTGATGATACCAGGCTAGAGAATTTGGAGAGAGGCAACGATGTCACTTTTCACAGCATTTCAGAGAACTACATTTTCAGACTACAAAATCACCCACAATGTACAGAATTTACAGAAGGCAGGGGGCACCAGGCAGCTAATATAAAGAGGAATGGGGAAAGGTAAATGCCCCCCCCCCAAGTTAATCCTCGTTAATAGTAAGGATATTTATAGAAAGTCTGGCACTCAGGATTTTCTTGCCCTCTCTCCTCACATATGGAAGAATTGCTTGTGTATTGCAAGTTCAAACAACTTGAAGTTATTCTGGGTGCTACTTGCTATTAGATATCTAATAAACTGGTCACTTCAGTGTATGTTGATAATATATGAATTTCATCTGCATTCATTATTTGTACTTAAAGGAGAGTCCACTTCTGTTTTTAATGAGAATAATCATGCTCTTTTTTCCTAAAAAAAAAAAAAGTCTAATTTCTTTACAACACACTATTAACCCAAAATTATAATTCTGAAAACTTAGTAATGAACTTATTGTTTTATCAGTCATTATGAGTACTACCAATAATTTTAACTTATTTGCATACTTGCATCATAGTGGGATGATCCACTCATGTTACATAATAGCTAAACAATGGAGAGAAATGTTCTCTAATTGTTCAGGTCACCTGTCTCTTCCTCATCAGTTAATCACCTGGCAGTCTATAGCCCAAACTGAATTTGATATTATTCAACAGATCTAAATAATTATACATACAAGGGTTGAGGAAAATGTACTGGAAACCAAGTAATAATAGGAAATTACCATTTATTGTTTTACCAGTTTCATTATATTACTTCAACGTAACCACTGCATATCTGTATAACCTTTTCCCATATTTACAGCAACTACAAAATTTCATTTGCAAAGCAGTTTTATATCAATGTTTACAAGAAAGTTTTATATCAATGTCTAGTTTTAAAACACTGATCATGGAGAAGTTGTTTCATTTTGGTGGAACAAGCAGGAGCATTGAGGGGGTGGATCAGATGCTGAGGTCCACATATTATGTGGGGATCTGTGATGGTTCTAAACTACCCTCAGAATAAGTTAAATTCACAGAGAATCATATCATGTAAATATGGTGGATATTAGCATTATTAGAGACATATGATTCAAGAAAACAAGTGCACACATCATCAGACACAAAAAAAAAAAAAAATCCATTTCCCATTTCACCCATCCATTCAATCCAAATGTTTGTCTAGTTCTGGTTGAATTTATTTAAGCTGTCCACTTCTACAATGACAGATGGAAGTTTGTCCCAGCAATCAACCAACTGCTGGCTAAAGGCAAATTCCTACACATCTATTCTACAACTGTCTATCTCAATTTGAATTTATATCCACTCAAGAGGTTAATCAGGGCAAGAGGAAGAAGAATCCCATCAGCATTGAGCTTGCTCAAACCATTCAATGCCTTATACACCTCAATCGGATCACTCCCAGGTGCTTAGTCTCCAGACACTGTAATTTGCAAAACTTAAGCCTTTCTTAGTAAGTGCAACCCTTTGTTCCGTTCACTAATCTTGTTGCCCTACTTTGTACTCATTCCAGCAGCTCTATACCCTTCCTAAAATGGGGCCTCCAGACCCGTATACATTACTCAAGGTGTGGCCTGATCACTGCCTTATACAAGGGGATAATCACCTCCTTATCCCTGCTAGAAAAATTTTTGTATCTCATTGACAAGATACAATGAGCTACTCTTGCAGATGGTCTGCATTGCTCAGAAAACTTCATATCTGACTGAACAATTACCCCCAGGTCCTTTTCATTCTCTACCACCCAGAGTGTAGTACCACACAGTTGATACATAACTCTGGGGTTAGTGCATCCATATGCAGTACTTTACATTTGTCAATGTTAAACTTCAGTGCCACCTCTCAGCCCATCTGCTCAACTTTTCTAGATCCTGTTACAGCAGCATACCCTGCTGACCTTCATATCATCTGCAAATTTAAGCCTGATATACCTTCATTAATATCATTAATAAATACAGAAAACAACAATGAACCCAACACTGAACCCCGGGGGACTCCATTAATAACATTAGTCTACAAAGAGCAGTGTCCATTGATTACCACTTTCTGTCTTCTCCCACTCAACCATCCCTTTATCCATAGCAGCAACATGCCCTTAGTCCCACACTGCTTCAATTTGTACAGCAGTCTTCCATGTGCAACAGTATCAAAAGCCTTCCTAATATCCAAGTAGATATATCTAAGATACTTGGATCTTAGAAAGGCTTTTGATACTGTTGCATATGGAAGACTGCTGCACAAATTGGAGCAGTGTGGCAGTGGAGGCAAATTGCTGCTGTGGATAAAGGGGTGGCTGAGGGGGAGAAGACAGAGAGTGGTAATCAATGGACACTGCTCATCGTGGACTAATGTTATTAGTGGAGTCCCTCAGGGCTCAGTGTTGGGTCCATTATTGTTTTCTGTATTTATAAATGATACTGATGATGGTATATCAAGCTTCATGTTGAAGTTTGCAGACGATACAAAGGTAGGCAGGGTTGTCAAGGACACTACTGACACTATGCTGCTGCAACAGGATCTGGAAAGGTTGAGCAGATGGGCTGAGAGGTGGCAAATGAAGTTTAACATTGACAAATGTAAAGTACTACACATGGGAAACAGCAACCCCAGAGCAACGTATCAATTCTGTGGTACTACACTGACAGTGGTAGAGAATGAAAGGGACCTGGGGGTGGTTGTGCAGGCAGATATGAAGTTCTCTGAGCAGTGCAGACGGGCTGCAAGAGTAGCTCATGGTGTATTGTCAATGATATATAGGAATTTTTCTAGCAGGGATAAGGAGGTGATTATTCCCTTGTATAAGGCAATGGTCAGGCCACACCTAGAGTACTGTATACAGGTCTGGAGGCCTCATTTCAAGAAGGATGTAGAGCTGCTGGAACGAGTACACAGAAGGGCAACAAGATTAGTGAATGGAACAAAGGGGTGCTCTTACGAAGAAAGACTTAAGTTTGCAAATTACAGTGTCTGGAGACTAGGCACCAGCGAGGTGATCTGATAGAGGTGTATAAAGCCTTGAATGGTTTGAGCATGCTCAATGCTGATGGGATTCTTCCTCTCGCTCAGAATAATCACCTGAGAGGGCATAAATTCAAATTGAGGAAAGACAGATGTAGGATAGACATGTGGAAATTTGCCTTTAGCCAGCGGGTGGTTGGTTGGTGGAACAGACTTCCATCCCTTGTCGTGGAAGTTGATAGCCTAAATAAGTTTAAGGCTCAGCTGGACAGGTATTTTGAACGAACAGAGGGGTGAAGTGGAAGTGGTTTTTTTTTTTTTTTTTTTGGCTGATGCTGCATAAGCTTGCTTTCTTGCATCAAATGCTCTACTAATGCTAATGCTAAGTATAAGACATCAAAATTATTCTTTGCATTCAATTTCTTTGTGCCACATCACAGTATCCAATCAAATTGGTCAGACAAGACTTTCTCTTAACAAACCCATGCTCTGTCCGAACTATAACTGAAGTCTTGGCTAGATGATGCTGCAGTGCTCCTTTAATCAGTGCCTCCATTAATTTCCCATGAACAGAAGTTAAATTAACAGGTCTGTAATTACTTGTGTCACTCTTTGATCCCCCTTTATGAATTGGGGTCACATTTGCACCTCTCCAGTCCATGGATACCTGCCCTGAGTCCAAGGAAGCTCTCATAATTATGGCTAAGGGTTTGCTTACTTCTTTTGCTATCTCCACCTCCTTTAATATAACTGGATAGATCCCACCACCCCAGTTGCCTTTCTTATGTTTATTTTCAACAATTTCTGCCTCACTTTGCTCTTAGTTATTTATTACAGAATCATTTAGTTCACTGCTAAATGATTTTGTAACAACTAATAAATGGGAATAGTAACGAATGGGCCTGGTGTACTGGGGTCCATGGTTGAAATAACATACACGTATAAATTATAAATCCAGTTTAATGTAATAATACAAATATATACTAACAGGCAGTAGCTTTTGAGACTGGCGTGTCTCTTCATCAACTGAAATTCAAATACAAAATACAACAGATAAGTGCAATGAGCTGAGTGAGGCACGTTAATCACGTTAATCATGAAAATATATTATAAGGACATATGAGGGTATATCTATCTATCCTTCAAATGTTTTTGGGTAACAATTCAAAAAAAAGGAGGTGGGAATGCTATTTTCAAAAATGTTTCACATTAATGATTCATTCAATTTTCCAATTTTTAAGCAAAAATATATGAGGATATTTGCTGAAAGGCTGTTAGTAACAAACATAAAGGGAAGTAATTATATTTTATCCAAAATATTTTTTCCTAGAATCGACCCACATGTCATATTTTGACAGTTATTTTAGCAATTGGAAAAAAGACTCTGTACTAATGTACTGATATCCTAAAGTGCAGAACATTTATTGGTTGAAATAACATACACGTATAAATTATAAATCCAGTTTAATGTAAAAATACAAATATATACTAACAGGCAGTAGCTTTCGAGACTGGCGTGTCTTTTCATCAGCTGAAATTCAAATACAAAATACAACAGATAAGTGCAATGAGCTGAGTGAGGCACGTTAATCATGTGCCATTGTTGTTGCACAGACGTGCGCTGCTTTTACTCCACTGATCATCTAGCATTAAAACGGTTGTCTCTAGGATGGGGTGTAGACGTATGCCTTTGGATTGTTTAATATGTTAAGTGACTCTAGCCATAGGCGGTGGCGAAAGTGTCGTGAGTGGTCTACTACTTCAAAGTCACGTTTGGGATCAAGATCGTGGTTGGTGGCCCAAAAATGTTCCGCGACTGCGGACTGTTCAGTTTCGGCAAGCCGGATTGCTCTGTCATGTTCCGTAAGGCGATCTTGGAGACACCTTGATGTTTCTCCTATGTAGCAACTGTCACAGTCTCTACAGGTGATGCGATATACTTACATTGCTGCGTAAGACAGGTGTGACAGGGGTCTTCACACTGGAGACAAGTGAATGTAGATTCCTACAGGGTAACTGCACGCATTTGATGTTGTAATTTCTAAGGACCTTCGAGATCTGTCCTGACACGCCTGGATAATAGGGAATGTAGGCGGATGATATACCATCTTGGTTCGGTGGTCTTGGGTGGGATGTGAGTTCTTGCACCTGTAATAGGCACCTGCCTAGCACATGGGATGGATAACCACATTTGGTTAGGTCCGCCTTCACATGGGAGATCTCGTTACGCCTAACTGTAACGAGACTATCTAATTTCATCAAGTTTACCATAGAGTTAGAGGTCAACGATGCACTCCCGTTCCTGGATGTCCTAGTGCATCGCGTAGGCCCACATCTAGAGACTTCAGTATACCGCAAACCTATGTGGTGCGGTCAATTCATTAACTACAGATCCGGCCACACACCAAGTCATCTCAATAGCACTGCCCGCACCTTATTCTCCAGGGCTTGGAGCCATTCCAGCACTGATACAATTAGGCGTAACGAGATCTCCAGTGTAAAGGCGGACCTAACCAAATGTGGTTATCCATCCCATGTGCTAGGCAGGTGCCTATTACAGGCACAAGAACTCACATCCCACCCAAGACCACCGAACCAAGACGGTACATCGTTCGCCCACATTCGCTATTATCCAGGCGTGTCAGGATGGATCTCGAAGGTCCTTAGAAATTACAAGATCAAATGCGTGCAGTTACCCTGCAGGAACCTACGTTCACTTGTCTCCAGTGTGAAGACCCCTGTCACACCTGTTTTACGCAGCAATGTAGTATATCGCATCACCTGTAGAGACTGTGACAGTTGCTACAGAGGAGAAACATCAAGGCGTCTCCAAGATCGCCTTACGGAACATGACAGAGCAATCCGGCTTGCCGAAACTGACCAGTCCGCAATCGCAGAACATTTTTGGGCAACCAACCACGATCTTGATCCCAAACGTGACTTTGAAGTAGTAGACCACTCACGACACTTTCGCCACCGCCTATGGCTAGAGTCACTTAACATATTAAACAATCCAAAGGCATACGTCTACACCCCATCCTAGAGACAATCGTTTTAATGCTAGATGATCAGTGGAGTAAAAGCAGCGCACGTCTGTGCAACAACAATGGCACATGATTAACGTGCCTCACTCAGCTCATTGCACTTATCTGTTGTATTTTGTATTTGAATTTCAGCTGATGAAAAGACACGCCAGTCTCGAAAGCTACTGCCTGTTAGTATATATTTGTATTTTTACATTAAACTGGATTTATAATTTATACGTGTATGTTATTTCAACCAATAAATGTTCTGCACTTTAGGATATCAGTACATTAGTACAGAGTCTTTTTTCCAATTGCTAAAATAACTGTCAAAATATGACATGTGGGTCGATTCTAGGAAAAAATATTTTGGATAAAATATAATTACTTCCCTTTATGTTTGTTACTAACAGCCTTTCAGCAAATATCCTCATATATTTTTGCTTAAAAATTGGAAAATTGAATGAATCATTAATGTGAAACATTTTTGAAAATAGCATTCCCACCTCCTTTTTTTTGAATTGTTACCCAAAAACATTTGAAGGATAGATAGATATACCCTCATATGTCCTTATAATATATTTTCAACATATTCAAGAAATTTTTGTGCACCTTTTTTTTCTGTGAATCCCTGTACCTGCCACTACAAGTCTAACTAGTATTGTTGGATACTGGAATTTGCATAATGTATTTATATTTTGCATGAAATTCTCTCTCTCTCTCTCTCTCTTTCTCTCTATACATTAAAAAGTTTTTCCCCCCTAGTGATATTTATTGGAGCCAATGGGAGAAGAGATTGAGACAATTAATCACTACAAATGCAATTAATTATCGACAACTGCCTCCACATAATGTTCACCAATCTTGTGCACGTGCATTCCTGTCTAATATTTAATGTTCCACTGTAATGTTTTTTGTATATTAATGAATATTGAAACAAAATGTAAGGAAGTGCATCCAATTGACATTCGTGGACAATGCCACGTTGAGTCAGTCTGGTGGGATGTAAGCACTGGAAAAGAGAAAATGAGAGTAAGTGTGAGTTATAGGCCTAATGAATCTGATGAGTACAATGAGCAATTCTGCAGAGAAAGAGAGCGGGTCAGTAAATCAGAATGTCTTATAATGGAGGATTTTAGCTTTACAGATATTGAATGAAACTTGTGGGTTTGTCATTTGCACACTAGTAAGAGGTTTGTGGATTAATTGGACAACTGTTTTCTACAGCAACATATTTGAGAGGCAACCAGTGCGAGTAATACACTTGATCTGATTATCAGCAGTGATTATTCATGCATTAAGAATTTGCAGATAAAGAAACCACTCGGTGACAGTGATCACAGTGTGCTGATATGGTATTTACTTAAATATGTAACTACCATCAACGGTAAATGGAAGGGCTTTTGCTTTCGTAAAGGTGACTACAGTAGTCTCAGACAGTTTTTAAATTCTATACAGTGGGATCAACTGATGATTACCAACAGAGAATTCTGAACAGGAAGCCTTCCGGTACTTAATCTTGGAGGCTACTAGGCTTTTTATACCAACTAAGAAATACTGTTCAAGGTTTAGGCCTAAATGGATGTCAGATGAATTAATGAGGCTCATGGCAGACAAGAAAATGCATGGGATCCATATAAATTATCAGGCGACACAGAAGCCTGTGGCAGATATAAGCTAGTCTGTAATCAAGTCACAAAGGAGGTTAGGCGGTGAAGGAAGATTACGAGAAATCTTTGGCAAAGGATACAAAGAAAAACAGCAAAGAGTTCTTTACTTATGTAAACTCTAAAAGGAAAGGAATGAATCAGATTGGTTTATTAACCTAGATGGTTCAACTATTGATGATTCTATTCAAGTTGCTAATAAATTGTATGAGTATTTTGCATCTAGATGCACACATTAAGGGTGCCTCCATAGCCAGGTGGGTAGGAGCAGCAGTGCATAGCACACACCACTTGATTAGACCAGGTTCGAGCCCGTGACCACCAAATACGGAGGATGCGGAAAGGTCAGGGAATGACCACCACATATCCCCGGAGCAATATGGCCTTAGTTGCTAATGCTCCAAATAATAACAACAACCAACCAATACACATTAAGAGTTATTCAAGGAGAGGAATGCCAGAAGCTCATCAAACTCTACATGGAGCAAAGTGGAAGAGAAATTGTTGAAGTTAAATATAAGGAAGGCACCTGGGGTGAATGGGATCTATCCAGTTATATTAAAGGAGGCAGCAAAGGAAGTAAGCAAAACCTTAGCCATAATTATGAGAGCTTCCTTAGACTCAGGGGAGGTCCACAAATGTATCCACAATTCACAAAGGGGGTTCAAACAGTGACACAAGTAACTATAAACCTGTTAATTTAACTTGTGTTCTGGGGAAAATAATGGAGTCACTGGTTAAAGAAGCATTGCAGGATCATCTAGACAAGAATGCAGTAGTAGTTAGGACACAGCATGGGTTTGTTAAAAGGCAGTCTTGTTTTTTTTTTTTTTTTTTTTTTTTGATTTGGTAGTTGTTGGCGCATCGGCTTCTGTGGCCATATTGCACCTCCCAAGGTTTTTTGCAGTACTTTGATCCAAGCCCGAGGCGGGAATCGAACCCGCGACCTTTGGGTTGCCGGGCAGGTACTTTACCCACTCGGCTAGCCCGGTCGGCCGGCAGTCTTGTCTGGCCAATTTGATTGGACACTATGATGTGGTCATAAAGGAACTGAATGTCAAAAATAATTTTGATATCATATATTTGGATTTCACAGAGAGCTTTTGATACTGTTGCAAATGGAAGACTGCTGTACAAATTGAAGTGGTATGGTATTAAGGGCAAGTTGCTACAATGGATAAAGGGACGGTTGAGTGGGAGACGACAGAAAGTGGTAATCAATGGACACTGCTCTTTGTGGAATAATGTTATTAGTGGGGTTCCCCAGGGTTCAGTGCTGTTCCCATTGTTGTTTTGTGTTTTCATCAATAATACTGATGAGGATATATCAGGATTAATGTAAAAGTTTGAAGATGATACAAAGGTTGGGAGGATTATTAATGACAGTAAAGATAGTATGCTACTGCAACTGGATCTAAATAAGTTGGGAAATTAGGCTGAGAAGTGGCAACTGAAGTTTAATATTGACAAAAGAAAAGCACTGCACATGGGCAGCAGTAACACAAGAGAAACTTTCCAACTGTGTGGTACTATACTCAGGGAAGTGGAGAGTGAAAAAGACCTAAGAGTAATTGTGCAGTCAGATATGAAGTTTGCTGAGCAGTGCAGACAGGCTGCCAGAGCAGATCATGGAGACTTGTCGATGATATATAGGAATGTTTCTAGCAGGGACAAGGAGGTGATTATCCCATTGTAAAAGGCAATGGTCAGGCCACATCTTGAATACTGTGTACAGGTCTGGAGGCTGCATTTTAGGAAGGATGTTGAGTTGCTAGAATGAATACAAAGAAGGGCAACAAGAATGGTGAGGGGAACAAAGGGGTGCTATTACCAAGATAGGTTAAGTTCTGCAAATTGCAGTGCCTGGAGACTAGGCACGTGCGAGGTGATCTGATTGAGGTATATTAGGCCTTGAACGGGTTGAGCAAGCTCAATGCTGATGGGATTCTATTTCTTGCTCAGATTAAGAACCTGAGGGGGCATAGATTCAAACTGAGAAAAGACACTTTTAGAATTGATGTGCAGAAATTTGTCTGTAGACAGCGGATAGGTGATTGTCGGAATTGACTTCCATCTCTTTTTGTGGAAGTTGACAGCTTATATAAATTTAAAATTGAGCTGGGTAAGCATTTGGAGTGAATAGATGAGTGATATGGGAGGGTTTTTTTTTTTTTTTTTTTTGACCGATGCTGCATTAGCTTGCTTTCTCGCATCGTATGCCTCTGCTAATGCTAAGTCTGGAGGGCTTATTTTAAGAAGGATGTAGAGCTGGTGGAATGGATACACAGAAGGGCAATAAGATTAGTGATGGGAATGAAAGAGTTGTGATTTGCAGATCTGAAGCCTTTCCTTACCAGGAAAGGCTTCAGTTCTGCAAATCACAACATCTGGAGATGATCAGGCACCTACGAGGTGATCATATTGAGGTGTTTAAAGCTTTGAATGGATTGAGCAAGCTCAATACTTATGGCATTCTTCCTTTTGCTCAGGATACACACATGATGGGAGGCATAAATTTAAATTGTGGAAGAATAGTTGCAGGATAGATATGTGGAGGTTTATTTCCTTGGTTGTTGGAATGAATTCCATTTTGTGTGTCGAAGTGAGTAGTTTGAATAAATTCAAGGAAGAACTAAACAAATTATTGTTGAGGATGGACAGGTGATGGGGGAAGGGTTTTTTTTTTCTGATGCTTTTTTAGCTTGCTTTCTTGTGTGATGGGGAAGATTTTTTTTTTTTTTTTTTTTGCTGATGCTTTATAAGCTTGCTTTCTTGTAACATTTGCCACTACTAATACTAATGGAATATAACAAATAACTACATGATAATAAACTGCACTTTCTTGTTATTATCTTGCCACTATTCTCTACTCAACCCACATAGATACAAGGTATTCAGTCTCAAGACTGAATTTGATAAATATCTGAACACTAATAAATAAGAAAAACTTTTTGTAGTTTAGAATACCTAAGACAGCATGTTAATGCTAAGCAATTTCATTTTGTTACTTTATGAGGAAAGATCTAAACAAATTCTGCTTTTTGCTGTAGAAATCAGCCCAAGACAGTAGAAATAACTGTTGAAGCATATGGCAACAAACCTGAAATATTTGAATGACACAAATGCTTCAAAGATATCTATAATATCATTGGGATCCTGTCAATTGGGTATAAAACAATTTGTCATATACCGTTCACTGCATGACAATTTGGTGCATAAATTTGGTGAAAGACAATTGGTGGCTATGACAGTTTGGCATATCACATAGACTAGAAATTAAAAATGTCAATGAATAAAAGGTTTAGAAACTGAAAGAATTTTTATTCATTTAGACAGGAGGAATACAGAAATTTAGAAAAGAATAATAATAATAATAAAATATATTTTTTATCAATTTATTTTGTGTAAGCGTATTCAAGCTTATCCACTTACAGGCAAGTTGGAAAGTGACTATGTGCCTCTTATCTTCGGCTTCTATCTGTGTTTTAAAATTGTTATAATATGGACAGAACATTCATACTGAAGGCAACAAGTTAATATCCATTAAAGATAATAGGTACATATTTAACCAATCTATGCTGCTATTCCCGGGCCATGCAAAGCTCAGGTGAATGTTGGGCCTCCCTTCTGCATTGGGAGGCACAGGTGCACTGCATCAAATCCCATTGTAACATGAGGAATTATTATGAGTGGATGCGTGGTCTCCTCCCCACTGGGTAATTTGAGTTTTTTTTTATCTAGAAAACAAAGCAAATCAACAGTACAATATACGTAATTTGTAGCCATTAAATACAGATGCCTTAGCTGTTTGATGCAAAAAATAAACCCCCTTTTAACTACTCTCCTTCCTGCTAATGAAGTGCCTTCTTGCTTAACAACCCTCAATCAGGGGCATTGAGAGCTACTATGAGCTCTGAGAAAAATGCTTGACTGCCTTTCACTGTGGGGGACATGGACTCAAATTCCAAGCCCTCTCCACAATGTCCAAGGAAGCTTATATGCCTGCCCACAATTCAAAGTTCCTGCTCTTAATCCATTATGGAACTAGCTTACCACTACTACCAGTACACAGGTTTAAAAATGAAATCAAAAGACATGCATTAAACAGCTAGTCTCCAATAATAATCTATGCTTTTGATTTCCAGAAAAACTTACCTCCATATGAGTTTCCTAAAATACAACCTTAAATATTCTTTTAGTGGCATTGGTGCACAGGTATATCAAGAACTGGAAGTGCCATGAAACATCTAAGAATAATCTGTAATTCTTTAAGAAATTAAAGGCAGATTACACTTCACACAGATATAAGTGCTTATTGTTCCACCAATTTCCAAAATAAAACCTACAGAAGCAAAATTAAAGTAACTGGAAGTACCAATTTTTAACCTGTCCATAGTATTTTTTTATAGGACCTCCCTAAAAAAGTTGAATGTGCTTTAAAAAAACAAAGGCAGTTAGTGTACCCTATCAAAAATACGAACTGTACCATGGTCATCAAAAACTGAATTCTTGCACAGAACTGTAATATTCACCATAGCCACCAAGTATCTTTCACCAAACTGTCATATACATCAAAGTGTCATGCACCAAATTGTCTCGTATACCAAACTGTCATGCATAGAATTTTTGCATACAGTAAAGTGTCAAGCATTGAACTGTTTTACATTAAACTGTCGTGCAACAAACTGACATGGACCTGATATCACTGAGGATGATGCAAGGTGCGGAAGACTTGCATTTGAACAGATGACAATGTGTCAGTAGCATTATTATTAAATTTTCTTTATTGAAAAAGTAGATCAATGCACAAATGAAAAAAAAATACAAAAAAGTAACTAATGCAATATTAGTCTTTGAATTCTGTTTTGAGCAAATCCAAACTGGGTTCAATGGAGTTTAGAAATGCAGCCAAATACATGCACCAAGAGTAGGATGGAATTGATTTCTTTCTTTTCTTTTATTTTATTGAAATCATAACTGAAAACCCAAGAATATATCAATGAAGGGTATTAATTTTTAATGGCTATCCAGAATTCTGGAACATATTTCAGTTTTAATCCTGTTTCAATTTTAATCTTTCAGAGGCCACTTCAATGTCTGTCTTATTTTAATGGTGGAAGTGTGATGTCAGATTGATTCACAAAAGGATTTAGAATTCAGCAGCTTTTGTAACAGGTGTTATTTGATGTTGAGAAGTAGTCATCAAATTTCTTATGAAGTGTTTCCAGATGTGTTTATGTTTTGATGATAGCACTGATCTTCTTTTCATCAAACATAACATGTTTATTGGTTACTAATTGGCAATATTCTAAAAGCATAATGTAAATACCTATATTTATTCTTTGAGACTGAATAATTTTTTTATGGTTTTATGACAGTTATATCACTTAGATATGTAAGATTTTCCAATAATAGGCATTCTGAAAAAATCTCAATTCAACTTTTTTTTCTTTCAAATGGAACAAATTCCCATCTTCAATTCTGGTTCCAGATGCTTTTTGCGGTTTTTGCAACAAATTATACTCTCTAAATCTCATATTTATATTTAAATGTGAAAACTGAAAACTCCTATGAAAACTGAATGCTACCCATTGACTGCGCGAGATACAAGAGTGCAGAGTTAGTCGACCCATGTAGCATAGATAAGGTGTCAGTGGTTCAGTAGATAGTAAAATTCTGAGCGTGATGGGTAAAAGGAACGATTTATCAGACTTTGATAAAGGACAGATTGAGGGTGTTCGACAAGCTGGTGCCTCGATTTACCAAATGGCCGAACTGATGGGGTGTTCGAGAGCTGTCGTAGTTAAAGTGTACCAGGACTGGCGTCAAAATGGTCAAACAACAACCCAACGGCAAAACTGCAAAGGTCAGCGATAGGTTGATGTTAGAGGTGAGCATTGGGTCTGACGACTCGTAGAAGCAAACAGGTGCAGCACTGTTGAAGAGCTGACTACCCGATACAACATGGGTCAACCAGGAACAATATCTGACGACTATGTGTCACATGCTTGCACGTATGGGCTATACCAGCAGACGACCCCTACGGCATCTTCTCCTAGCTAAGGTTCATCAGTGTAAAAGACTTCCCTGGTGCAAAGGGCATGCAAGTTGGACGTTAGAAGACTGAAAGAAGGTGCGCTAGTCGGATGAGTCACTTTATTTACTCCACACCATGGATGGTCGTGTACTGATTTGGCATCAACAACATGAGGCTCTTGATCCATCATGCATGGTATCAAAAATGCAGGCCAGTGGAGGCGGTTGTATGGTGTGGGGCATGTTTCACTGGCATAACCCTGGACCCCAGGTGCACGTGGACCAACGTATCAGGGGTTTCCACTGTAGTCAACTGCTTGCAGACTATACACTTCGCTATGCTACACTTTTTCCCAAATGGCGATGGTGTCTTCCGAGATGACAATGCACCAAGCCATCGGGCACTTATTGTGGAATGGGTTGAGAAACACTATTCTGACTTCCAGCATATTGATTGGCCTCCGAATTCTCCTAATATCAATCCTATAGAGCACTTGTGGGACACTATGGAAAGGCATATCAGGTGTCTGGATACACCAATCACCTCCATACCTGCATTGCTGACCGCATTACATACCGCTTGGTTGGCCATACCTCCTGAATGCTTCTGACATCTTGTTGAATCAATGCCACCTTGGATAGCTGCTGTACTGAGGGCAGAAGGAGGACCTACAAAGTAGGAGGTAGGTGGGCATAATTCAGTGATCACTCAGTGTAGATAAACCCTGCTGATTTCGCAGATGAATTGAACAAGTACTTTGCATAAATACTACCGAAGTAATACTGAAATGTCAGAAGATTATTTATTAGAAAAAATTGAGCTTAAAGGCTATATGGCTCCTGGAATTGATGGTATATATAACTAGCAATTCTGAAGGGGGGTGTCAGCAAGAGAGTGCTGAACCACTCATGTTAGTTAATTATGAGGTTTTCACTACACTCAGGAGTTCACTTCTCCATTCCCTTGGAATGGAGAAGTGCCAGTTTTGCAAATACATCAGTAGTTACCCACATCACTCTAAGAGTGGGGTGGGTAACTACTGATCAGTCAGTCTGACTTAAATAGTAGGGAAAATCATGGAGGCAATGATAAAGAGTGCACTCTACGATAACTTAGATAGAATAGAAAATGTATTCTGAGGAAACACAGTATGGTTTTGTAAAGAGAAAATCATATTTAACAAGTCTGGTTAGCTATTTTTAAAAGATGAGCTGGATGTAGGAAATAAGTTTGACATTGTTTACTTAGATTTCAGCAAAACATTTGACTCAGTCCTGCACGAGATTTTGTTGTACAAGCTGGAATATATTGGATTTTTTGGTAGTTGTTGGCGCATCGGCTGCTGTGGCCATATTGCACCTCCCAAGGTTTTTGCAGTACTTTGATCCAAGCCCGAGGCGGGAATCGAACCCGCGACCTTTGGGTTGCCGGGCAGGTACTTTACCCACTCGGCTAGCCCGGTCGGCGAATATATTGGAATCAGAGGGAAATCATTACATGGATTGCAGAATGGCTGTAGGGTAGAAGGCAAAGGGTTATGATTAATTGTTATCCTCCGGATTGGGCTAATAATGTGAGAAGTGGGGTTCCTCAAGGATCTCTACTGGGACTACCCTTGTTTTTGATTTTCTTAAATTACATCAGTGATCAATGAAAAGAGAGAGAGAGAGAGAGAGAGAGAGAGAGAGAGAGAGAGAGAGATGTCAAAATTTTCATATAATTTCAAGATCGGCAGAGTAGGTAATGATCAGTGCCAAGTACATCTGCCTCAGGGAAATTTAGACAGACTTCACAGATTGCCAGAAAAGTGGCAGTTATGATTTAATGCAACAAAATACAAGGTCTCATACTCAGGGAAGAGCAACCCACAATTACTGTATAAGGCAATTGTAAGATCATGCTTGGAATACTGTGTCAAAGTATGGAGATCGCATCTAAAAAAAAAAGGTCCTGATCTTGAAAAGGTCCAAAGTTGGACAGCATGCTTGTGAGGATCGGCAAAATGATACCCACATAAGGAAAGACTCTGAAATGTAGACTGCAAAGCTTGGAAACTAGATGCATAGAAAAGATTTGATTGTAGTGTACATGGCTCTGAGAGGCAAAAGTAAAATGAACGAGGGTGAAATTTTCACTGTTATAAATGATTTCAGAACTAGGGGCCATAAATATTCAAATTATGGGAGGGAGCAAGAGGTTTAGAATGGACTGTAGGAAGTTTTATTATAGCCAGTGAGTTGTTAAGTATTGGAATAAGTTGTCTTCATGGATGGTTGACAAATCAGTAAATAAGGCTCTAGAACAGCGGTTCCCAACCTTTTATGACTTGCGAACCCCTTTCAACGTAATATTTTTATCGCGAACCCCTAAGTCTATATTCTCTGAAATCGTATAAAAGTACTGAACATTATAAAATATTCCCAGCATTACATTTTTATAAGTGACATTGCATAATAAAAATTATTAAGTATTATTTATACTTTGTAAAGCAGTTATTAATCAGTCCAAACTAGATTTTGAACAGGCTAAGAGTAGAAAACTTGCTTCTTGTCCAAATGGTAGGCGAGCATTCTGGTCTTTCCAAAGCTATTGGCCACAATTTTTACCCATCTCTGCTCCCACCTCTGTCCAAACCAGATGGTTCTATTGCCACATCAGCCAAAGATAAAGCTGATCTGCTAGCAACCCCTATTTTTCTTCCAACTCATGTACTGATGATCTTGGTAAATCCCTTCAAACCGTTCCCAGTACACTCCATTCAATGAATCCTGTGGTTTTCCATCAGAAGGATTTTGATGAAGCTGATACTATGAAAGCTCCAGGTCCTGATGGTATTTCTCCACTTGTTCTTAAAACCTGTGCCCATGAACTTACTCCTGTTTTGTGTCGTCTTGCTTCACTTTCTTATTTCAAAGGTGTTTTTGCTTCTGCTTGGAAATTTGCTCATATCCAGCCAGTTCCTAAAAAGGGTGACAAATCCCTTCCACCCAATTATCGTCACATTGCGAATAATTCTACTCTTTCCAAAGTAATGGAGAAATAAATTAACTGCCAACTCTTAAACTATCTGGAAATCTTTCATCTGGTCAATGATCACCAGCATGGATTCTGTCAGTGTCGTTCCACTGGTGATATCCTGGCTTATGCACATCTATGCAAGAACTTCAGCAAGAACTTCTAGAAGAGACAGAAAACAGAATGAAGACATAAGAGAGAAAATGGAAGTGAAAAAGAATATTGACACTATCAAAGAAAATCGTTTCACATGGTATGGACATACAAAATGGATGCAAGAAACCAGATATCCAAATGTTATCCTGGAATGGATACCTCCTGGAAGAAGGACAAGAGGAAGGACTAGGAGGATATGGAGTATGGGAGTGCATGATAGCCCGAGGTTTTACTGACCAAGATATCTCGATGGCGGGAAAAAATTCCTACCAAAAAATAACTTGTAGGCTGAGGAAACCCATTGTAAATGTAAACACTCCTCTTGAAGAAGAAGAAGATATACATCTATGGACAAATTCAACAGAAAAGTTTTTGGTGAAACTCAAGCCATTGCTCTTGACATTTCAAAGGCTTTTGATCGTGTTTGGTATCTTCTAAATAAGCTTCCATCCTATGGTTTGTGAGCTTTGTAATTGGGTTACAAAGCTCACAAACCAATTTTCTCTTTGACTGCTCACTGTGGGTGATGGTAGGTGGCTCTCTGTCTTCTTACTTCTCCACTAATGCTGGTGTCTCCCAAGGTTCAGTTCTTTCTCTTTCGCATGTTATATTAATGGCTTTCTTCCATTGACAGGAAATCCTATTCATAGTTTTGCTGATAATAGCACATTACTTTCCACCTTCCAGTTTGAGAAACCCTGCCCTGCTGAACAGCTTCAACTTCTCAAGTATCCACTGTCAAATCCTCACAAATGAGGCTCCAGGAATTCTCCAGGGGGTAAAGAAAAATTAATTTCAATCCTTCTAAAACTCACTCCTGTCTTTTATCTCGCAAAAAGGATTCTTCTGCTCCTATGCTTATCTTCGATGACACTCCGATTTCTAGGAAAGATCTTGGGGATTACCCTGACTTCTAATCTCTCTTGGCACAAGCACATTACAAATATTGCTTCCTCTGCATCTAAAAAACTTGGTTTTCTCTTTGGCTCTCGTTGAAAAGAGAAAAACAGTTGTTTTCTTCCAAACAGCTGTTCATTCTGTACAAATTGCAAATCCGCCCTACCATGGAAAATTTTCCCAAAACCTCTCGCAGGCTTCTAGATTCCGTTCAAATGAGGGCAGTTAGGTTAATTAATGACTCATCTCTAACAGAGTCTCTCACTCTGTCTCTTAGACGTTCTGTTTCTGCTGCATGTCTTTTCTATCGATGGATACTTCCATGGGCACTGTTCTTCTGCATTGGCTTCTATAATTCCCACTCTTTCTTTTAAAGCAGTCCGAACACTCAATGCAACTAGTGAACTTCCTTTTACTGTCCAACTTCAAACTCACAGAACCAACTTTTCTTCTTCCTCATTTATTCCTTCAACTTCTGTTTTCTGGAACAACCTTCCTTCATACGTATTTCCTAAAAATTACAATCTACAGAAGTTCAAGTCTAATGTCAACAAATATCTTCTTTCATCTTTTCAACCCATGCATAGTACTAAGTACTATAGGTTCTAAAAAGAAAAAAAAAAAAAAAAACGTACCTATACGTAACAATGATCCTGAGAATGAATATAAAAAAAAAAAAAAGTATGGAAAACATATTTATTTAAAAAAGGTTGTTTAGGCATTGGTAATGCCCTTCCATCATTTCTACTATCCAGGTAGTATGAACGCATCGTTTATTCATATCTCATATTGTGAATGAACCTTCAGAATGAGTGGCCGAGGTATTGCACTGCTTTGAATAAGTAACTTCACCAGACTAACGTTACTTATTCTCGGCGGATACCACCACCCAGATGGCACCATTTCGAAGCTTCTTGGCTTACTCATCGATGGGTGGGCAGGTACCCTGTTGTTGCCATAGCGACAACCCGGTTATGAAGTATAACTCCACAATATGAGGGATGCTTTATGGTGTGCACGGTTTAATCTTAAACTATTTCTTCACTAAACATCCAAGAGTATGAAAAATGTTGTTTATGCATGTGTAATGTGCTTCTATCATTTCTACTTCCCAGGTAGTATGCATGCGTCTGATTACATCTCGCATTATCCATGATTACCCAGGAGATTAGGCAGACAAAGGCAGATTATGAGAAATCTTTGGCAAAGGATGCGAAGAAAAACAGCAAAGAGTTCTTTACTTATGTAAACTCTAGAAGGAAAGGGATGAATTAGATTGGACCACTTAACGTAGATGGGTTGACTATTGATGATCATGCTCAGGTAGCTGATAAACCGAATGAGTATTTTGCATCTATATTCACACATGAGGAATTATTCAATGAGGGGAATGCGAAAAGTTTATCAAACTCTAACAGGGAGCTAAGTGATTTTGTAATAACTGAGAGCAAAGTGGAGGAGAAATTGTTGAAGTTAAACATAAGGAAGGCACTTGGGGTGGATGGGATCTATCCAGTTATATAAAAGGAGGGAGCAAAGGAAGTAAGCAAACCCTTAGCCATAATTATGAAAGCTTCCTTGACTCAGGGAAGGTCCCCATGGACTGGAGGCGTGCAAATGTATCACCAGTTCGCAAAGGGGGTTCAAAAGGTAAAACAAGTAACTATAGACCTTTTAGTTTAACTTGTGTTCTGGGGAAAATAATGGAATCACTGGTTAAAGAAGCATTGCAGGATCATCTAGACAAAACTGCTGTAATAGTTAAGACAGCATGGGTTTGTTAAAGGGAGATCTTGTCTGACCAATTTGATTGGATACTATGATGTGGTCACAAAGGAACTGAATGTCAAAAATAATTTTGATATCATGTACTTGGATTTCAGGAAAGCTTTTAATACTGTTGCACATGGAAGACTGCTGTATAAATTGGAGAGGTATGGTATTAAGGGTAAGTTGCTTCATTGGATAAAGGGATGGTTGAGTGGGAGACAACAGAGAGTAGTAATCAATGGACAGTCCTTCATGGACAATTGCTGTTAGTGGAGTTCACCAGAATTTGGTGCTGGGCCCATTGTTGTTTTGTGTATTCGTCAATGATATTGATGAAGGTATATCAGGATTAATGTCCAAGTTTGTGGATGATACAAAGGTTGGCAGGGTTGTTAACGACAGTAAAGACAGTATGCTACCCCAAATGGATCTCCACAAGTTGGGAAAATGGGCTGGGAAGCAGCAACTGAAGTTTAACATTGACAAATGCAAAGTACTGCATATGGGTAGCAATAATCCAAGAGAAACGTACAAACTGTGTGGTACTATAATCAGGGAAGTAGAAAGTGAAAAAGACCTGGGGGTAACTGTGCAGTCAATTATGAAGTTTGCTGAGCAGTGCAGAGGGGCTGCCAGGACAGGTCATGGAGTCTTGTCAATAATACATAGCAATTTTGCTAGCAGGGATAGGGAGGTGATTATCTTGTTGTACAAGGCAATGGTCAGGCAACACCTAGAGTACTGTGTTCAGGTCTGGAGGTCTCATTTTAGGAAGGATGTAGTGCTGCTAGAACGAGTATGAAGAAGGGTAACAAGATTGGTGAAGGGAACAGAGGAGTGCTCTTACCAAGAAAGGCTTAAGTTCTGCAAGCTGCAGCACCTGGAGAGTAGGCACCTGTGAGGTGAATAAGGCCTTGATTAGGTTAAGCAAGCTGAATTCTGATGGGATTCTTCCTCTTGCTCAGATTAAGAACCTGAGGGGGCATAGATTCAAATTGAGGAAAGACAGTTGTTGAACAGATGTGGAAAAATTTGCCTTTAGCTAGGGGGTTGATTGGTGGAACAGACTTCCATCTTCTGTTGTGGAAGTTGATAGCTTAAATAAATTTAACGCTGAGCTGGACAGGCATTTGGAACAAATGGAGGGGTGAAATGAGAAGTTTTTTTTTTTTTGGCTGATGCTGCATAAGCATGCTTTCTTGCGTCTTATTCCTCTAGCAATGCTAATGCTAATTGCTGCGCACTTGATCAATTCCCTGATTTAATTCCTTTAATGGTAATAACAATTCCTTCAAGCACTTAATTTCTTTTCTCTCTCCCTCTCTTTGCACTGTACACACATACAGGCATCTCCTGTCACATTATCTCCTGCTAAGTCAGATCTGAACACACACACACACACACACACACACACACACACACACACACACACACACACACACACACACACAGTGCTTGCAATAAGGCCCAATTCATAACTTTTGCCAGTTTTTCGGACGGATCTTTCAAGGTGCATAACCTTGGAAGATCCTTGATACAGTTAAACAATTCCAACACTTTTCGAATTTCTGTAAGCATTTCTAATAGGCTTCTTTTAAAATTGCTAATAGTTCATGTGGCCCATTCCAAAAAATTTCCTTGATTATTGCAAACCTGTGACCATTCAATGGGCATTAAGCTTGGGAAACAAAAAACAGGGCTAAATCTGGTATGGTAAATAGGGGACCACAGCAATGGAGTGCTTTGTAGGAATTCTTCACTGGAAAGCAATGATACAAAGGCGCTTGCATTATGACAATGCAAAGGCATTGTCATAATGCAAGTGCCAATTTTCCAGAGTCCACTTTTTCGGTTATTTTTCTTTGAATAGCATCGAAAAATCACAGAACTGTTTTTTAGAATTCTTGGTTCACTATTTGAGAACGAGGGCAAATTCATAATGAACAATGAATTGTAAGTCAAAAAATATGTTAAGCAAAATCTTATCATTTGATCGAGATTGCGTTACTTTCTTGGGTTTTGGAGAACACAGCCTTCTACTATGAGAATTGGGCCTTTTTGTGGGTCGCCAATGAATCATCACCAGTAATGATGGAAGAAATAGTGGAATGTGTTTTATGCATTTTGTTGCATTTTAAAATGAATGAAACTGAGCAATCAATCTGAATCAAATTTTATGTCAAATTATGGAAAAGTGAAATAAACCACAAAATCAAAATCAGCTGAAAACTGATCACTTAACACAGCTCAGTTTTAAGCACTGTTTATCTGAAAGGTTTATCTGGGGCTTAGAGGGGAACAGGTATTCTGTGTGTGTTATCAGACGATCAGTCTAAAACACTGATGGATCCAATATCTTTCTATTACAGAAAATTTAGGAGAAGTCTGGTTGGCCTGCTTCCCCAAAATCCACTCATGCACACCTTCTCGATGGTAAGCCCTGTTATGTCACTTAGGTGGCAACGAACGTGTAGAGTGGTTCTCTTCAAGACGCCTGGTCAGCATGAAGAGGAAAAGACCAAACCCTCCAGTACATAACGCACGACGAAACAAATGGCTCTCAGTCCCCAGCGGCTTTCACTCCTCCTATTACAGCAGCAAGAGGATCAGAGTGGAAGCAGAGGGTGCTAAGAATCTCTGGGTACGACCAGGCTGCCATGCACGGAAACTGAACTTGGCCTGTTACAACGTAAGATAGCTCATCGGTGAAGACAGGATATTAGAGCTGGAAAAGGAATTAGAAAATGTGAATTGGAATATCATTGGTTTGGCTGAAACAAGAAGAAATGAATCATTTATAAGTTTATCAGTGGAAATCTGCTGTACAGCAATGGAAACAGTGAAAGGAGTGAAGGTGGAGTTGGGTTTCTGGCCCATAAAGATTTAAAAAACAACATTTTGGAATTCAAAAGTATATTACCAAGGGTGCCAAGAATAATACTCAAGATTTTTAAGATGTACAAGTTAAAGGTTATAATGATTTATGCACCAACATATTGACCCATGATGATGAAGAGGTTGAAGAAATGTACACCGAAATCGAGAGTCTTCTAGATGAGCAGAAAGCCCACTACACTATTATTATGGGGGGGCTTCAATGCTAAGGTTGGAAAAAAGACAAAACAGCACAGAAAGGGGAACTATAGAAAATTTTGGAATAGGTGAAATACTTGTGGAATTTGCAGAATCTCAACGATTGTCAGTAATGAACACTTTTTTCAAGAAAAAGGTGAACAGAAAGTGGACATGGAAGAGTCCAAATGGATTAAAAACTAATGAAATTGACTTCATCCTCACTAACAGAAGATATATTGTGAATGATGTTACTGTCCTGAATAAGGTAAATGTTGGAATTGATCACAGAATGGTAAGATGTGCACTTGATATAGATGTAGGAAAGGAAAGGAAAAAACTGACTCAAGTAAATAATATAAAGGTCTTTGAGATAACAGAAGAGGAAAAAAAGCAGTATGTACTGGAACTTAAGAACAAGTTTGAGCTTCTGCAGACTGCTGTTATTTGGTTTTTAGGAGCATTAGCAACTAAGGCCATATTGCTCAGGAATATGCGGTGGTCATTCCCTGACCTTTCCGCATCCTCCGTATTTGGTGGTGATGGGCTTGAACCCCGGTCTAATCAAGAAGCATGTGCTACACACTGCTGCTTCTTCCCCCCTGGCTACGGAGGCGCCTGCAGACTGCTCAGGACCAAGATATCGATGAGGAATATTACAACTTTCTGAAAGTGATAAAGCCCAAGAAACCTATAGGCAAAAAGAAATCCAAAGAAGAAAAATTTAGTTAAGAAACACATGTTAAGATGAACTGAAGGTGACAAATGAAGAGCAAGATAAACACTGACAAGGAGAAAATTGAGTATACTGAGTTATGCAAAGCCATTAGAAAGAGACTCAGAGAGGACATAAAAAGATTTAACACAAGAAAAGTAGAACAAGCATTAGGACTTAAATCAGCAGCCATGAGCAGTAATACAGAAAGACAAATCATACTGAAACTGAAGAATAGCGATGGTGTACTTATAAATAGCAGAGAAGGCATAATTCAAGTAGCAGAAGACTACTATAGGGAATTATACAAGGAGCGAGGGAATGATGCCAGCAGTGGGGAAGATGGATAACAAATTAGCAACACATACGACATTCCCAATATTCTTCCTGATGAGGTAGAACATGTGTTGAAGAAAATGAAGAATCAGTAAGCCCTGGGGGAAGATAAAGTTAATGTAGAGTTGTTAAAATTGGGAGGAAGAGACGTAACACAAAAAATGACAAGGCTGTTCACAAAGTGCATTAGAAAAGGTGCGATGCCTAAGCAGTGGAATAATGCAATCATAATTTTGCTGCATAAGAAAGGAGATAAATCATAAATTTGAAATTATAGACCAATTTGCTTGTTATCCCAAATCTAAAAGTTGTTCACAAGGGTCATTACTAACAGATTAGAATGAATAATTCATGAGAATCAACCGAAAGAGCAAGCTGGCTTTAGGACAGGATTCTCAACTATGGATCACCTTCACGTAATATCACAGCTAATGGAGAAAGCAAATGAATATAAAACACCATTATGCCTGGCATTTGTGGATTATGAAAAGGCATTTGACTCCATACAGCATAAGGAAATGTTTCGGGCACTGGAAAGACAAGGCATAGATACTCCATATATTATGATTTTGAAGAAAATATATGAGAGTGCTACATCCTTTATTAGACTAGACAGACAGTAGGAAATTTAAAATCGAGAAAGGAGTTCGACAAGGAGACACAATATCTCCGAAGCTGTTTACTGCTGCCCTTGAGGAAGCTTTCAGAAGATTAGACTGGTCGCAGAAAGGAGTCAATGTGAACGGAGAGTACCTAAACCATTTACGATTTGCAGATGACATTGTGGTCATAAGCCACGATCCCAAAGAATTAGAGGAAAATCTTAATCAGTTATGCACAGTTAGTAAGGATTTTGGACTAAAGATGAATATGGCTAAAACAAAAGTAATGATGAACAAGTATGCCACGGAAAGGGAAATAATGATTGAAGGAGCAGTAATTGAAAAGGTGGAGTCATATACTTATCTGGGACAAGTTATTAGCTGTAATAATGATAAATGGCTGGAAGTCAAGAGAAGAATAAATTTTGGATGGATAGCATTCAGGAAATATAGTCACATACTGAAGAGCAATATCCCAGTTTGTCTGAAACGTAAAATAATGAATCAATGTATACTCCCCACCATGACTTATGGAAGTGAAACTTGGGCACTCACCAAAAGAATGGAAGAGAAGCTAAGAACTACACAGCAAAGAATGGAACGAATTATATTGGGAATCAGACTGTTAGATAAGAAGAGAAACACGTGGATTAGGCAGCAAACTCAAGTAAAGGACATTCTTATCAAAACTAAAGAACTAAAATGGTCTTGGGCAGGACACATAGCTCGAAGACATGATGACAGATGGACTAAGAAAATAACAGAATGGTACCCAAGAGGAGCTAGAAGAAAACCCGGAAGACAACGGTGGAGGTGGATAGATGAAATTCATGAGTTTGTGGGTAGTAAATGGATGGCTCATTGCACTAAATAGAAGGAACTGTAAAGTTGCTGGAGAGGCCTTCATCCTGCAGTGGATTGAAAATGGCCGATGATGATGATCTGAAAGGTAATACAAAAAATTACACACAAAACTGTAACAAACAGCAAATGAAACTGAAGTAGATATTATTAGGAAGTAGCATGTCTATGTGTTGGTTTAAAGCATCTGCCGTCTTCCTCCACTCAGCACAACTCTCATGTGTTGAATATGTTTTAATTGAACCTTCCACATACAGTATACTTTCAGAATAACGGCACCTTTGGGGATTCAAGGTGCAATTATTTTGATTTTTCCGTTATCTAGAAAGTTTTATTTTTAATGTATTTAATGCAGAAATAATGAAGCCAAATAAGAAATAGCAAAATTAAGAATGCAATTTTATTAACTGCACATAAAAACATAAACATGTTGATGATTAATATACTTCTGCTTACATTCCACTCTATTTTCTTTATTATAACAAGTTTAGTCTGCACGAATAGCACAGTGGTACTGTCACCGTCCTCCCCACACCGGATGGAAAAGGCCTGGGTTCGAATCCCGTCAATGATGCAAGGAACTTTAAGGCGCATTTTTCAATCTGTGGCTGAGTTAGTGGGTTGCAGATAGCAAGGTTTTTGTCCAACAAAACAGGCAAATCGACCAGAGAAAACACGCAACTTACAGAAGCAATATACACCAATGAGCCAAAACATTATGACCACACCCGAATATGATGTTGGTCCTCTGTGTGCAGCCAAAACATGTATACTCGGCGAGGCATGGATGCTACAAGATTTCTAAATGTGTCTTGGTTATCTGGTACCAACACGTAACCAGCAGATCCTTTAACTCCTGTAAGGTCCGTGGTTGAGAAGCCACAGATCGGAGTTGCTGTTCCAACACAAACCCCAATGCTCGATGGGATTGATGTCTTGGGAATTTGGAGGCCAGGGCAATACCTGGAAGTCTTCCTCATGTTTCATGTTTCGCGAACCAGTCTCAAACAATCTGGGCGGTGTGGCATGGCGCATTAAACTGCTGAAAGACGGCACCACCAGTGGAGAAGACTGTTGCCATGAAAGGGTGTACCTGGTCAGAAATGATGCTTAGGTAGATAGTAGACATCAGAGTGCCCAGCACATGGATGACTGGTTACCCAGAACATCACCCAAAGCATTACACTGCCGTCACGGCTTGTTTTCATCCCACGGTGCATACAGGCGCCATCACTTCCCCAGGTAAACGATGCACACGTACCTGGCCGTCCACATGGTGCGATAGGAAACATGATTCATTGGACCAGACAACCTTCTTCTAATCACTCAAGGTTCAGTTTCGATGCTCATGTGCCCATTGTAGGCACTGTCGCCAGTGAACCAGTGAAACGTTTAGCATGGGCACTCGGAGCTGCCTGCAGCTAAGCAGCCCTATTTTCAGTAGGGTTCGATGTACTGTGTGTTGTGACACATTACTCCTGTTACCAGCATTCCAATTACTGGCAAGTTGTGCCACAGTCGCCCTTCTGTTGCCACATACCATCCAGGAGAGCCTTCGCTCACCTCTAGCACTGATGAGCCATGGTTGTCCAACACCTCGCTGGAAGTTTGTGGGTTCCCCCTCTTCGGACCACTTTCGATAGGTACTAACCATGGCTGACCGTGAGCATCCCACCAGCCGTGCCGATTCGAATATGCTCTGACCCAGTCATCTGGCCATTACAATTTGGGCTTTGTCAAATTCGCTTAAGTCCGTTGCCTTTCACACCTTAAAAACAAGAGTAACACTGATTCACAGAGCTCATTATCAGGTGCTTTTTATACCATGTCTTGACCCGCGCACGTGCTGTAGTTCACCTGCAGTTGCTTCGATTTGCATAGTGACTCGCTGGTCATAATGTTTTGCCTCATTGGTGTACATGGGTATATGAATTAACTTTCCAGGTGACCCTAATGAAATAGTTTGGATTATATCAAGTTTGTCACTAAGCTTTAATGTTGTTATTCTTTTCTTCTCTGTATGAGGTTTATTAACTTTAACAGCATAGTGAGGGGTGTTAAATTTAAAATAAATGTAAACCAGCAGTATAATCCATGATATCAGTACAGAATTCACTTTGAAAACGGTGAATGTAAACCAATACAGTTATCACATGACTTGCCATTTTCTTTCTTTTTTTTTTTGGGGCTGCAAGACATCTGTGCTGAAAGGGCATGAGCAAAGAGCTATATCTGATCTCAATGTGCCGTTATTTAGGGTTTTGTTATTTCGACTGTATTTTTATTCAGTATACAGATTATATTTTTGGACATCGAAATCTTCAGAAAATCAGATAATTGTAAATAAATTGCTAGATGGGGAGCAGAATATATATAATTAGTTGAAAGAGGTGGTGTATCTGGTGATTTGACTTGTGGATGTGAAGTAATGTGAGCAACACTAAGCAACCAGTTTAAGTTGTTATATTGAAAACATTACAAATTTACTTGAAAAGACCTCAGTACAAACACTTAAACAGTTTGGTAACATATTTGAAAAATTACAGTTTCTCATCATTTTGGATTAATGTGGAATGGAAAATTATTGGAACTGGCAGCAAGAACCAATGAAGCCAAAAGCTATTCTACTGGCGTGATTATGAGAAACAGTATTTTCTTGAAATATTGCCAAACCGTTGAAGTGTTTGTACTGAAGTGCTTTCAAATAAGGTTGCCTGCATTACTTCATATCCATAAGAGAGGCATTATTTACTCTATTTGAAAATGGTCCATTTTCAAATAGACAGTGTAAGTAAACAGGACTCAGAGCAAGTTTAGTTTTGAATACTATCACAAATCTAAAAATTAAATCTAAAGATAGGTCAGTTAAAGAACATCTAAAATATCTTTTGAACTTTTAAGTAAAATTATGGTAAGATATAATATACAAGATGAATATCATGAGAAAAATGTTACAAAATTTTCCACACTCTTAAAATGAGAAATAAAAAAATTCTGTTTATACTCCCAGATGGCCCCATAGTGTCAAGTAAGTTCAAGGTAGAGAATTCAAAAATTACTGTATTTAACAATCATGTGGGCTCAAACTATGACCAACTGTAATGCACATACTACTGTATTCCCACACTGACTACTCCATTGCATCAGTGTTTATTTGGGCTATTAAAGCAATTAAAGGTTTGTTTCTTTTGTTTAGTGGATATTGTTCAAATGGATATCAAAAGCACCAGACAGACAACCTTATAGCTAAATAAAGACTTCAATTAAGTCCAGAATTTAAGATAAAAAGAGATCAGACAAAAGGAAAACGTTCAAATATGAATCCAGCAATTACATTAATGATGAAATGATGCTAGCAAAACAGATTTCAAAAAGATTCCAATTCCTGAAGCAGATTATTTTTTAAAAATTATTGACTGAGCTCTTGCATCATTAAAAATGATTTGTATTTTTTAAGAAAATTACATTGATATTTTCAATTTCTTAAACAGAGATCTGAAAACCGTGGATGGCACAAATCTCACAAAACACTGAAAAGACCTTCACACAGATGGTGATTTTTCTGTTATTGATTGAAATGATCTGCTTATGGAATTGAGACTAAAATACTCTTCCTCTCAACTGTGGACTACAAGAATGTTTTAAAACAATGTGTGCTAACCAAATGCAGGATATGCATCCAAATATATACATAATGTTAAGAATAAAGTTAACTCCAGTGGCTGTTGCTTCAGCTGAATGATTTCTCGCAAAGTTAAATCTAATTAAAAATTATTTGTTCTACAAACAGCCAGGAACAGTTAACAGCAATCTCAGCACTATCTATAAAAAATTACTTGCCAAGAGAAAATCTGGTGTGCAAACATTTTTAAAAGTGTCTGATTAAATATTTGAAACAAGTCAATCTATGTCATGCATTGTAAGCAGCAATGTTTTCACAAAATGAATGACCATATTAGTTATTAAAAACAAATATCATTGTGTAAATATGCTTTTGACAAACAAATGAATATCTTAATGCATTCATTTCATTCATTCAAATTTAATTAATATAGAAATATTTATATATACATCACATAGTGTCTGCGTGTCACTATTCTTTGCACAAAGCATCCTTGGATTCAGCTGGCCATTATAATTCTCTGACTTATTACAGGTGTCTTTATCTGTAATTACCACTGCTAGATAGCTCAGTGACATGGGACTTGGAGGGTTTTCTACAATAAACCACAAAGTATTATTTTTTAAACAAATTCTACATAAAAAAAAAAAAAAAAAAATTGTTTAAGTTTGTTTACTCACAAACCTCAGTACTTAAAAATAAATTAAATAAAAACTACTTAGCTTTAAAACTGTATTATTTCTAATGCAGTGTATGCAATATATAAGAAACTAATAATGCAACGTATGAGAGATATCGTGAGGGCACAAGACAATGGGAATGTATAATTACACAAGTAATTACAGATCTGTACTTGTTCCAGCAGCTCTACATCCTTCTTAAAATGAGGCCTTCAGACTTGTATACAGTACTGAGTACTGTACTGACCATTGCCTTATACAAGGGGATAATCACCTCCTTATCCCTGCTAGAAAAATTCAGGAATGACAGCAATTGAGAAGATATACAGGAATGACAAGAATTGACAAGATATACAGTTTGTTCCCAACTATGCATTCACATACACCAATGAGCCAAAACATTATGACCACCTACTTAATATGATGTTGGTCCTCCCCATGTAGCCAAAACAGCTCGTACGAACGAGGCATGGATGCTACAAGATTTTTAAATATGGCATCTGGTATCTGGTATGAATACGTAACCAGCAGATTCTTTAACTCCTGTAAGGTCTGTGGTTGAGACGCCACAGATCGGAGTTGCTGTTCCAACACAAACCATAGATGCTCGATGGGATTGATGTCTGGGGAATTTGGAGGCCAGGGCAATACCTAGAAGTCTTCCTCATGTTCCGCAAACCAGTCTCGAACAATTCAGGCGGTGTGGCATGGTGCATTATCCTGCTGAAAGACAGCACTGCCAGAGGGAAAGACTGTTGCCATGAAAGAGTGTACCTGGTCAGCAACGATGTTTAGGTAGGTGGTAGATATCAGAGTGCCTGGCATATAGATGACTGTACACGTAACCAGCTATCCACATGGTGCAACAGAAAACGTGATTCATCTGACCAGACAACCTTCTTCCAATCACTCAAGGTCCAGTTTCGATGCTCGTGTGCCACTGTAGGCACTGTCGCCAGTGAAACCATGGTTAGAATGGGCACTCGGTGCAGCCTGCGGTTATGCAGCCCCATTTTCAGCAAAGTTCTATGTACTATGTGTTGTGACACAATACTCCTGTCACCAGCATTCCAATTACCGGCGAGTTGCGCCAGAGTCACTCTTCTGTTGCCATGTTCCATCCGGGAGAGTCTTTGCTCACCTCAAACATCGATGAGCCGTGGTCGTCCAACAACTCTTCGGCATTTAGTCGGTTTTCCCTACTTGGACCATTTTCGGTAGATACTAACCACAGCTGACTGCTAATAAATAAATATCGATTATAGATCACCACAAAATTAAAAAGATTCCATACATCTTTTTATAATGAAATAAATATATTAATTTAAAAAAAATAAGTTTAAGTAACTTAAACCCAAATTACGTAGACCCCTGGAATGTTGTTGCGGCACCCCAGTTGAAAACCACTGCTTTAATGGGACAGGGGTGCTAAGAATCCCCTGGCTCAAAATGGTGAATTTTTTATGAATTGGAACATGAATTGGAACAACATCAGAATGCTGTTTGCTGCAGGAAAACTTAAGAATGCGATCCAGGAGATGAAAAGACTTAATGTACAGGTGATGGGGTTATGTGAAATGAGATGGCCTAGTTCACAAGTGTTTCTAAAGACACGACCTTGTAATACTCTGGAAATGACAACAAATAACATACACCAGCAATATACTCCACATTCCAAGTGAATAATGTTACTCCATTACCCTTGATAACATTAAGAATTAGACAGGACTAAACACCAAGCAGCTGTTCAGAGCTACCAGAGACAGAGAGACATTTGCTGTGGTGGTCGCTGACCTCTGTTAGAAGATGGCACACAGAGAAGAAGAGAGAAGTACCATGGATGAGCCTAGTATAAATGTAAACAACAATCCCTGGAGAATGATGTACAAACTGTGTAGTAACAAACTATGACACCCTGCTGGGGATGTTGTGCAGGAAGGATGACTCTTACTTGGGAGGAGAGTATCACACTAATACCGGACCATTTGGTGGGAGATATGAACCATTGGAATCAGAATGAAATTAATATTTCAGTATATGAAGCTATGACATTGCTTAATGAGAACTATTCGGGTGTGGGAAATAAGCACCAATTTATAGAGAAGCTGGAGATGGCAGTTAATAAAATAAAAAAATAACAGATGTCCCCATATGGATTTGGTTGAAGGAGAGGTAATTAAAAGAAGTCTTCATGTGATACCAGCATATCTGCTTACTACATATAATACCTGTGAGATATGAGATTTTCCCAGATATCTGGAAAGAGTCTCCAAAATTGGAAGAGTCGTACTGTCTGATAACACTGCTGAGTGGATTGGGGAAAGTCTATGAATGTATGTTGGCTGTCAGAATAATGAGATATGTCTGCAACAATAACATCCTGTCAAATGCACAATATGGCTTCACTCAAGGCAAAGGAATGGATGATGCACTTGGGCAACTAGTGACTGTGCAGCAATCATAGGCTAAATACTGTCTAGGTATCTTTACTGATTTTGCAGGAGCATTTGATACAAAAAACTGGCAAAGTGTTTTTATGGTGTTATGTGAGGCTAAATTTTCTCCTCAGATTTATTCGGTAATCAAGGATTACTTCAACAACAGGAAAGTCACTGTTAAATCTGCTTTTGGGTCAGTTACTAGAAGTGTTTATAGAAGATGTCCACAAAGATCCATATTTTGGCCTATGATGTGGAATCTAGTCTTAAATGGCATGCTACTACATCAATGTAAACATGGTAGCATATGCTGGTGACCTGGTTATGTTAGTAAAGGGTGACTCTCGATTACAACTGGAAGAGCATTCTGATTTTGTTTTATTTGACATGCAGAACTGCTGCAACTTGTACAGTCTTTAAGTTTCAAAAACAAAGAGTAAAACCTTATTACTTAAGAGCCATTTATCAGTGACAAAGAATCCAAGGGTTGTGATAGGTGGAGCCACTCTTTCCTTGTAATTTGAACAGCCCTGCCTGTCAGTCATCACTCCCAGATATTTTAGAGTTTTAGGCAGGGCTGTTCAAATTACAAGGAAAGAGTGGGGAATCAGGAGTAAAAACTTGGCCTTATTTTATGACTACATTTTCCTGCCAACTGTGATGTATGCATCCCATATCTAGTTGGGCAGCACTTTGCAGAAATTCAAAGTGTGCAAGATCTTTTCAATTCAGTAATCTATCCCACTGAAGATGAATATAGCCTGTTGAACTGTGTCTACTGATGCACCACGTGTTTTAACAGGTTGTCTACTACTGGATTTACACCTGGTGGTAAAGTGCCTGCCTGGCAACCCAAAGGTCGCGGGTTTGGATCAGAGTAATGCAAAAACCTTGGGAGGTGCATTATGGCCACAGAAGCCGATGCACCAACAACTACAAAAAAAAAAAAAAAAAAAAAAAAAAACACCTGGTGTTTCTATCAGTGAGTATGTTTGTCACTTGAAATAGACTGTGATGCAAGTTACAAAGAGGAAAGGAAGCATTTATGGACTGAATTAGTAAAGTGGCAAGAACATTAAAGTAATTGTATGAAAGGAGCTGTAATGAAATTTTTTTTTATTATGGTATGTGCTAATGATAAATAGTGGGCAACTTGGTTTAATCCTAACCTCCATACAACTTATCTTTTGACCGGACATGGTTCGTTTTTCGTGAAGCTAAGGGAATTGGGAATCACTGAGCATATTCTATGTACTTGTAGACTCTCAGAAGATTAGAACCATCTTTTCTATGAATGTGTTGAGTTTTACAACCTAAGGAAAAAATTAATTGAAGAAGCTCCTAATCTCCACGCCCTTACTCCTGGATGTGAACAACTATTAATTAGTAAAAAAGAACATTTTTTTGCACTTTGGAGCTTTACATTCCAACTATTCAGAAAAATGGGATCTTGTTGCAGTTAGAGGACCATGAGTCAGATACTGAAATGACAGTTAAAAAGGGTATGACATGCTACAATAGAACATATTATCATTATATAGATAGGGTGGACACAGAATGAGTGGTGCCATTTTGATTATAGGTGGGGGTGAACACCACAACTTCTAAAGAACCTCAAGATATATCCTTCAGATGCCTCTTTCACTACTCATGAAACCAACAGGTTGAATGATTCTGTGGGGAGGGGGAAGGAATTCTCATACCTCACTCATTGGGTTTGGTCTACAGGTATAAATTAAATGGCCAATTATGCCATTTCTGCAGTAGGAGTTATAGGCTCATAGTGCTCATCTGTCAGTATTAATGGAGCATAATCCTTTGGCCTAAATGGCCCGTGCCATTTCTACAGTAGGGATTACATACAATAGGGATTACAGTTTCAGGTTAAAAAGGGCACACCTATTTTTCAGTATTCGTGGTGCATAATGCTTCAGCTAAGAAGAACTGTGATATTATATTATCAACATCAGACTCATAGTGGTGGCATGGAGCCTAGTCCTTCAGCTGTGGAGATCTGTGATACAATGATATCAATGTCAGTAATGGCACGTTGTATCGGGTAATTCAGACCAGTCGTTGAAGAGACTGGTGACACTTTTAGGGCAGGCTCGTATCGGAGAAATTGGACCTCCAGTGGAGCGATAGACCATCACAATGAACCTGCTGGATTGCATTGTGGTTGCTTCCTCAGTAAATGACCAGTGCTGCTGCTGTGGTATTATTGTGGTTCCGGGGACTGTACATGGAGACTGATCGAGGTATTACTTTTTAACCATAAACTGCTGTACTATTGGGATTGCTCAGGTTTGAGAACAACATTGACCTCTTCACTGTGATCAAAATTCCTTGTTTAGACTTCTATTAATGATTCTGAGTTTTCATGGTAGACCTAGCAAGGAAGCCTGAGGCTTTTGCTGCACCAGACCCAAAAAAAAAAAAAATTCTAACTTACCCTAAGAGAGAGAGAGAGAGAGAGAGAGAGAGAGAGAGAGAGAGAGAGAGAGAAGTAGAAGGAAATCACCAAGTAAGAGAAGAAGAACGATGATATCCAGGTCAGGACCCTGGGTGTGCCAAGCCCATGCACACCAGACATAAAAAAAAAGTACCTTAATGTTATAACTTAATGTTATAAATGTATGAAATTTTGGCACACTTCCCACACCTTCTCAAAAGGAGAGCACTTGTGGCCATTGTGCCATCAGAGGGCACGATTATAACCAATGTAAAAAGAACCAAGAACCAAAATGTGCAAATTGTAAAACTGCTGGACTGGCCTTCAATCATATAGTGGGGGATGCCAAGTGCCCAATCTACATGAAGGCAGTGAAGCAACTTAAACAAAAAATAGATTATGGGTATATGTCATAATCCACATAATCTGGGCATTTAGTTGAAGTTCCTTCAGCTAAATGCCCAGAGAGTTCATACAGTAGCTGACTAACTAAAACTGATCATGGAAAAGCATCAGATGGATATTGTCTGTATTCATGGATACTACAGAATAATTGCAACCACAATGTACAGTACATAGGCTGCAATAATCATAAGAAATACGAACATCACAGTAACTAAAGTAAGTGATATGTACACCTTTGGTAGCTTATACTCAGATAACCTCTGCTCTTGGTTCATTGCACATAATATCTCTATTCATAATTACTGCACAATCCTAAACCAACCGTTATTAAATAAAATAAATAAGTAGTGTTGTGTTATATTAAAATAATAATGATGCAAATAAATGAAATAAACAGAATGATATAATTCCACTGGATAAAACTGATAAAACTGTGTGCAGCCAGGGTGGAGGTCGCACACAGTTGTGTCAGGGGGTCAAGGACCCCATACCAAGGGAATGTACAAGTGGGGTCGTGTATGAGATAAGGTGCCCGTATTGTGGGGTATGTTATGTTGGTGAAACAAAATGTTGGTTTAAAGATTGTCTGGGGGAGCATATGAATGAGATAAAGACCATGGATTATGGGAAGTCTGCTGTGGCAGAACATTTTTGGGAGGAGCACCATCAAATCTCCACAGACAAAGCTGTTATCATTGACTGGGCACTTAGATTTTGGGACTGCAAATGGCTCGAGAGCTTGCGGATTTGCTCCTCTGAGAGCAATACCATTAATAGAGACAGGGATCTCAGCATTCATCCCCTCTTCAAGGCGGTGGTTCTTGGACGGGATGAGCGGTTCCGCTTGGCAGGCTCCTGAGCCATTTCGGGTTACAGTGCACATGGGGAGAATACTGCCCATGCTCCTGTAGAAACACGTGCTGAGAACTGTGAGCCTGCTGATATTTAAGGATGTGCTGTACAATAACCCTCACTGTTGAAAAAGGAGGTGGATGCCTCCGAAAGCTAAAGTGTTTTAGCGCTTTTATCGGTTTTATTATCCTGTGTTTCATCTACATTGTTTATTGTAATTTATTCATTGCAGTTTAAAATTTCGTATTTTATTGTACAGACAGTTACCTTTTTATCAGTTTTATCCGGTGGAATTATATCATTCTATTTATTTCATTTATTTGCATCATTATTATTTTAATATAACACAACACTACTTATTTATTTTATTTAATAATGGTTGGTATAGGATTGTGCAGTTATGAATATTCCCAACCCCAGAGGCCTATTTGAAGAACATAATATCTCTGTACTGTAGCCCAGCTAAAAGTATTGCCCCTAATACCTAGCAATAGTTTTGAGGAGGTATTTTACCTGGTATTAAAATACTAGTCACTATGGATGCCAGCTGCAGATCATCTTCGTGGCATATCTACACACCAGAGAGCAGGCACAACAAATGAGCAGAAAATGGAGGACTTCATAGCCACAACATCATTCATTGTCTTAAACCAGCAATACAACCTTCCAACATACAGTACAGTGATGAGAGTGTAATTGACATAACTATGGCAACACAAGTCATAGCTTAAAATAGTAAATTTACAAACTGGCATGTGGGGGGGAAGCCTGGACTACATCTGACACTGCACTATAACCTTCCAACTGATATGCCAATTGGATCTGCCCCCCTCCCAAATATATGATATTACCTGTTATAATATCAAGAAAGCAGATTGGCAAAAATATACATATGCCCTTGGATCCATTCTGTCAGGAATATCTCCAGTAGGAAATAACTAACTTCATCCCAATGAGGTTGAAAAAATGACGCAAAGCATTGCACAACCCACTGAGGCCTATTAAGGAAAAAATAGCCTAGATCCCATGCAGTGCCCTGGTAATGCACTGAGCTGGATATTTTCCAGAGAAGGTTTCCTCAGGCAAAGAAGAACTTTCAGAGATCCAGAACAAACTGGCTGCCAGGAAGGTGAACGTCAGACTAGAGAAATTCCTAAAATATCCTTATCAAGCAGAAAAAGAAAAAATCACTTGTTGGTACCTCTGGTAATGCCAACCATTGTGGAGTGGTTTACCATACTGTTACCAAAAAGCTACCAAAAGGAGATGCAGTCAATATCACAAACACTATGGCTGACAGATCACTCCTACCTGGGAGGAAATGGCACCATACCAGATGCACTGTTTCCAACAGATAATAAACCACAAATTGAAGTACAATTAAATTCAGACTCAAGCATTTAGGGCATAAGCCTCAAGCTATGGGGGAGTCTAGACTATGTATAAATATAGTGCGAACGCATCAGAAATACATAGCTATATCTGAATAAATCAGATTATTAGTAAAACGGTCGTTTTAAGTTATATCTCATATTGTGAATACCTTCACAACGAGTTGCCATGATATTGCACTACTTCGAATAAGTAACGCTTCACTTAAGAAGACGACTAATGTTACTTATTCTCAGATGGATACCACCACCCAGACGGCACCGTTTCAGGGCTATTTATGTATGTATGTGAATATCTACTCGAATATCCACTTGTCCCTATTAGACTTAGAAAAGCAAAAAGTAGAGGAAAGTTATAGTAGGAGTGGAAGAGGAAAAGAAACGGTGTAGAAGAATGAAAGGGACAATAACTCCTTCAACTCACACGACTCAAAAACTCATAAACTCCTTGAATAGGCAACGCTTCCCCAGTGGAGAAGGCTGTTGCTACCTATTCTCGGAAACTCCGGACATCATCAGGCTCCCCCTGGCGGCACCGTTTCAGGGCTATTTGGCCCTTCTTCGGTGGGTGGGTAGGTACCCGAGTGATGCAATGATGGCAAAACAGTTATGAAGTATAACTCCACAATATGAGAGATGCCTGATGGTGTATCATGTATTTAAACTCAAGCATTTAGGGCATAAGCCTCAAGCTATGGGGGAGTCTAGACTATGCATAAATATAGTGCAAACGCATCAGAAATACATAGCTATATCTGAATAAATCAGATTATTAGTAAAACGGCATCGTTTTAAGTTATATCTCATATTGTGAATACCTTCACAACGAGTTGCCATGATATTGCACTACTTCGAATAAGTAACGCTTCACCTAAGGAGAAGACTAATGTTACTTATTCTCAGATGGATACCACCACGCAGACGGCACCGTTTCAGGGCTATTTGGCCCTTCTAGACTATGTATAAATATAGTCTAGACTATATTTATACATAGTCTAGACTCCCCCATAGCTTGAGGCTTATGCCCTAAACGCTTGAGTCTAAATACATGATACACCATCAGGCATCTCTCATATTGTGGAGTTATACTTCATAACTGTTTTGCCATCATTGCATCACTCGGGTACCTACCCACCCGCCGAAGAAGGGCCAAATAGCCCTGAAACGGCACCAGGGGGCGCCTGATGATGTCCGGAGTTTCCAAGAATAGGTAACAACAGCCTTCTCCACTGGGGAAGCGTTGCCTATTAGAGGAGTTTATGAGTTTTTGAGTGGTGTGAGTTGAAGGAGTTATTGTCCCTTTCATTCTTCTACACCGTTTCTTTTCCTCTTCCACTCCTACTATAACTTTCCCTCTACCTTTTTGCGTTTCTAAGTCTAATAGGGACAAGTGGATATTCGAGTAGATATTCACATACATACATAAATAGCCCTGAAACGGTGCCGTCTGGGTGGTGGTATCCATCTGAGAATAAGTAACATTAGTCTTCTCCTTAGGTGAAGCGTTACTTATTCGAAGTAGTGCAATATCATGGCAACTCGTTGTGAAGGTATTCACAATATGAGATATAACTTAAAACGATGCCGTTTTACTAATAATCTGATTTATTCAGATATAGCTATGTATTTCTGATGCGTTTGCACTATATTTATACATAGTCAGACTCCCCCATAGCTTGAGGCTTATGCCCTAAATGCTTGAGTTTAAATACATGATACACCATCAGGCATCTCTCATATTGTGGAGTTATACTTCATAACTGTTTTGCCATCATTGCATCACTCGGGTACCTACCCACCCACCGAAGAAGGGCCAAATAGCCCTGAAACGGTGCCGCCAGGGGGAGCCTGATGATGTCCGGAGTTTCCGAGAATAGGTAACAACAGCCTTCTCCACTGGGGAAGCGTTGCCTATTCAAGGAGTTTTTGAGTCGTGTGAGTTGAAGGAGTTATTGTCCCTTTCATTCTTCTACACCGTTTCTTTTCCTCTTCCACTCCTACTATAACTTTCCTCTACTTTTTGCTTTTCTAAGTCTAATAGGGACAAGTGGATATTCGAGTAGATATTCACATACATACATAAATAGCCCTGAAACGGTGCCGTCTGGGTGGTGGTATCCATCTGAGAATAAGTAACATTAGTCGTCTCCTTAAGTGAAGCGTTACTTATTCGAAGTAGTGCAATATCATGGCAACTCGTTGTGAAGGTATTCACAATATGAGATATAACTTAAAACTATGCTGTTTTACTAATAATCTGATTTATTCAGATATAGCTATGTATTTCTGATGCGTTTGCACTATATTTATACATAGTACAATTAAATGTATGTAGAGAATATGAGGAATATCATAACTAGGAAATGGGAGTCATCATGGAACAAGTAAATACATGGGTTGTATTAGGGTAACTAAGAATAAGAATAGATGTATGTATACACCAATGCTAGGAGTATAGTAAATAAATTTGATGAATTTGAGGTGATGGTGAAGATATCAAAGGCTGATGTTGTTGGGATATCAGCGACATGGTGTCACACAAAGATAAAGAATGCAGAATTGGAATTTGGAGAGTACATAAAGGATACAAGAGGAGTAGGGTGATGCTGTTAGTTAAGAAACAAAAAGTCTAAGGAAGTGCAACCCAGTTGAAATGGGTAGACAGTGCAGTGTTGAGTCACTTTGGTGTAACATAAGCACTGGGAAAACCAAGTTGAGAGTAGGAGTGTGTCATAGGCTTAATGACTCTGATGAGTACAATGAACAACTGTACAGGGAAATAGAGTGGGCCAGTAAATCAGAGTGTCTTATAATGGGGGATTTTAATTTCCGAGATATTGACTGAAATTTGTGGTTTGGTCACTAACACACTAGCAAGACTTTTGTGGATTTACTGGATGACTGTTTTCTTCAGCAGCCTGTTCAAGAGGGAATCAGAGGGAGTAATACTCTTGATCTGATTATCAGCAGTGATTCTTCACGCATTAAGAATCTGTAGATAAAGGAACTGCTAGGTGGCAGTGATCACAGTGTGCTGAAGT